>NC_044564.1:22723560-23026969 GCF_007565055.1 Rhinopithecus roxellana
GGACTCTGCTCTGCTCACACATGGCCAGACTGGGCCATTGTAGGAAGAACATGAACACTCGCCATGACGATGCGTGCCTGCTTTGGGGCAGCTTTCTGATGATGAAGAAGGTGAGCTGGATCCAGGCGTTCACCTTCCCCCTGCTCCCCCTCCTTTTGGGGTCTGAGCCCAGCCCTCCACTTCAGAGCCAGCAAATCCCGGGTAGAAGGAAGTTTCTACAATAGCCTGCACTAGTGCACTGCAGTTCTGCTCTAGGCTCTTGGCTAGAAGAGTGCCAGCAAGAAGGGGGACAAGAAGGGGCAGGGGGCCTGGACTGCTTTCTTGGGTTGCACAGGGCTGAGGAATTCTAAGGGAGCTGGGTGGAGGCACTGGCAAATGTGGGCTTGATAAAGGGCTGTGAGAGGAAGACGGAGAGGAATTGAGGAGGCTGAGCAAGGTCAGGAAGGAGCCTTCAGCAGAACATGGTCCAAAGGGTTCTCCAACATGGGTGGTGCAACTTACTGAGTGCTCTCCTTGGTGTCACCCTGGCCTGCTGTGCTGAGTATCTTCTTTTTGCTCCACTTCCTTCCTTATTTCCACTCTCTGCCCTGCTCTCTGCCCCAGAAGGCTGACCTGTATGACTACCAGCACAGGCTCCCTGGTCCTTGGGTTTTCACTTGGGTTCCCAGTGGGAGTTGTGGGAGGAAACCCGAGGGAGAGAAGCAATGGCTTCTCCGTTAGGCTTAGGGGTTAGAGGTGCTAAAAGCTCCACTTTGAGGCCCAGCGTGTTGTGCTATGCCGTGTGGTTTCCCTACATCCTGCCCACACCTTTATAAATAGCCCCTTTATTAAACTTTCCTCCAATTAATCCTAATTTGGGTGGACCATTCGTTTTTCTGCTGGGACCCTGACCGACATAAATGGTTCGTCTTCTCCTTCTCCTTCTCTCTTTTTTTTTTTTTTCAAATGAGACACGGTCTCACTCAGTTTCCCAGGCTGGAGTACAGCAGCATGATCTTGGCTCACTGCAGCCTCCATCACCCGGGCTCAAGTGATTCTCCCACCTCCACCTCCCAAGTAGCTGGGACCACAGGCACATGCCACCATGCCTTTGTATTTTTTGTAGAGATGGGGTTTCGCCATGTTGCTTAGTCTTGTCTTGAACCCCTGAGCTCAAGTGATCTACCTGCCTCAGCCTCCCAAAGTGCTGGGATTACAGGCATGAGCCATCACGCCCGGCCTAAGTGGTTACACTTCTGTTTGGCAAAGCAACTGCTTGCATCTGCAGTGGAGTTCAGTGGGAGATTGGTCTGGAGAAGATAGGGGAGGTGGTCCTTAGGAAAAGACCCAACCCCTGATTACCTGGCGGGTTCTGGCCAAGATAGGCTTCCACCTATGAACCTTTAGGCAAGGAAGTACCGCCCAGTAGACAACATCCCAAATATGAAATCCTTTCCCTGAATTTCTTTTTCTTTTTTTTTTTTTTTTTGAGACGGAGTCTTGCTCTGCCGCCCAGGCTGGAGTGCTGTGGCCGGCTCTCAGCTCACTGCAAGCTCCGCCTCCCGGGTTCACGCCATTCTCCTGTCTCAGCCTCCCGAGTAGCTGGGACTACAGGCGCCCGCCTCGTCGCCCGGCTAGTTTTTTGTATTTTTTAGTAGAGACGGGGTTTCACCGTATTAGCCAGGATGGTCTCGATCTCCTGACCTCATGATCCGCCCGTCTCGGCCTCCCAAAGTGCTGGGATTACAGGCTTGAGCCACCGCGCCCGGCCCCTTTCCCTGAATTTCTCCGCACAGGGCAGTGAGGTAACCACCTCCTCCCCACTGCAGACAGAGGAGGGACCTTGCCCTGATTACATAGAGAGATAGATACGTACAGAGAAGCCTCTAGAAGGATTCTGCACTCATTTGTAGAGGCAAGGAGAGGAAGGTGTGGGATTTTTTTTTTGCTTTGTTTTTATTTCCAAGTACTTGGGGGAGCGTGCGCATGTAACTTTTACAAGGAAAAAACAATAGAGTGAACTTCATTTTGGAATAATGGAAGAGTGGGTGGAGCCAGGGGACAGAGTGTTAGCGTGCTTCCCCCTGTGAGGCTTCCTTCCCTACCCTCTCCACCATCAGCCTAATGCCCTGAGGCTGGGCTCTGGAATGAAACTCAGCCTTAGACTTGGCATTTGCTCTCTGTGTGAGGCATTTTGCTTTGGGCCGGGAGACAACATGGTGAAAAGCACTCCTTAAACTGTTCTAGAAAGTGAGCTGGTGAGCTATGTCAGTTACTTTTATGATTCCTGGTGCTCCTTGGACCTGTTTGCTCAGACCCACCCAAGCTCACCTGGCCTTGGGCCTGTTTCACTCTGCTCACCTTCTGGTGTCTACCTTCGTGGCAACGTCCTGCACGGCCAGTTCCATTTCTGAGAAGTACAAATCCTGCCCAGCTGCCTTGTGCCAGGGAAAGCCCAGACCTGGCCTCTGGCCGTGACTTCACCCTGACTCCCTGTGTGACCACAGCTTAGCCCCGTGCTCTCAGTTTCCCTCTGTGTGCGCTGTGGAAATCTGCCCTCCAGCCCCAAGACTGCTGGAGTGCCCTAAGGACTGGCTCATTCCTGGGAATGACCCCTCTGCCTTCACTTTCCCTCAGCTGGCAAAGTGTACAATGCAAGCCTCTTCCACAGCTGGGAGGCAGGGAAGGAAAGGCCCCTGCAGCAGGGCCTCCTGTCCCTCTGAGAATAAGAGCACTCCCTGTGGGGGTGTGTGGGCCTGACTCCCATCAGCCCAAGGCTGAAAGAGAAGCACTGAATCAAATGAAGTAAAGTGCAATTTCTTCAGTGATGATCAGTGTTGCTGGTGGGTTTAAATTTCTTCCCACAGTGGAGCTGAAAGAGACCCTGGCTGACCTCTAAGGGTGGGGACCAGGCCTAGGGGAACCCTGGCCCCCAGCCTGGCTCAGTTATTGTTTCCTCAGGAGAGTTCAGGATGCGCATAGGACGGAGGGAAGCACTGCCTAATAACGAGATCAGGGGATGGTCTTGAAGGTCTCGTGGCACTGAAGTTTGGGGCACACAATCCTTTGCAGGCTAGAGCTATCCAGGCTGGTCAGTGTAGCTGGAAGGGCAAGGGCAGAGCCTTAGGATGCCACTGTGGCCTGGCATTCAAGCTGGGCACATCGGATCTACCTTATACCTCCCCACACCACGCCCCTCACATGTCAGCCCTGCTGTTCTACCCCTGGAACGGACCTGGACTCTGTCGTTCCTGCACCTTTGCTCAAGCTGTACCTCCTACTTAGAATGCTTTTCTCAAAGCCATCTGGCAAAGCCTCCTGATTTCTTCCAGGCCTGGTGCAAACCAACCCTCTTTCCGAGGGCTTGCGTCTTCCCCCTTGTTAGATGCTCTCTCCCCCAGCTCATACCTCCCATAGCAGGTTGCCTGTACAGTTTAATCACCTTCTCCAACCTGTCCTGTAAACACCTTGCATTTTTTCTTGAGGTGGGTTCTTGCTATGTTGACCAGGCTGGGAACATCTACTTCTCTAATAAAAAATCTTGTCAGTCCTGGCTGTTGTCCTATCCTGAAGAGAAAAGACCTCTATGGTAGACTGTATTATTCAAAACACTTACTGTCCCTCCCCCATCACACACAAAACACCATGGGAAGACTGTACGTCCCCACCCTTTGAGCTCTGGAGTGGCCATGTGACTTGCTTTGGCCAGTAAAACGTAGGAAGAAATGACAGCATCACTCCTAAGCAGAGACTTCAGGGCCAGCTTGTGGTCCTCTGTGTCTCTTTTCTCCCCTTTGTGAGGACACTGGAATGGGTCTGGAGTGAAGATAGCATCAGGCGTGGTAGCTGACCCACAATGGACATCTGAAGGGAACAAAATAGAAGCCTCTGTTGTAAGCCACTGAAGTTTTGGGGACTTAGCCTAAGCTGATTGGTACCATTTCTTTGGTCCCATCAGCAGCTCTCCACCTCCATGTTCCCATGGTCTCCCTGCCCCAAGTGTACCCTGGACCTGGAACATCAGGACCAGCATGGTGGGGAGAACTGCCTAGTATGCTCCTGGGTCTTGGAAGGCCTGAAGCTCTCTCTGTCCTGAAAGCTGAAACCTGGGGTCTTTGTATTTGATTGTGTGTCACTGCCTGCCCTCTGGTCTGACCAACTGTGTCCTAACTGGCCTGCTCTCCCAGGGCCCTTGGCTTAGGATAATAGCACTCTATTACTTTTTTTTTTTTTTTTTTTTTTGAGACAGGGTCTCACTCTGTCTCAGGTATGAGACAAGTTGGTATGCAGTGGTGCGATCTCGGCTCACTGCAACCTCCACCTCCCAGATTCAAGCAATTCTCCAGCCTCAGCCTCCAGAGTAGATGGGACCACAGACATATGCCACCACACCTGGCTAATTTCCATGACTTCTCATCCCAGAACAAAGGACACAGCTCACCTAAGGGTGATCAGTGGTTTCATTTTTGAATGTTGACATTGCTTAGAAGCATGCATGATCATATAAAAATTATTTTTATTAAAATAGAAAAGCTTTCCAGTATATTGCATTAAAGACATTTATACAGAAAAAAGGCAATTGCAACAGACATGCTACATCAGCACTGACATATTCCGAAAGCTTTAAGTGCCCATTTTTCAGCAACATTTGGGTATAATACGCATATCCCTATGTTTTTCAGAGGGTACATATAATACTGAAAAAATACTTCATGTAAAATCTAAGTTCATGTGCATACACACAAGAAGTATTACATCAAATAGCTTATTTCAAACTGTGAAACACATTCAAAGTATTCAATTTCTTAGACAACATGCAGACATTTCAATACTCAGCTTGACACTTTTAAATATATAAACCACAATTCTTTATACTTCTATATCAAAAAAGAAAGAAAGATAGAACACTTACCTACATTGTGCATATCATGAAAAGCAAATTGTTTTCACGAACGGAAAGTACTGGGTTAACACACATGATTGTCATTTTACAAATATGGCTATTCACCTTCTTCATAATAAAATAGAAATATAATGTATTATTTACATGAACTACTCATTATTTCACTTTTTGGCAATTATATAAGTAGCAGCAATTGGTTTAAAGATTGATGTTTAAAAACTCTACATTTAACTCGGATGAATACCGATGAATATATACCTGGTTAATATAAAAATTGCGTAATGCAAGATGCTTTGATACAATGTCACTTCTCCCTTTCACAAAAGTCATAGACACAAACCCGTGACCAGTGAGCCTGTCGCTTACAACACGTAATTATATGAGTGTCATTTAATCAGCTTGCTTTTGCATAAGACAGTAGTTGGGGTTCTGAATTAAATTTCTGTAATTTCATGCAAATTTGCCTGATAATTTACATAATAATTTCAAAGATGCTTTATCTATATTTCATATTCTCTAATGGCAGTGGCTCTTCACTGGGACCCCCTAGCTTCTAGACAGAGTAGGTCATTATCTGTAAACAAAACAAACGTAATGGGAGCCTTAACACTTCAAAAAGAACTCTGAAATGACGTTTGTGAACCTGACAGTAAAGTGAGTCATCTTTGTAAAAAGTGGTCATCTCATTTTCCAGAGATAAATTTGCTTTTGAGTGGGGGCCCCATCTGATGAGGAAATGGAAATCATGCGGCAGTGGCCTACCAGGAAGACACATTCTCTTTTCATTAGTATTTGGAACAACACATTTTGACATTTGTAAAAACAAAACAAAAATCCTACCGATATTGGCGAATTAAAACAAAAAATACTGTGTGGTGAATAGAGGTGACATGTGCCTTTCCTTGGCTACTATTCAACTACAAACCAGCAGTCCTGAATGTCTTTCTCAGGGCAGGAGAGTGAGGTGGAGGAGCATTCTGCACCTTCCGTGGGCAGTCAGTTATACGTCCAGAGCAAGTGCAAGGCAAGGCCCAGGCTGAGGGGAAGGAGGAAGGAGTGGCAAGAAGGCCTGGCCTTGATGCCAGCTGATGGCACACTGCTGGAGACCTGTACCTGGGAAATGATGAGGGCAGAGAGAGGGACATGGGACGCCAAAGTCGGGCTGTCAGAGTTGATAAGGGACTCAATCTTCTCTGCTTCTTTATTGCAGGCTTCGATCTGTGAGGAGAAACAAGGTTCTTTTAATATAAAACCACAGAACATTTTCAAACGTCAAGCCAGACAAATTCCACATATATCCTAGAAGTAGCGTGGCCTCAGATGGCATTTACTTTCTCTTTGTCCTTCTGTTCTTATCCTAAGTAACATTTTATTATAGTTTTGGTTTATTATGTAAATGTAGCAGCATTAATGGAAATCAAACCACAAAAGAAATAATTGGCCGTGTATGGTGGCTCATGCCTGTAATCCTAGCACTTTGAGAGGCCAAGGTGGGAGGATAGCTTGAGCCTAGGAGTTCGAAACCAGCCTGGGCAATGTGGCAAGACCCCATCTCAAAGAAAAGAAGAAAAAAGAAAAGAGAAAGACAAGAAATAACCCACAATGCCACTGCCCTAATCAATCAACTGTTTTCATTTTTCCACACCTGTTACTCAAACCTCTTACCCACATTTAGACTTTATCCTTACATGGTTAATTAGGGTCACAGGGAATACAATTTTAATGTCCACTGAAACATGAAAAGGAAAACAATTGGACTAGATGAGCTTCTAGTGATTCACAGACTGCTTGCATTCGTTCCCTTCCCTTGAGCCCTCACTGCCTTTGATGTTGAAACTTGGGTCTACGTGAGTGGGGTTCTACATGTCTCCAGACTGATGAAGAAACAATGGAGCCCACAAGACCAGCTCTGATGGGATCTTCCTCCACAGTGGGCACACAGCTCTCAGGAGACTGGAGTCTATTCTGGCTTTATCACTGCATGACTTGCGCCAGTTACTTCCCTGGCTTGGGCCTCAGCTGCCTCATCTGTACAATGGGTAGATTAGAGACAGTGATTTCTCGGACCCCGTCCAGCTGTGCACACTCCCAGTCGCAGTATCTTAATCCCTCGCCTACCCTGGTGCCTCTGCATCCCACTGTCAAATGTGCACCAGGTCTCAGCCACTGGCAAAGTGCTCAGTCCTTTAGAGACTGCCTTGCTTTTCTCCCTCCTGCCCCGTTGAACTTCCCAAATGCCTCCACTCCCTCACCCATGATCCTTCCTTGGTCCTAGTTTGTAACTACCCTCTCCTAGGTGCACCAAACTTGAAAGTGACAAGATGGCTTCACAACGTGTGCTGAACCCACCTGCAGAGCTTTTGGATAGTGATCGACAGGAACGATCAGGATCACAATTTCTGATTCAATGCTGAAGTATCCAAACACATCACACTGTGGGACAGACACGTGCATGCGGATTTTCTGAAGTATTTCCAGAACTGTTATTGGCTTTTTATTTGTTACCTGGAAAGAGAAAACATGCTATTACCTGAAAAAAAGAATTCCTATGACTGCCTAAGCTCCCTTGCTTTGGGCTGCCAGCTGAGGAGGCTCTTTTGACCACACAGCCCTCAGCGGAAGGCCTAACCGCAGCTTCGCTAGGCCAAATTCCGACTCTCTAGTCCACCACAATGGGGTTTTGCTTGACTGAGAAGCTCTGTAGTGAAGATAAATACTCTCACCAGAAACACTTTTTTAAAAAGTGACTGTTCTAAGGTAGAGGTCACAGGGTTTTTTAAAAATACAGGTGTAATCAAAATGGGGATAAATCTCTAGGCTGTGGCAAGTGTTGGGTGCAACATTTCTGGAGCCCTGTGATGGTGCAGAAAAGAGAAAGGGCAGAACTATATAGGGAATGGGCATGGCTCCAGAAGGTCCCCTCAGGAGTCACGGGGACTGGTGTGAGGGGAGGCGACCTCGAAACCACCTGGGCACCCACCAGTCTCTGGCTACCTGGCTCTGCCTGCAGCCCCACCTATGCTTACTGTGCCAGCAGGGACCTTTTCTGAGAAAGGCTCAGGTTGACTGTGATATGCACAGCCAGGGTGTAGAGGGGAGGAACATGGGCTTGGGAGTCAGCCAGCCTGGGTGCAAACCCTTGTCCTACTGATTAAGGGCTATATGGCCCTGGGAAAGTTGCTTTTCTGAAGATTAGTTTCTTTATCTATGAATGAGGACAACACATTCTACTCTCTAGGATTACTGAGAGGCTTAGCAGTAAGATTTCAATAGCATCTGCATATAAAGCAATTTACCTTAGCAATAGTATCCAGTTTTTCTTTGTCAAATAAAACTCTTAACATCCCAGCACATAATGGGCAACAAGCACCTGTATAACAGAAACCATTTTATGTGTGTTCAGAATTAGAAACAAATAGAATTGAAAATCCTTAGTGAAATGTCCAGCCCTTCATTTTGGGGAGGACAGTTACAGTGTCCTTCCCAAAGACTGTACCTTTATATAAGTTCCTTGACCAACCTGGCGTCCTCTCATCTCTACATTTACCAAAATCCTTCCTCTACCCCTGCTTTTCATCCTTCACCACTCCTTGGAGTGAGAAGGTTGTGGTGCGGATAGCACAGAGAGAGCTGGCTTTTCAAGAGACCTGGGGACTGATCCTGTTCTCCCTCAAAACTCACTGTGTGATTCTGGGCAAATGCTTCTGCCGGGCCTTGCTTCCCTGTCTGCAAAACAAGGGAGTTGGTGTTTCAGGGGTTCCATGAGTGTTTGATTCAAATTTTATTTATTTATTTTTTTGAGACAGAGTCTTGCTCTATTGCCCAGGCTGGAGTGCAGTGGTGCAATCTTGGCTTACTGCAAGCTCTGCCTCCTTGGTTCAAGGCATTCTCCTGGCTCAGCCTCTGGAGTAGCTGGGACTACAGGCGCCCGCCACCACACCTGGCTAATTTTTTTGCATTTTTAGTAGAGACGGGGTTTCACCGTGTTAGCCAGGATGGTTTGAATCTCCTGACCTCGTGATCCGCCAGCCTCAGCCTCCCAAAGTGCTGGGATTACAGGCGTGAGCCACCACGCCCAGCCGATTCAAATTCAATTTTAAAAATTATTTTAAACTGCTAAAACCCATAACAGAATATGGCATAATCAAATATAATATTATGCCATATTTTAATACAACAGAGATTTAACCAATCCATTAGCAGCTTCTCTACCCTGGGTCCCTCCAATTCCCCTTCATTTCGTGTCATCATACTTGCTGCCATCTGGTTTAGTGCAGATTTGCATGGCAACTTGTGTTTGGTCTGTCACCTCCCTCAGAACATGGTCTCCAGGAGGAAAAGGGCTTTTTCTTACTGCTGTGTCCCCAGTGCTTAGAGGAGCATCTGGCACATAGTGAAAGCTAAGTAAACATTTGATGAATTAACAGATGGAGGAATGAAGCTATTAGCCTCCAGATTAACCTGTTCTGTGCAGACTTGGAATAAAGTCTCTTCTGCTACTTCTGTTTGACTGAAGAGTGTGAGATTGTAAGGTAAGCTGTTTTAAAAAACTTACTGCTAAAAGCAGTCTGTACGAAACGAAACTTTTCTGATTATATGCAACTAAAACAATTAAATTAGATGCTAAGGCCAATCTAAGACAACAACTGTCTTCTATTTCTCTCAATGTCAAAAGTTTGTGTTCATCAAATTTTAATTAGTAATTCATTATTCATTAATAAGTAAACTATGCATTTAATAACCCTAATTTTCATAATTGAATACTGCTTTATCTGTTTATATATTGGTGTTTGGTGTAAGATTTAGCTTGAGGCAAGGCTGCTGTATTGTTTTAAAATAGGACACCAGATGATATCTAAGGCAAGCCCTAGTTTTTTAAGGTCAACCCAAAGTAGTGAGTATGATCAGCATAAGAATCTCGTCAAGACTTTCTGAAAAATGTAAATGAACTAGTCAGCTCTCTTCTCAATGACTCACTCTCTGGAGGCGGATAAGCAAATCTTTCCAGTCCTCCCCTGTCCACCCCGATACTGCCAGCCTACCCGGTGGGATGATGGGTTTGCATCCAGCTGCCGAGAGCGAAGGACACTTGACAGAAGCACACTCAGTGACGGAGCTGTGCTCTGAGAGGACCCCGACGGCCTGGCAGTCCCCATAGTAATCGACCGCCACGCGATCCGAGTAGGCAGCACACACGCTGCTGTAGGTCTCACCATTGTGCCCACAAATGGGCTCGGTTGCTCTGCAAAAGGGCTGGGGCAAACAAATCACATTTAGCCTGGAAATGTCTATGGTGTACCTTTCCCAACCAAGAGTACACAGCATGTTTCCCTATTTTCAGGAAGGAAAAAAGACACAGGTATACATTATGGGGACCTCTTAAGCTCCTGAGGTGGGCTAAATGCTGGGGTGGGGGCGGTGGGGTGGGGAGGGGAGCAATATGGGTGTCTCCAGATGAACTCAAAGATTACTTTTCTCAGCCTCTCTGGGATCTGGGTGCTCATGTGAAATGATAAGAGACAAAAATCTTCTTTCCTGCCACCTCTCTCCGCTCTACCCAGACTTCTATTAGTATCCCAGAAGTGCCTCTTTGAAGACAACCAGATCAATCTTCATGCAAATGCAGAGGTCTTATCATTTCATGCTGGGTATGGGATAAGGAGAGGGAGGAGTAGAGGGAGCAGTGGGGTAGACAGACTCTGGAGCCAACAGGTAGGTCAGGAATAGATCAGAGAAAAATCACAGCCAGGAGGAGGGAACAAGTAGGAGGAGAAGACTGAGAATTCAGGGTAGACGGGATCAATGCAAACAGCACAAAGGCTCTGAGAGAAAACAAGCATGTTTCAGGGAGACATTATGATGGAATTTTTCTAACCGTGAAGACCAGAGAACGTGAAGCAATCATCTCAAGTGTTAGCTGGTTGTGGGCAGGAGATGCTGGGCCCAAAGAGGGGCCCCAGGGAGAGGGGCAAGCATAAAATCAGTGGTACATGTGAGAAACCTCAAAAGGAATTGTCCTTTTTTTTTTTTTTCAGACGGAGTCTTGCTCCGTCGCCCAGGCTGGAGTGCAATGGCATGATCTCGGCTCACTGCAACCTCTGCCTCCCGGGTTCAAGCAATTCTCCCGGCTCAGCCTCCTGAGTAGCTGGGATTACAGGCGCATGCCATCATGCCCAGATAATTTTTGTATTTTTAGTAGAGATGGGATTTCACCATGTTGGTCAAGCTGGTCTTGAACTCCTGACCTTGTGATCCGCCTGCCTCAGCCTCCCAAAGTGCTGGGATTACAGGCGTGAGCCACTGCGCCCAGCCCAGTTTTTTTCCTTAAAACATGAATGCAGATTCCACAAACCTAAAAGACTGAGAGATAAGCTGATGTAAAAAGACATTAAGTCTTAGAGAAAATTTCAATCACTTTTCAGTACCTTGGGAGGTGGGACCGATGTGGGAAGAGTGGGAAAACTTTTCTTGGTTTTTGACTCACATTCTTCCTGCTTTGTTTCTTAGTGAGGGCCCAGAGAACTATGAGAAGAATGATGTTGACCATGCCAGGGGTGTGAAACTTTTAAGTTCTTTTCCTAGGAGTGGGCTGCAAGAAGCCATTCTCTGTTCTTGATTGTACACCAGTTGTGCAAAGGTACACACACTAGCAAGATAGCTTCCAGAGTTAGGAGAAGGAGCCAGTCTTCCTTTTTAGTGGAGGACTGGGTGCTATAGATTTGACAAGATTCACAGAAGACTCTCAGCTGGTCTTACTGTTGACTTATCTGTCAAAGATCATAAACCAATTTTATCCCTAGTGTACTTTGTTTTGTCAGCCAAAGCACTGTACCTGGCAGGGGCCTTTGTAAGAGAGGCTTTTTCCTCTTTGGTATAAAGTGCAGAGACTGTTGTGCTCCATGTGGTCTGTGTCACAAACAGGATCTTGGATCTGGTCACACGCGAGCTGTCTTGGTACACACTCATATTGGCTACATCCAAATTTATCAAAAGTCGTCAGGCAGACCTGTGGTTTGGGTATGCACCTGAAAAAGATGAATGCTGCACCATGAACCAATGTAGGGAGGGACTGTGGTGGGGCTAGCAAAGCACTAGATGAGGCATAGGAGGCTGAAGAGAGAGCAAGAGATGAATTGGGGCAGTCCTATCTCCAAAGAGCGTATGTAGAGTGGGAGAGTCGAGCCTGTATATAAAGTAGGCTAAAAGGTAGAAAAGATGTGCACGAAGCTCGCGGGGATGAGTCATTCTTGTCTGGGGAGCCTGAAGAAAGCATGGGGAGGAGGCAGTGTTCTAGCTGGCGCCTGGGGGGTGAAGGGGGCAGCACGGGCTTGCCAGGCTGAGACAGCAGCCATGAACACAGGTGTGATGCTCAAGGAATGTGGTGCTGGGGAAATGGCAGGTGACCCAGAGGGCAGGAGCCAAGGAGGCACAGACAGACCTATAGCAGAAGGGCCATGATACGAGGCCAACGGACAGGCTGGAGCCTGAGACTGGAGGCCTTGCATTCAATAACAAATGAAACACTTCCAGGGACTTAACTTCCGGCTTGGCTAATATGAGTCAATCTTAAGAAAAGACTTCACTCTATGTCCTAAACTAATTCAGGTGTTTGTGCCTACAAGACTGAGGAGCTGATACTGGCTGGTTGCAAACGACTGAGAGAATGCCACCATGAAGCTGGTCTTTCCTAGTAAGATGAGGACCTTGCTTCATTCTCAATTCCTGAGCTCCTTCAGAGGGGCTAGGGATGATGACTCTTTTCTTCTTTAGGCTTTTTTCTGCTTTCCTAATTTTTATAAAGGGTTTACATAACTTTCTATAAGAAGATAAGACCCATGACAATGTTTAGCTTTCACTGGGTATTTTAAGTACGAAGATATATAAATATTAGTTTATAAAATAAAAGAGGAAGCATACAATAGCTAGTGTTATTTTAATTTCAAAGGAAATGATTTATACTCTTTTTAGGGCTAACCTGCACCAAAATCACTACCACCACCACTACGCATGAAATGGTTTGAAATTACAATGCACTTAGTCATGGTTTTATGGAAATTTAAAATATTTGAAGAGAAATAATGGAAAATAATATTTAGAACTTCATTACCTATTAATATGCAAGGGATGAGAAACAGGACTATCAGGAGAAATTTGGTAATTTTGAGAGAAAAAGCTTGATTAATTTGAGTGTATGGAAATAAGAGGATCATAAAAAAAGGTTGAGAATCTGGGGGCAAATAAAAGTAAACGTGAGCAGTGCAGAGACTTGATCTGTCTCGCTTGTTGCTATGTCCTAATATTTAGAAAAATGCCTGGAACATCAGTAGATACTTGATAGATGAATACAATTCTTTCTTTTTTTAACTATTATTATTATTATTATTTGAGACAGAGTCTTGCTCTGTCACCCAGGCTGGAGGGCAGTGGCATGATCTCAGCTCACTGCAACCTCTGCCTCCCGGGTTCAAGTGATTCTCCTGCCTCAGCCTCCTGAGCAGCCGGAATTACAGGTGTGTGCCACCATGTCTGGCTAATTTTTGTGTTTTTAGTAGAGACGGTGCTTTACCATGTTGGCCAGGCTGGTCTTGAACTTCTGGCCTCAAGTGATCCACCCACCTCTACCTCCCAAAGTGCTGGGATTACAGGTGTGAGCCACTGTGCCCAGCCACAATTAATTATTTTTTGAACAGATAATACAAGCCCACGGTGAAACTTAAAAAGTACAAAATGGTACACAGTGAAAAACAGGCCTCCCTTCTACTCTTGTGTCCCAGACACCTAGTTCCCCTTCCTAGAGGAACCACTATTACCAATTTCTTTGTTTTAGTGTTTTTTTTTTTTTTTTTTGAAATGGAGTCTTGCTCTGTCACCCAGGCTGGAGTACAGTGGGACCATCTTGGCTTACTGCAGCCGCTGCCTCCTGGGTTCAAGCGATTCTACTGCCTCAGCCTCCCAAGTGGCTGGGACTACAGCGGGGAGCCACTATGTCCAGCTAATTTTTGGTAGAGACAGGGTTTCACCACGTTGCCTGGGCTGGTCTCGAATTCCTGAGCTCAAGCGATCTGCCTGCCTCGGCTTCCCAAAGTGCTGGGATTTCAGGTGTGAGCTATCACTTTCTTATTTATCCTTCCAGATATATTTCATGTAAGGATAAGCATTTATATGTGCTGATCCAAGGGGTATGTGCATTTAAAACTGCAAATTTGGCCAAACTACCCTCCACAGAGGATGTACCAATCCTCCTCCAGCTCTTTCTTGTATGAAAGCAGCTATTTCCCTATATTATGTTATCAAACTTTAGCTTTGCCAGTCTGACAGATGGAAAGTGGTATACAATTGTAGTTTTAATTTAATTTACATTTATCTTAATATGAGGATGGTTAAACATTGTGGCAGATTGGCTAGATGTTTATCAAATTCACTTCACTTTCTTCCTGGGTATGTATCTAAATTATATCTCCCAGTCTCCCTGGAATTCATTATGGCCAACAGATTGAGTTCTAGACAATGGAATGTGGCTGGAAGTAGTGATGAATGTTACTTTTAGATGTGGCCTATTAAAGCTTCTTAAGAGCAATCCCCACTATCCCCCTTCTCTTATCTGCTGCCCAAATGCAGAAGACCCAGAAGAGGACTGTGAGGCTGTAGGAGAAGACAGAGTCACTATATGGAAGGATCCCATGTCTCTGAATGACCACATGGAAAGCCGCCTGCTGAATAAACAAATGGGCTCTATGTAATTATCTACTCTGTGAAATTATTGGTATTTTGGAATTTGTATACAGTTGCTAGAATTACTTACCCTAACAAATAAAAGTACCTTTTCAAATGTTTAAGAACCATTTGGATTTCTTTTTTTATGTTTATATCCTTGGTCCATTTTTCTATTAGGTTATTGATCTCTGTCCATTTTGATATTAGGTTGATCTTTCTCAAATTGATTTGCAGGAGCTCTTTATATTACAAGGACATCAGTGCTTTCTCTGCGATATTCCTTCCAGTGTGTCATTTGTCTGTTACCACGCAGAAAATTTTGAGGTTCATGTAGCTAATTTTTCAATCTTGTATATACTCAGGAAGGCCTTCCCACTTTGACATTTATTTTTATTGTTTTATTATAAAAGCAGGACAACTTTATTCAGAAAGGCTAGCCAATGGAGAAAACAATGAACAAATATGAAAACAATCCTCAATTCTACCTCCCAACACAACCTGTATTATTCTTTCAGCTTATTTTTTATGCATTGCATCCTATCTTCTTTCCATAGAAACTTTCTTGGATTAGTTTCATTGTATAAACTTTGGCAGATGGATGACTAATTCTTTGCCATTTCTTTTAACACATGAGAAAGTCTCCCCCTTCTTCCATATTACACCAGGGTTTTCAGGATGGAGAAGCAGCAATTGCTTAGGAAAGCACTGTGGCATTGGAATGTGTACTGTTCAGGTCATTCAGGTAAGCCAGTAAATACTCTGCTTCCAGAAGGCTGTAACCTAAGGGTCAGCAAGACGCCTGCCCTGGTGGCTGCCACATGCAGAAATCCATCATTAAGGCTGAGACAACTGTCTTCTGAGCTCAAGTGAGGAAACAGTAGAGAAAGGAGCTCAAAACAAATACTTTCAAATAGTAGTGAAGTTGCATTTCCAGAGATTTCTCACGTCCAACTTCTAAAACGGATGCATATAACTAGAAGAAAATTTCCCTTGACTATCAGGTGACAGCTACTAATAAAAATACACCCTTTCCTCTCATCTCTTCTGCTACTTCTCCTTATGTTACATTTTCTGTTTCAGTCTTACAGAACTGCTTTAGTGCCCAACAGACACCATGCTATGGAGATAACATGGACACAACAATGTTATGGAGATAACATTTCCAGCAGCCACGACTCTTGTTAGTCTGCCTTCACCACCACCACCTTTTCTCTACTGCAAACCTTGCCTACAATCTCTTACTCATCTTTCTAGATTCAGCTAGGTATCACAATCTCTAGAGGCTCCGCCAGAGCCTTGCCCAGGCTGCATTAACTGCCCTACTTCTGGGCTCCCGAGAGCAGCACCTTATCAAGCAGCTTTACATGGCTCTCTTTCCCTCCAGACTCCAAACTCTTCAGGGCAGAGACAATTTCTTAATTTACCTTTGGGTTTTCACTGTCTGGTATATGGTAGATGCTTTGTAAGTACTAGTCTTCAGTTGAATAAAATAAGAAGGCATTTGACTTACCTTTGGTTTTTTTGGCAGGGATTAGGATTACATGGATCCTTTGACATGCATGATCCAAACTCAAACTGATGGTCTTGGAGGCCCACACAGCGAGCAATGCAGGCACTGGGGTAAGTGCGCCCATTCTGCCCACATACGGGGACAAACTGATCTGCACAGTTACAGGGCAGACCTGAGGAGAGGAAACAGCCTCAAAAATATGTATGTGTGTATTTCCCTCCCCTTATATGTTCCCTTCCCCTTGTATTTCCTTGTTAAGGCAAACCATGAGCAATCATGTGAAGGTCTCATGTTAAAATAGAATTGTAAATTAAGTCAGGAAAAATCTCTCGTATCTCTGACAGTGTTTTTAAAGGCAGCAATGCTCTGAATAGCTTGTCTGCAAGATGGCTTTCCTTTGTCCCTTTTATTGCCAGCTAGTTGAGGGCTTCTAGACCTTGATCCCAGATAGAGACCCCTATTAACAAGGCTGGAGGTAGGGAAAGTAAAGACTGTTTCTCCCAATTTGGCATATAAAATCTAGAATTTAGATGTCTGAAGTCTGGTGTGGGTATTTCTTGAATGTTAAAGGCTCATATCAAGCATAAGAAAGAGTGGGCTGGGCACAGTGGCTCACACCTGTAATCCCAGCACTTTGGGAGGCTGAGGTGGGTGGATCACCTGAGGTCGGGAGTTCGAGACCAGCCTGACCAACATGGAGAAACGCTGTCTCTACTAAAAATACAAAATTAGAAGGGTGTGGTGGTGCATGCCTGTAATTCTAGCTACTTAGGAGGCTGAGGCAGGAGAATCACTTGAACTGAGGAGGCGGAGGTTGCAGTGAGCTGAGATCACGCCATTGCACTCCAGCCTGGGCAACAAGAGGAAAGCTCCTTCTTAGAAAAAAAAAAAAAAAAAAAAAGAAAGAGTGAAGGTTGTATGTTCCTTCCACTCTCATGTCCAAGATGGTAACTTAGAAAATTATTGTAATTTTAAGACTTACAAATTGTTATGAACATCTTTCTCTGAGTCACATTTGGAGTGGGACACTGGGTCCCAAGAAATGTGGCACAGTTATGGGTCAGTAAAATTTCCTTAGTCTGTTAGATCAACAGTCATTGACTTAATTTATCCCAGGACACCATGGGCCACACACTATAGGAAACAGGGGTCTTGCTAGTTGTAAAGCTCAACTTCTAAAAACATTTAGACATTAACAAAAAAATAAAAAAAGTCTTCCTTGTAAATCCTTTGCTTATTCTTTATCCCCACATCCCTCTATGGTTTCTCTAAGCAGAATGAATAGTCCTCACTTGAGCAAGGCAAAGGTTAATAATAAAGGATGATGATAATAAAGCAGTGAAGGCTGGGGTAGAGTTCGTCCTACCTCTACTTCCTCACCAGTCTGCCATTCACTTCTTATTTCTGATCCCCTTTTTATTTCCAATGGGCTGGAAGTACAAGGTTGGTAAATCCTTACTCTCCTCTCCTCCACTTCTCCTCCACCCAGCCCCCACCCCTCTCCGCATGTAATACTAATTCTGGGGAAAGAAGAATCAAGTTGCCACTGCAGCAGCATGAAATGGGGGCAAAGGCAACTACCTAGTAACTTTTAACCCACAACCAAAGGTATTTTAGATCTAGGAAAAAGCAGATATCAAGATAAACCAGCAGACTGTGCTGTTGCTATTGGCAACAACAGCTTCACAGGAGGAAAGCATCCCATCTCACTAGCCTTTTCACTTACTTATGTTGGTGTAAGAATAATAAGAGCAGCAAAGCATAGGAAAGTCAAGAAAGTAATATTCTGGGATATTATTGTTTGTGGGAGTCTAGAGGAAGAAGTAAGCTAAGGTAGGCTGAGGAAGAAGGTGCTGAGAAACAAACTGAGAACATGCATGGACATTTTAGATCATAGCGGTAGGGGGTAAATGGGGTATTTTACCAGGTAGAAAAGTTCAATTTAATTAAACCCATTCCAATCACTGGCTCTGTTCTTTTTGACTCATGAAATTCCAGAACATTAGTGCTAAGGGCCCTAAGACACCATTTAGTATAACACCTTCAATTCACAGAGGAAGAAACTAAGATCCAGGGAGGAAAAGCATCTTGCCCTTAGATTCTGTATTGATTTTATTGGGTACACTTGCAGTTAAGACTGGAGAAGCTGCCTTGAAGGGAAAAATGTGTGCAAAGAAATGATGGCCCCTGAGGACAGACTCTGGACGATCACAGTCACCTGTGAAGGTACGATGGTCATCTTCTGAACTGTGCTCACTGAGGCAAAGGCGGGTAGAACACACCAAATTGCCAGCAAAACAAGAACAGACATTGCAGTCAATACTAAAGGATGTTCCATGACCTGACAGAAAGAGAAAGAAAATGTTGATCTGTATCACGCATTGAGAAATAGAGCACATATTACAATTTTAATAGTTCAACAAGTTTTAAAATGGAAATTCCTTTTTTTTTTTTTTTTTTTTTTTTTGAGACAGGGTCTTATTCTATAGCCCAGGCTGGAGTGCACTGGCGTGATCCCAGCTCACTGCAACCTCTGCTTCCCAGGCTCAGGTGATCCTTCCACCTCAGGTTCCCAAGTAGCTGGGACTATAGGTGTACACCACCACATCTGGATACTTTTCATATTTTTTGTAGAGACAGGGTTTCACTATGTTGTCCAGGCTGGTCTTGAACGCCTAGGTTCATGCCATCTGCCTGCCCCGGCCTACCAAAGTTCTGGGATAACAAACCTGAGCCACTGTGCCCAGCCAAACATTCTTGAAAGATGACTTCTGAATGTACCAACTAGAGTAAAATCTGTGGTATTTATATTTTCGTACTTGCCTCCTAGTGTATTTCTCCAAGCCCCTGAAGTGCTGGTCTTACCAGGCTGCTCCCTATCCTCTAAGAATGTTTCTGGCTGCCCCTTCTGCTTTGCAAGCTCGTATCTTCAGGGCCAGACCTGATGCCATCTTTGGATCAAAGACTCTTCTGACGCCCTAGCAGGAATGCCCAGCTCCCAGAAGAGCACTTGGTCTGCAACTTTTTTTGGCTCAAATTCTCTCATCTTAACACATAAAGCAAGATCTCATCCCTCATCCTGGTTTCAGCTCCATAAGGCACTAGTATGCTCTTTTGTACAGAATAGGTATTTAGTCAGTGAAATGTTACAGAAGGAATAAATCTGTCCTGATATTTTCTGTTATACAAAGTACCTGCCTTTACAGTTTAGTTGAGCAGAATATGGATTAAGAGATAAACACCTGACTTGGTCTAAGGCAGAAATTTGAGAGCTAATTTTAGCCAAGAGCACTCTTCTTTTTAATCAAATCTCACACAGAAGAATAAACCAAATAGCATATAAAAGCTGAACTACTATGGTTGAAGGGATAGGGGATGGGAGTAGAAATGGGGTAGCAGAGTGAGCTTGTGGGGAGGGAACAGATCCTCAAAAGTGGTGTTTTCTCACAATTGTTTGAAATCATATATTGACACGAACAGCTGTTGGGGCTACAAGTAAAAGATGGTTAAGGAAGCAGTGGAGTCTAAGATTTTTAGGGAAGGTGGTCAAAGTACTCTTTAATGTACTTTTTTCCCAAAATGAAAGGTCAAAGTACTTTTTAATGTACTTTTTTCCCAAACCGGTAATAGTGTAGTGCCTATACCCACTTGCCTTCCATGATGTCAAAATCTGAGTTTCATTTCTGGTGAAGTGAGGGTGGGGTGGGGTATGCCTGAGGAAAGGAAGATTATCTGTGTCCTTGCCTGTAAAGGGTAAGGGATCTGGAGTCAACTAGACCTGGAGCAGAATCCAGCTTTGGTCATTTACTAGCTGGGTGACCTCTTTAAGCATCAGTTTCCTCATCTATGCAGTAAGGGTAATACAGGTATTATTGCCTATATCAAAGTGTAACTTGGAGGATTTAATGAGATAATGTAAGGCAAGACTTAGCTTTGTGTTTAGCACATGATTAGAATTCAATAAATATTAATTATTATTAGCCATTAGCCCCTTCTTGAAAAGACTTCTAAAGACTTCCTTAGAAGTCCTAGTGCTCTGTATAGTTTGAAAAATACTGCCCTGGAGTAGCTGATATGCAGACCTTACTCTTTGGTCAGAATCTATCCAATATTCTTCCTACAAAGTAAAAATAACTAATCTTATATTAAAAACAAAACAGAGCTTAAGACTCACTTTTTCTTTTTCCTCCAACAATACAAGACTTCTGGAGGTCTATACAGTGCATTTCCATACAGTTTTCTAAGAGTCCACTTTGTCCACATGAACAGATTTTATAACAACCAACTTCCCCTGCAGATGATGGCACCTGGATTAGTGTCCCTTGACGGACAATGAAATCAGAAGCTTCTCCCAGTTTGCAACCTGTACAAACAAAAATTAGCTGAGAGAGATGGTACTGTTTTATGACATTGTTTTATAACATTAGATATACACTTGACAAAAGTCTTATAGGTACTAAATCACTATTAAAGATTATGTAATATAACTTTCATCAAATTAAGGAATTGCTTTGGTTCATTGTCCAAAAGCATACCTCTCAAATGAAAATTCCATATTCTGGAGGATGGTGGTGATTACAGATCTGTACCCCAAAGTTACCTATCATTCAGAATAAAAGTGCTGTAAGATATGTAACTTTTTACTTTTGGGGGCTAGTAAAAAATATTTTAAAATCACAGATATTTTTAAAAATGGAATAGGGAAACTAACAGTATGTGTGTGTGTATATATATATATATATATATTTTTTTTTTTTTTTTTTTTTTGAGATGGAGTCTTGCTCTGTTGCTCAGGCTGGAGTGCACTGGCACGATCTTGGCTCAGTGCAACTTCTTCTGCCTCTCGGGTTCAAGTGATTCTTCTGCCTCAGCCTCCCAAGCAGCTGGGAATACAGGCGTGCGCCACCACACCTGGCTAATTTTTGTACCTGAATAATTTTTGTATTTGTAGTAGAGACAGGGTTACACCATACTGGCCAGGCTGGTCTCAAACTCCTGACCTCATGATCCACCTACCTCAGCCTCCCAAAGTGCTGGGATTACAGGCGTGAGCCACCGCAGCTGGCCAGTATTTTTAGAATAATATTGTTCAGAAAAACTTTTAGTGATGGAAAATAAGTATACCTTAAATTCAAGGAAAAACTGAATATTTGGGTGGGCTTATGGAAAGCCCATTTTCTATCTTATTATATGATGGGTTTTCTGAGTTTAATGAAACAAGAGGATTCTGAATTGAATTCTTTTTTACTTTTTTCTTTTTTTTTGAGATGGAGTCTCACTCTGTCACCCAGGCTGGAGCGCAGTGGCACAATCTCGGCTCACTGCAAGCTACGCCTCCCAGGTTCACGCCATTCTCCTGCCTCAGCCTCCCAAGTAGCTGGGACTATAGGTGCCCGCCACCACACCCGGCTAATTTTTTTGTATTATTAGTAGATACAGGGTTTCACCGTGTTAGCCAGGATGGTCTCCATCTCCTGACCTCATGGTCTGTCTGCCTCAGCCTCCCAAAGTGCTGGGATTACAGGCATAAGCCACAGTGCCCCGCCCCTGAATTGAATTCTATATTTAAATAATATGAAATACAGATGTCACCATTTTAAGTAACTATATCTTATTTTCTTGCCAAAGAAAATACTGACCAACTTATAATGTAAGGGTAAATGGACAGAAAATACTATCTTGAAATTTAAAACAGTCCAACATTTCCTATTTTGATAAGATTTATTACGACTCTATAGCCGATATATTACAGTATTACATATATATTATAGATGATCCTTTGAGACATCATGCTTATTTCTTCTTTTGCTTTATTTTACTTTAAAAATATTTTAAGGCTGGGTGCGGTGGCTCATGCCGTAATCCCAGCACTTTGGGATGCTGAGGTGGGTAGATCACCCGAGGTCAGGAGTTCAAAACTAGCCTGGACAACATGGTGAAACCTTGTCTCTACTAAAAATGCAAAAATTAGCTGGGCATGGTGGTGGGTGCCTGTAATCCCAGCTACTTGGGAGGCTGAGGCAGGAGAATTGCTTCAGTTTAGGAGGTGGAGGTTGCAGTGAGCCGAGATAGCGCCATTACACTCTAGCCTGGGTAACAAGAGCGAAACTCTGTCTCAAAAAAAAAAAACAACTTTAAAAAAAATCTTGATTCTAACATGATAAAGAAACATTCTCAACTGGGAAATAGAAAAAAATAAGCAAAATGTTGCAACAACTATATTTTAAAGGGATTGACAGAAAGATAAAGACTATCAAAATTCCACGGAATAAAAATCCTTCAGCCTTAAAGTTATAAACATTTCAACATAACATTAATCTTTATGAAGATAGCTATACATTCTATTGAATATGCTATTTCTCTATATACTAAAACAAAGAAAAGAAAAAACATGAACAACATAGAGTATATTTTTTCAAACATTACCACATAGAAGAGAAAGTACAAAAAGCTGGTCTGAGCTTCTTTTCTTTCATAGTCTAGAACCCTGCAACTCATTATAAGAGTGAAGTTTTAGACTGTTATTATTAGTTTACAATTTAAATAACAACTGAAAATTACAAGTGTCTGTCTTTTTCTGCTTACATCAATAATGTTTAATGAGAAAATCTCAATTATAGAAAAACACAATATAGAACATGAAGTCACTTATAATCTCACTCCAAAGATAACCCCTATATTACAGAAGGAGCAGGATTGAAAAAAAGAAAGATAGCTCCTATAAAAAAACACTAGCAGCACCTATCCATCCTCTTCTCACACCCACCTACCTCTTACCTTGAACACAAGAGTATGGAAGACAGGGATCTCCAGATGGACATCCTTTTCGGTTTACTTCACAGAGCTCATTGGCAGGGCAAGGATTGGGGTTACAGGGATGGGTTACTTCTTCTACAATGTTACCTAAAGTACTTGGCCCTGAAAAAACCAAAACAGATTAGTTTAACCAACCTAAAAGAGTAAGAGAGAATTGTAAATTATCTGAATTAATTATGGCTGGAATAAACGAAGAGCTCATGAGCATAAAGGCCTGATTCTACCAAGCCATTAAAACACCGAGATTCTTTCATTTGTGAAATGATAAATTTAGCATAAACATACGTTCATTCATTTTTTTTTTTTTTAATTTATTGGGATCTACAATATTCCAGGTAAGGTTCTAGGTGCTGGAGATACAGTGATGAACAAAATAGACAAGTCTCTAACATAGAGTTTACATCTAGTAGAGAAACAGACAATAAATATACTATGTATGAGCCAGGCACAGTGGCTCACCCCTGTAATCCCAGCACTCTGGGGGCTGAGGCGGGTGGATAACCGGAGGCCAGGAGTTTGAGACCAGCCTGGCCAACATGGTGAAACCCCGTCTCTACTAAAATATAAAAATTAGCTGGGCATGGTAGCGGGTGCCTGTAATCCTAGCTACTCAGGAGGCTGAGGCAGGAGAATTGCTTGAACCCGGGAGGCAGATGTTGCAGTGGGCCGAGATCATATCACTGCACTCCAGCTTGGGAGACAGAATGGGACTCTCTTAAAAAAAAAAATCCAAAAAAACAAAACAAAAAACCCAAATTCAGCTGGGCGTGGTGGCATGTGCCAGCTAGTCAGGAGGCTAAGGGAGGAGAATGGCCTGAACCCGGGAAACAGAGGCTGCAATGAGCTGAGATTGCTCTACTGCACAACAGCCTGGGCAACAGAGTGAGACTCCATCTCAAAAAAAAAAAAAATATATATATATACACACACACACACACACACACACACATATATGCTATGTATGTATATGTGTATATATAAACAAATAATTAAATCAGAAAATTATAAGCAATAAGTAGTGTCAGGGGATAGAAAGTGATAGGTATATTTTGGATAGGGTAATCAAATAAGGTATCTAAGAGGGATAATTTAGCGTGTTTTATCATAAATGAGAATTTATTATGGTAATATGTATGGACTCCAAACCATGATTACATTTAACTTCAGAAATCATGGCCAAGGAAGAGTCTCACTTGATATAAATTATGTATGATATTTAAACAGATATTTAATTTTCCTCCCATTGATACAGTTTCCTTCTACACAAATATTTTCCTGCTGTAACAGAATCTAGAATTATAAATACAATAAGTGTTGCTTACTTGATTTTAGGCCAGACTCATACTCTATGACTAACAGAGGTATAAGGCCCCTTGGAGTTCATCTCATTTTGCCTAATTATTTCATAAATAGGGAAGCCGAGGCTCAAAGAAGTGATCTGCTCAGTCACAAAGGTCTAAGTTCCAGTCTAATGCTCTCTTTTTTGCTATATTGGTCACAAAGTTTAAGGGACACACTTTGTTGGTCTTGAGAAAATATGGCAAATACTATCAGCTACAAATCTAGCACATACTTTTCTCTCCCTGATTACTAAAAGATCTCCAATTTTACTTAGGGCAGCAATGGGCCCACAGCTAAAAAAATAATCTTTCTCAGTTTTCTTTACAACTAAGGGTAGACAGTGTGACTAGGGAGAAGTTGTTTGCTCTCTCCCTTTCTTTTTACCATCTGGAACTAGAATATGGTGGCCAGAACTCTAGTAGCCATGTTGTGATGACAAAGTACATGAAGTAATCTTGATGATGGAAGCTAAATGCTAAGGATGGTGGAGAAGGATAAAAGGAGCCTGGATTCCTGATGATGAAGCCCTAGACTATTTGTTTCTGGGCTTTCTTTTACTTCTATTTGTTCTGTTTTTTGTTAATCCTATCTAACACAGGAAAACAAAGTAAGTAGGAGCTGACTTCACTGTCTGCCTCTGCAGCCAGCTCATGGCACAGATGCCCCCTGGTGGCAGCCTGAACACCTCCCTTATCTTAACTACTGAGTGAGTAGGAGTTCTACTTGTCATCCCCTGGTTTCTACCATGTATTTGTCTCACTGCCAAGAAGCTGAGCTCCAGCTCCCGGATCCCTCAATGAGATAGCAACACGCTCTTCTAGCTCTTGGCAGGAGTACTTGGCAGAGAAAAACTGAAGCAGTGAGATAAGTTCCATTTTTACATATTAAGCTAAACTATCTTTGTTTTTTTTTTCTCTAGACGGAGTCTTGCTCTGTCGCCTAGGCTGGAGTGCAGTGGTGCGATCTCCACTCACTGCAAGCTCTGCCTCCCAGGTTCACGACATTCTCCTGCCTCAGCCTCCCGAGTAACTGGACTACGGGCGCCCACCACCGTGCCCACCACCACGCCCGGCTAATTTTTTTTGCATTTTTAGTAGAGATGGCGTTTCACCATGTTAGCCAGGATGGTCTCAATCTTCTGACCTCGTGATCCGCCCGCCTCAGCCTCCCAAAGTGCTGGGATTACAGGCTTGAGCCACCGTGCCTGGCCTAGACTATCGTTTTTTATACCCTGTTGGGTGAGTAAGTCCAAGCCAATTCCTGGCTCTTATCCACTGATACTCTGATAACAAAAAGCTGATAGTCTCTGGGGGGAAATTCCACTTTCTAGTCGTTAATATGGTGAGAAGTCAGCATGATATGGAGCTGGTTATCTGAGAATGCTGGCCCCCTGAGTCACTGCTTAGAATTCCTGACTGACAACAGTTCATACCTCCTCAGACTGATAGAATCACTTCTGCTTACATGTTTTAAGACAACAGTTCTTTCCTGGGCCAAAAAGTCCAAGCAAACAAGAGTCTGTGATTGAGATGGTATCACTGAACCCCATGTCCTCAACAGATTAAATGCTCATCCAAAACAAATAGTAAAACAAATAGTTGGAAGAGAGAAGTATTTGAAATCTAAAAACACACATACAAAAAAGTACTTACTGAGGTATGTATCCAAAGGTATACAATTCTTCAGATCATCTGTAGGTGACAGAAGCTCACAAATACTTTCAGCTGTGTGGTCTTCAGGGAATTTGTTCTGATCTCCACATTTTTTAAGAATCTCCACACAATCTGATCTTGAAAAAAAATGCACATAAATTTAGAGCTTGAGGAACCTCCTCATGTTGTCTAGTCAGCATCACTTTTTTCTGAAGCTTTCCAGAAAGTGAGTTGTCATAACTTAACATGTTTCATAATTGGTTAAGTATGGCAAAAGAGAACAGGAGTCACAGTAGAGCTCAGGTTGAATAATAAATTCAAAGCATCCCTAACTTTCTGTTGTCTGAGACCAAAGTCCTTACTCAAATTGTATACTTCTTCGTACTGTTACTACCAGCAATATGGCTTTTCAATATCTTTGAAAGGAAATTAAATGAAGCTAGTCTGATTTACTCTCTGCAAAAATCATATATCCTCACTTCTAGGACCTTATGCTTGCTTGTTTGCTTGCTTGCCTCTTTTCTCCTTCCCTTCCTTATCTAAGTCTCTTTTTAGTTATCAACATTAGCCTCTGGCCTATAACAACTGGAAAGTCCATTTACTTTAAAATGTTCTTAGTCTTCAATAGGGATTTGACTCCTACAAGTTTTCTGTGCTAAGAGTCTACATATTCCCCTCTTGTTGCCTCTTGCTTGTCATCTAATTGTTATACCTCAGTATTTCCCCATCAGGTTATCCCCAAGCCAAGTCAGAGAATAGACTGGACTCAGTTTAAGGTTGAAATTGTTGAGGTACGCAGCAGCACTGAGCCACATACCAACAGCTGAGGGACTGGATGTTAACTTGGTTTTGGAAAACTTTTGGAAAAAAAGATGTGTGAGGAACCATGGGCAGATTACTATGTGTTAAATGCTTTTGGTTTCACCCACTATAGCAGCTCCCATCTTTACTTGATCCTAGATTTCCTAAGCAAAATAAGCTCCTTAAGAAGAGCAAAGTTGGCTGGGTGCAGTGGCTCACGCCTGTAATCCCAGCACTTAGGGAGGCCGAAGCGGGTGGATCACGAGGTCAAGAGATCGAGACCATCCTGGCCAGCATGGTAAAACCCCATCTCTACTAAGAATACAAACATTAGCTGGGCGTGTAAGTCCCAGCTACTTGGGAGGCTGAGGCAGGAGAATTGCTTGAACCTGGGAGGTGGGGGTTGCAGTGAGCTGAGATCATGCCACTGCACTCCAGCCTGGAGACAGAGTGAGACTCCATCTCAAAAAAAAAAAAAAAAAAAAAAAAAAAAGAGCAAAGTCTAACAGAATATAAGACAAGTACAGAAATTAACATATAAAAATAGAATTGTGCATCAGAGGCATTTAATAAATGTTTCATGAACCAAGTTCCATAAGAGAAGTACAAATAAAGGTCTATAGGAATCTGTAGTAAGGATAAATTATTTTCAGCTGGAGAAATCTGGGAAGATTCTATGGGAATGTCTGGTATTTCAGAGGAGACAAGGACAGCCAGCAGGTGGTGATGAGGGGAGCAGTATTTCAACTAGAGGAGGAAAAAGTGGGAAAGCATTTGACTTACGGGGGTGACAGGCAAAGGAAGTGGTGAGAGAGAAAATTCTATGGAGAGGCTCTGGCTAGAGATCATGGAGGGTCTGAACTAAAGCTGGAGAATCATTAGGATGAAAGAAACTTACTTGCAAATAATACTTCCCCGGGATTTACTATGACAAGGTTTAATCTGCAGTGAACAAGCTATTGCTTTCCACATCTCTGGCTGGCACTTTTTAATATCGAGAACAGGTATATTGATAAATGGCATCTTGATGCTTCCTTTCTCCCACAACTTCATGTCATTCATGGCTCCTTGATCTGACTGTGCATTACAACTCCTGAAAAGTTCTGTTGGCCTAAAGAGAAAAAAGTCCAGAAAGAATCAAGAGGCAATTATTTTCTAGAGAGAAGCAATGAGTAAAATCCTGACATACTAATGCATCATAAAAATCTGTTTTTTTTAAGAAAGCACATACAACCCATGAAGGGATATCAGCTTCGACTGTATGAAGATTCAGTGTAGACACTAGCATTAAACTCTAATTGCATGTTTTCTTTTTAACAGATTCTTGTGAGGCAGTTTAAAACTTCACAATGCTCCGAAGAGGACTATTATCCCCAGACTGTCCCATTTCATTTCATAAAATAAATATTATGAGGCCAACTTTTTAAAATGGTGACATAATTACAAAAACTAAATGCACTGATTTTATGGGTACAGCTTGATGTGCTTTGACAAATGTGTACATCCATAAGCACATCTAAATCAATTAAGGAACACATCCAACATTTCAGCCAGTTCCCTTGTGCCACTGTTGACTTAATGCCTCCCTGCTGACTGTAACTTAGAGGCCATAACTATTTATACTTATATCACCATACATTAATTTTGCCTATTCTAGGCTAGGTACAGTGGCTCACACCCGCAATCCTAGCACTTTGCGAGGCCAAGGCAGGAAGATAGGTTGAGCTCAGGAGTTTGAGATCAGTCTGGGCAACATAGCAAGATTTCATCTCTACTTAAAAAAAAAAAAAAAATTAGCTGGTGTGATGGCATGCCTCTAGTTCCAGCTACTCAGGAGGCTGAGGCAGGAGAGCCCAGGAATTCGAGGCCAGCCTGGGCAATATGGCAATACCCCATCTTGAAAAAAATTTAAGCAAATTTTAAAGTAGTTATCAAGTTATTTAAAATTATAACAAACCCATTACATGTTAATATAAGTATCATTTTTATGAAAAATAACTCTTTTCCAAAGTAAACATTAGCGAGAAGAATAGCACTGTTTTACAGTTTTGCAAATCTCTGTAATGTCTGGCTTAATAGAACTCAGGTGGATTTTCATACCTGCTTCTGCATTCAATCTGTTGCTGTATCACATGTTGTATAGCCACTGGAAATTTGTTTGTTGTTGTTGTTGTTTTTGAGACAGGTTCTCACTTTGTCACCCAGGCTGGAGTGCAGTGGCATGATCACAGCTCACTGCAGCCTTGACCTCCTGGGCTTAGGTGATCCTCCCACCTCAGTCTCCCAAGTAGCTGGGACTACAGGCACCCACCACCACACCTGGTTAATTTTTGTATTTTCTTTGTTGCTATGTTGCCCAGGCTGGTCTCAAACTCCTGGGCCCAAGCGATCTGCTCACCTTGGCCTCTCAGAGTGCTGGGATTATAGGTGTGAGCCACCGGGCCTGGCCTAGAACATTTTTTATCACTCTATAAAGTACCCTTGTGCCCCCCTCTACTCAATCCCTGATTCCAGCAGAGGAAAGGATATTCTGATCTTTATCACCATAGATTACATTTGCCTATTCTTGGATCTCATGTGTCAAGAATGTATTTTGTGTTGGGCTTTTTTTCTCAACAAAAGATTCATCCATTGCTATCCCATTGTTTGGATGCACCACAATGTTATATTCTTTCATTCTCCTGATAGATATTTTGGGTTCTCTCCCCCATTTTTCAGGCTATTATGAATAAGGGTACCAGACAGGTCTTTATTTGGACATATGTTTTCATGTCTCTTGGGTAAATGCTTCAGGATAAAATTGTTAGGTCATAGATCTAACTTTTGAAAAAACTGAATAAAAGCTCCAAAGTCCTTAAACTATATTCTACTCCCAGTAGTAACATACTATGAGAATTCCACTTGCTTCCATATGCTTCATATGCTTACCAGTCTTTTAATTTCAGGCATTCTTGTGAGGGTGAGGAGGCATTGAATTGCTATTTTGATTTGCATTTTGCCATGACTAATAATAACGAACCCTTTAATGTACTAGATGGCTATTTCCTTTAAACTTTTTTTAATGGACAAAAATTATATATTTATTGTGTGCAACATAATATATATAAATATGACACATGTGGAATGGCTAAATTAAGCTAACTAAAATATGCATTACCTCACATACTTATCTTTTTTTTGTGGTGAGAACATTTAACATCTACTGTCTTGGCAACTTTCAAGTATATAACTCACTGCTAACTATAGTCACCATGTTGTATAATAGATCTCTTGAACTTATTCCTTTTGTCTAAATAAAATTTTGTGTCCTTTGACTAACATTTTCCCAATCCTCTCCCCTCCCTCTTCCCTCTTCCCTCTCCTCCTCCTGCACCACCCTCTCCAGCCACCCTCTGGTAACCACTATTCTATTCTCTGCTTCCATGAGTTTGATTTTTTTAGATTCCACATGTAAGTGAGATCGTGCAGTATTTGTCTTTCTGCGCCTGGCTTATTTTATTTAATGTCCTCCAGGTTCATTCATATTGTTGCAAAAGACAGGATTTCCTTCTTTATAAAGGCTGAATAGGATTCCACACTGTATATATACCACATATTCTTTATCCATTCATTCATTGATGAATACAGGTTTATTCCGTATCTTGGCTATTGTAAATAATGTTGCAGTGAATGTGGGAGTGAAATATCTATTCAATACGCTGATTTCCTTTCCTTTAGATATGTACCTAGTAGTGGAATTGCTGGATCATATGGTACCTTCTATCTTTAATGTTTTGAGGACCCTCCATACCATTTCCCATAATGGCTGTACTAACTCATATTTCCATCAACAGTGTCCAAGACTTCCCTTTTCTCCATATCCTTGCTAACAACTGTTATCTTCCATCTTTTTGATACTAGCCATTTTAACACGTGTGAAGGGATAGCTCATTGTGGTTTTAATTTGTATTTCCCTGATAATTAGTGATGTTGAACATCTTTTCATATACTTGATTAAATGGCCATTTGATGTCCTTCTTTGGTAAAGGGTCTGTGAAAGTTTTTTGCACAATTTTTTCTTCTTCTTCTTCTTTTTTTTTGAGATGGAGTCTTGCTCTGTCACCCAGGCTGGAGTGCAGTGGCACGATCTTGGCTCACTGCAACTTTCATCTCCTGGGTTCAAGCGATTCTCCTGTCTCAGCCTCCCAAGTAGCTGGGACTACTGTTGCCTGCCACCACACCAAGCTATTTTTTAAAAATATTTTTAGTAGAGATGGGGTTTCACCATGTTGGCCAGGCTGGCCTTGAACTCCTAACCTCAAGTGATCCACCTGCCTCAGCCTCCCAAAGAGTTGGGATTATAGCCGTGAGCCACCGTGCTTGGCCTTTTTTGCACAATTTTAAAATTGAGTTGTTTTACTTTTTATATGAGGTTGTAGGAGTTATATATTCTGGATACAAGTTCTTTGACAAATGTGTGTGTGTGTGTGTGTGTGTGTGTGTGTGTGCGCGTGTGCACGCGCGCACACACACCTGTGCATATGTTGAACATTCCCTCTCAAGTCTATGACTTGCCCCTTCAAGTTTTAAATGTTGTCTTTTGGCAAACAAAAGATTTTACTGTTGAAGTCTAATTCATTTTTTTTCTTTTATTTGTATATTTTGTGTCCTGTCTACAAAATGTTTGCCCGCACCAAGTTTGTGAAGATGTTCTCCTATGAGCTTTATGTTTTTAGTTTTTATGTTTAGTCCTATGATCCATATGGAAGCAATTTTTGTGTAGGGTGTGAAACACACGTTGAGCTTCTTTTTTTTCCCCCTCCATAAAGATATTCAATTATTCTGGTATTATTTGTTGAAAAGATGTTTCTATTTTTTTATTTTATGTTATTTTTTCTTTTTTTGAGACGGAGTTTTTGCTCTGTTGCCCAGGCTGGAGTGCAGTGGCACAATCTCGACTCACTGCAACCTCCACCTCCTGGATGCAAGCGATTCTCCTGCCTTAGCCTCCCAAGTAGCTGGGATTACAGGCGCCCGACACCACACCCAGCTAGTTTTTGTATTTTTAGTAGAGATGAGGTTTCACCATGTTGGCCAGGCTGGTCTTGAACTCTTGACCTCAGGTGATCCACCCACCTCTGCCTCCCAAAGTGCCATTACAGGTGTGAGCCACCATACCCAGCCTTTTTTTTTTTTTTGAGACAGGGTCTCACTCCATCACCCAGGTTGGAGTGCAGTGGCATGACCTTGGCTCACTGCAACCTCCACCTCCCAGGCTCAAGCCATCCTCCCACCTCAGCCTCCTGAGCATCTGGGACTACAGGTGCACACCACCACACCCGGCTAATTTTTTTTTTTTTTAAGACAGAGTTTAGTTCTTGTTGCCCAGACTGGAGTGCAATGATGTGATCTCAGCTCACTGCAACCTCCGTCTCCCGGGTTCAAGCGATTCTCCTGCCTCAGCCTCCCAAGTAGCCAGGATTACAGGGGCCCACCACCATGCCCAGCTAATTTTTTTTTTTGTATTTTTAGTAAAGACGGGGTTTCACCATGTTGGCCAGGCTGGTCTCGAACTCCTGACCTTAGGTGATCCACCTGCCTCGGCCTCCCAAAATGCTAAGATTACAGGCGTGAGCCACTATGCCCGGCCAATATTTTGTATTTTTGATTGAGATGGTGTTTCACCTTGTTGCCCAGGCTGGTCTTGAACTCCTGAGTTCAGGCATTCCAACTGCCTCAGCCTCCCAAACTGCTGGGATTATAGGTGTGAACCACCATGCCTGGCTGAAAAGATGTTTATTTTTGTATTGAATTGCCTTGCTGCTCTTGTTGAAAATTAGTTTACTATACTTGAATTGAATTTCCTAATCTTTTATTGAGGATTTTGGCATCTCTGAGTGACACAAGACTACAGGTACCTTGTTTTTAATGTCCATGTCAGTTTTGGTATCAAGGTAACGCTAGCCTCATAAGAAGAGTTGGGATATGTTATCTGTTTCCTGAAAAATTACTGCATAATTTTTTCCTTATGTGTTTGGTAAGCATTACCAGTAACGCCAGAAGTTTCCTTTGTGTGAAGATTTATAATTACAAATTCAATTTCTCTAATAGTTATAAGAATAGTCCTAATTTGTATTTCTTCTTGTGTTAGTTTTGGTTTTTAAGGAATGCATCCATTTCATCTAAATTGTAGGATTTACTAGCATAAAGTTGTTCATAGTATTCCTTTTTTGAGAGGGTCTCACTCTGTCGCCTAGGCTGAAGTGTGATGATGTGATCTTGGCTTACTGCAACCTCCGCCACCCAGGTTCAAGCATTTCCTTTGTGATTTCTTCTTTGTAGCATAGATTGTTTAGAAGCATATGTTTAATTATCAAATATTTGGGAAGATTTCAATATAGTTTATTTTTATTGATTTCCAATTTGATTCTGTTGTGTTCAGAAAAGACACTTTTTATGATTTTCATCTTCTGACAGTGGTTGAGACTTGCTTTTCAACCCAGCATATGTTGTTCAAATCCTCTATATCCTCACTGATTTTTTTCCATTTGTTCTATTAGTGAGGGAGAGGTGTTAACATTTCTGAATATGATTGAATATTTCTCTCTCTTTAGGGTTTACTTCTGTTTTTAAGTATTTTGAGTATATGTACCTATCTGACATTAGGTGCATATATATTTAGGTTAATTGTATCTTCATGATAAGTTGAACTTTTATCATTATAAGGTGATACTCTTTATCTCCAATAATATTCTTTGTCTTTCCAACAATCTCTGTCTTTCAATTGATGTTTTTAGTTCATTTACATTTATGTAATTATTGATACAGTTGGGTTTAAGTCTCTATCATTTTGCTGTGGTTTTCAATTTGTCTCCTTTTTCTGTCTTCTTTTGGATGGATCAAGTATTATTTTAGTGTTCCATTTCATATTTCCTATTAGCTTCTAAGCTATACCTCTTTGTGTTGTGTTTTAAATTAGTGGTTGCTCTATGCATAATATATGTCCATTATTTATTATAGTTTTCCTTGAATTAATACTATATAATGTCACAAATAATGTAAGAAACTTATAACGGTAAAATTATTTACCTCTCTCATCCTTTTTGCTACTGTCATATATCATATATTTTACTTCTATGTATAAATTCCACAATACATTGTTATTATTTTTGCTTTAACCAATTACTTTAGAAAAATAAAACATAAAAGAAAAAAAGAAAAAGAAATAAAGAAAAAATATTTTTCATGTTTACCAACGTTTACCAATCCCGGTGCTCTATAGGTCTGAGTTTTCATGTGGTATTTTCCTTCAGACTGAAGAATTTCTTGTAGTGAGAGGCTGCTGGCAGAAAATTCTGAGTTTTTTTTTTTTTTTTTTTTGGTTTGTTTTTTGGTAATATCTAGAAATACCTTTATTTTTGAAGAATATTTTCACTAAATATAAGATTTTTTTTTTTTTTTTTCCTAAGTACTTTAAGGATACTATTTGGGATACTACTTGATGGTCTTTGGTTCTCCATTGTTTCTGAAAGGAAGTCACTTGTCATTTTTATTGTTATTCCACCATATGTAAAGTGTCTTTTTTTCTCCCTTTGGTTGCTTTAACTATTTCTCTTTGCCTCTGGTTTTCAACAGTTTGACTATGATGTGCTAGGTGTGTCTCTCTTCGTATTTATCTGGCTTGGGGTTTACTAAGGTTTCCCAAAAAGTGGGTTAATGTATTTAATCATATTTGGAAAACTTTCAGCCAAGGTTTAATCGAATATTTTTCTGCTCCTTTCTTTCCTTTCCTTCTGGGTTACTACCACAGATGTTATATCACTTATTCTCTCTGTGCTTTGGTTTAGATAATTTCTATTGAGCGATCTCTGAGGTCACTGACCTTTTTCTTCTGCTGTGTCTATTTTCCATTCCCCACAATAAATTTATTTTAGATATTGCATTTCTCAGTTTTAGAGTTTTCATGTGGTTTTTTTTAGCGCTTCCATCTCTCACCTATATCTATCTTTACCTGTAGATCTTTCAACATATTTATCATAATTAGATTCTTTATCTGCTAATTCCAATAGTTGGGTCACCAATGGGTATGATTGTTTTTTCTCTTAACTATGGGTCATATTTCCTATTTTTCTCATTTCTAGTAATTTTTGATTGTATAATGGACATTATGCATGATACTTTGTGGGATTTAGGATTTTGTTACCTTCTTTGGAGGAATGTTGTTTTCACACCAGCAGGCAGTTAAATTACTGACAAATACCTCCTTCTGGAGGCAGTTTCAGGTTTTGTTAAGGTTTTTCAGCTTTACCTTTAGCTCTTGGATGTTGTATGTACTCCCAATGTTTGGCCCTTATAGGGTTTACTAGGCCCTTCTAACTTGGCATGATCTGAATTCTAAATCGTCTGCCCAGCAAATGCTAACTGCTATAATCTATGTTCACCTTCCCCTGGGTTCCTTGTAGTCTCATCCTGCAAAAGTACAATTTAGGAGTCAGCCAAGGACTTAAAGGGAGTCTGTTCATGGATTTTGGGACATTTCTTTTTGTGGTTCCCTCCCTTGTGGGATTTTTTCCCTTCAATATCTAGCCTCTCTGGCAGGACCAAACTCTGATATCTCACTCCTTAGGCCAAGACTGCTGCTTTCTGCTTGAACTCTACTTCCCATGAAAGGAAACTGAAAGTGCCTATGAGGAAGAAAAGGACAAATGTGGCTTTTGCTCAGTGTGGTTTCTATCTTTCAAGAGATGTTGGCTGCTCGTGGTGGCTCACGCCTGTAATCCTAGCACTTTGGGAGGCCAAGGCGGGCAGATTGCTTGAGGTCAGGGGTTCGAAACCAGCCTGGCCAACATGGTGAAGCCCCATCTCTACTAAAAATACAAAAAAAAAAAAAAAAAAAAATTAGCTGGGCATGGTGGCAGGTGCATGTAATCCCAGGTACTTGGGAGGCTGAGGCAAGGGAATTAATTGCTTGAACCCAGAGGTAGAGGTTGCAGTGAGCCAAGATCACGCCACTGGGTGATCATGCCTGGGTGACAGAGTGAGACTCTGTTTCAAAAAAAAAAAAAAGATGTAGACCCTCCTGCTTTTGATCAGTCTCCAATACCTTCAAAACAACTGTTCTTTTATATTTCATAATTGGTATTGGTAGGGCTGTTATTCTCATACAAGCTACTCCACCATTACTAGAAACCAGACCAGAACTATGTGCCAAAGTTTAACTATCAAACATTTCAGATGTACTCAATCTCTAAATCAGGTATTTACTGGCTAATACTCTATCACCAGTTTTAAAGCTATCTTAATTTTCTCACTCTAAGTAACACTCTGAGTATTTTAAAAAAGACAAGATGTGTGTTAGCTTGAAGTAAACACCATCTGACAAAAATATCTAGAACTTCCTTCTGGCCCAACTGAATGATTCTCTTCCCTTTTGCCCTCTTTATTTCTGGGTTGTAACTTATAAAACCAGCCACCACTTCTTTAGTAACTCTCTCTCGTTTCTATTTGGAGTTCTCTCATTTTGTGCTTCCAGTGCCCTTTTCTGTTTTCTTCGGTTTCTTCAACCATTAACTGTTGATATGCTCCAAGGTTCAGTTCTTGCCCCCTTATTTTTCTAATGATACTTGATACCCCAGGAAAACATCTATTTGAATTGCTTTTGTAAAGAAATATTTTTGTATGAAACAGGGGACTCACAGAGAAGGAACCTCAACCATTCTCAAGGTCCTTTAAAGTAAATTGTTTAAAAGTGAACATTTGGATGACCAAATCGTTCACAATAATTTATTCTACAATGAATTACTTCCACTGGTGGTACAGTAGAAGGGAGAGGGGACTGACAGCAGAAGAGATTCTTTGAATTCCAGAAGCTTGAGGTATCTGTAGATTAGAAGGGACTTTGTAATAGTGTTTCCTTTCCCAGAGGTGACTTACCAGATGGAATATTGCATTTAAAGATGAAATCATAAAGAAATATGACTTTCTTTTAACCCAACAGGAACAAAATCAGAATAAAGTGGTATTTCACTTATTTATAATTAGTGATAAAATATTTCTATTCCATGTATAATAATTTGTCCTACCTGTTGTTAAAATTAGTACAGTAAGTAAGGTTTCTACAGCCCAACTGGCAAGGTTCCCGGACATCTGCTAAACAGGTCAGCATGGACACTTCCACTGGATTATATTCACAAAAGCGATCAAACTCTTGCCAACTCTGTGTATTGCCCCAGCTCATGCTGTAAAGTTTAGTGCAGAGTTCCCTGAAACAAGAGCACAAATGCAGAAGCAGACATGAGCCAACCAAGTAAATATTTGATTTGCATAAAACTAAAACTCTATGAACTATATACTTTGGAATATATGTGAGAAAAAAAGTAAAAAAACCAAATGACTTATTTCCTAGAAACTAGAGCCAGAAAAAGTGATTGTTTTCCATGGAAAACAGGCTTCTTTCAAGGTTGCTAGAAATCTCAGTGCCAAATTTAATGTTCAATTACAATATTTGTGCATCCTTAATTCCCGGCACAATTATTTCCCCCTATATCTTTCTGATTTCTTTTTACTTTTACTTAAAGCACATGGTTTTGCCTCCACAAAGATATATTCCCTTATATTTATGTTCAGTCACAGAAGGTAAAACTAGGACATGGTCCTCTCATTTCTTTTAAGAAGCATGATAGACTTAGGGTACATTAGTTTCTTCCTGAAAAACTATACAAAAGCCATTTATATTCCCTAAGATATTCCAAAGCCTCTATATACTATTGTAATTAATACACGATATTCTTATTTTTAGTACTCAATGATTACAAAGCAACTTAAGTATGTGTATACAGCTAAAACATTCGTACCATTTCTAAAGTGCTCTCACATATGATATTCATTCATTTTATGTATGAAATACATGTTTACAATATAATTTTCATATTATTGAAATATATAAAACTGTAAGTAAAAATTCATTCACCTTATATTTTATTTGACTGTCATATTTACCCCTATGATGAAGATATCTTTACTTTTACATTTGTTCATTCACCTCACCAATGTTTATTGAGTGTCTATCTTGTGTGAGGGCCTGTTCAAAGCACTGGAAATACAACGGTGAATAAAACAGACAAGGTCCCCGCTATCAGGGAGGCTTACACATTATGGGAATAAGGAAGCTGCAATCAAGTTACATCAGGTACCTTGATCTGGAAACTTTCCTTTTTCTAGTCCTTAACTTGCTTTCTTTCTTTTTTGTTTTGTTTATGGAGACAGAGTCTCACTCTGTCACCCAGTCTGGAGTGCAGTGGCGTGATCTCGGCTGACTGTAGCCTCTGCCTCCTGGGTTCAAGTGACTCTAGTGCCTCAGCCTCCCAAGTAGCTGGGATTATAGGCATCTGTCACCACACCTGGCTAATGTGTGTGTGTGTGTGTGTGTGTGTGTGTGTGTGTGTGTGTGTGTGTATTTTTAGTAGAGATGGGGTTTTGCCATGTTGACCAGGCTGGTCTGGAACTCTTGACCTCAGGTGAACCACCTGCCTCACCCTGGAATTACAGGCATGAGTCACTACAACTGGCTAGTCCTTAACTTTCTATAGGTTAGGTATCCCTCATCTGAAATGCTTGGGACCCAAATTTTGGATTTTTTTTTATTTTATTTTAGAATACTTGTATATACCTAATGAGATATTTTGGGGCTATGACCCAAGTCTAAAGACGACATTAATTTATGTTCATATATACCTTATACACACAGCCTGAAAGTAATTTTATACAATATTTTAAATAATTTTGTGTATGATATAAAGTTTTGACTGCATTTTGACTGCGACCTATCACATGAGGTCAGGTGTGGAATTTTCCACTTGTGGTGTCATGTCAGTACTCAAAAAGTTTCAGATTTTGGAGCATTTTGGTTTTCAGATTTTTGGATTAAGGGTGGTCAATCTGTATGTGCCTTGGACAGGTTATTTAACATCTCATTGTTAGTTTCTTAAGTGTAAAAGAAAAATTACATAAATTTCTCCAATTATCTCCTAAGGTTTTATGAAGATGAAATCTGATGAAAATGAAAGCCTTCAGCAAACCATAAAACCCTGTATCAAGTTTAGAGACAGGGAAAAGCCTTCCTTACTGAAGCTCTTTTGGGACAACACAGCCATTCCAATCTCTAGTGACTCTATGTAGGTATAAACTTTTTTGTGGGCATTCAAAGAAACACTCAGCATCCCTCCCATAAATATATTTATTAACTTCTATAAGCAACCCAATTTCCTTAATTACAAGCCTAATTTAATTTCCCTTTAAGCCTTTTTGTTAATTTTCTTTGGATAATTTTCAGGTTTTTCATGTCTTTATTTATTTGGAGACAGAGTCTCGCTCTTTTTCCTGTCTTTAATTAATTAATTAATTAATTTTGAGATGGAGTCTCACTGCGTCGCCCAGGCCGGAGTGCAGTGGCGCAATCTCAGCTCACTGCAACCTCTGCCTCCCAGGTTCAAGTGATTCTCCTGCCTCAGCCTCTCAAGCAACTGGAATTACAGGCACGTGCCACCACGTCCCACTAATTTTTGTAATTTTTTAGTAGAGACAGGGTTTCACCATATTGGCCAGGCTGGTCTCAAACTCCTGACCTCAGGTGATCTCCTGCCTTGGCCTCCTGGAGTGTTGGGATTACAGGCACGAGCCACTGCGCCTGACCTTCATGTCTTTAAAAAAAGTTGCCAAAGTTTGATTGACAGCTACTAAAGTTTGATGAGCTATTCCAGGCAAATTTTTTGCTAAAAGTCCATCCAATTTAGAAACCACAGGAAAGACTGTTTTACTCCTGGTATTTTATATTCATTTCAGGATATCCTAGTAACATGGGGTCCCTTTTTACCCCAAATATCTCTAATAAAGCACATTTCTATTGTACTTGTGTTCTACCATGATCTTAGTTATCTTCATTTGTTTTTGGCTCTAGACTGCAATTCCTACATCCTATATTTGTATTGTTAATTTTTCATCCCAAGTGTATCACCCAGATGAATGCCATATGCTACCACCTAACTCTGGTTATAAGTGTTAACCCAGGTTATCCACCAATATAATAAAAAGTTCGAAGTTTCATAATTTAATAAAGAGAATGTCCCTTAGATGTCAGATCAAAACATCTTCTAAACTGTAAGTTTACTTAATGATCTCTATAAGGATAGAATTCATCTACTGCATCATCTTAAATATTTATTACCCTGACAATGCTAATCCTCCACACCCCAAAATGCTGTGCTAAAAGCACTCAATATACAGAACAATGTTTTGTATATGGTACACAATGCTCAATACACATTTGTTGGATGAAAGAATATTTTATATTTTCTAAATGCTAAGCCTATACCATGTAAGAATATAACACGTTTGCTAGGCTTAAAATCATTAATTAAAATGCCATTTTCTACTGATTTTAGTAAAGGAAAATGAAATACTAACCTACATGTTGAAGTGTTTGCTTTAGAACAACAATGCAATTTAGCCCCATCAAGGCCCGTAGAGGGAGGAGGGTGTACAGTGACTCCAGGGTGAACAGATTGTGAGCTTTCAAGAAAACACTGCCAAAGAGGATCTTGAGGCAAGGGCTGGGTCTTACAACCCTCGATGAGACCATCAACAATCTCCATTTCCGTTTTCTTGGACATCAGAATTCTCTTGCAGGCATTTTGGCAAGCGTGGTCTTCAGCTCTGTCACAGCAATATAAACCTACATTTTCAGAATATAAGTGGCTTAATTAGCTGTTTGTTTGTTTTTATTATACTTTAAGTTCTGGGATACATGTGCAGAACGTGCAGATATGTTACATAGGTATACAGGTGCCATGGTGGTTTGCTGAACCCATCAACCCATCATCTACATTAGGTATTTCTCCTAATGCTATCCCTCCCCTAGCCCCCCACTCCCTGACAGGCCCTGGTATGTGATGTTCCCCTTCCTGTGTCCATGTGTTCTCATAGTTCAACTCCCACTTATGAGTGAGAACATGCAGCATTTGGTTTTCCGTTCTTGTGTTAGTTTGCTGAGAATGATAGTTTCCAGCTTCATCCATGTCCCTGCAAAGGACATGAACTCATCCTTTTTTATGGCTGCATAGTATTCCATGGTGTATATGTGCCACATTTTCTTTATTCAGTCTATCACTGATGGGCATTTGGGTTGGTTCCAAGTCTTTGCTACTGTGCTGCAAAGTAGCAAAGATACTACTTTGCTACTGTTGTAGTGCTGCAACAAACATACGTGTGCGTGGTTTTTTTTTTTTTTTTTTTTTTTTGGTCATGCTCTGCTTAGCACAGAACATGGCAGTATAGTGGAAGCCATTACTACTACTCTTAGTTATATGTCAGTATTTGCAGAATACAGGCCCTACCAAATTCTCTCTCTATTACTTTGCAGTGTAGCAAAAAGGTGAGGAGCTAAAGGTGGACAAGGTATCTATTACCAGAATTCACCACTGTCCCCAGTCATGGGATCTTTAGCACCATCCTTACAAAAATGAAAGGCTATCCTACACCTAAGAAGTTCTCACAGGAGAGGTATTTGACATTCCTAGAAAAGGTATTATAGATCAAGCTGGAATTATTTCCTGCTAGAAACAATTACCTAAAAGGGATTGTGTTCTTGCCATGAGAGAAATGATTAATTTTTATAGCAGCAAACACAAACACCATATTGAGAGGTGAAGCCAGCTGGGCTTCTGGGTTGGGTAGGGACTTGGAGAACTTTTCTGTCTAGCTAAAGGTTTGTAAACGCACCAATCAGCACTCTGTAAAATGGACCAAGCAGCAGGACCTGGCGGGGCCAAATAAGGAAATAAAAGCTGGCCACCTGAGCCAGCAGCAGCAACCTGCTTGGGTTCCCTTCTATGGTGTGGAATCTTTGTTCTCTCACTCTTCACAATAAACCTTGCTGCTGCTCATTCTTTGGGTCTGCACTACCTTTATGAGCCATAACACTCACTGCGAAGGTCTGCAGCTTCACTCCTGAAGTCAGCGAGACCACGAACCCACTGGGAGGAACAAGCAACTCTAGACGCCACCTTTCAGAGCTGTAACACTCACTGCAAAGGTCTGTAGCTTCACTCTTGAAGTCAGTGAGACCAAGAAGCCACCGGAAGGAACCAATTCCGGACACAATATTTCATCACATTCCAGGACCACATAAAGCTTTTATGTATCTTATGCTACTGTTGTAACATAAATAACACAGTAGCGAACTCTGACAAGGTATCAGTTTGGCTCTGCCTTTAATTTTCTCAAAGAATGGGAAATAAAAAAACACTTTCAACCATACTACAGAATTCAGAAGGGCTTCTGTGAAGTAGTTTTCTTTGACTTTGGAAGAAATCTGTGCATATCTGTTTGGCGCCTTCTTTTCCAGATTCCTCTGTATTGGCAAAGACGGAGATGGTTGTTCTATCCTTAAAACTTCTTTCGACTTTTTTATTGAGCTGCCATCTCCTTAGCTCCAGCAGTACCTCTGTATAGACTAAATGTCAGTGAGCACAGATCTGCCTTTAAAACAAATGAAGGTTATTGGGGCAATGCTTCATCCTCTGATTTTGACCACACGGCTACACCACAGGATGTCAAAAGCCATTAGAGTTCTGATTTAGATGGTGGCTAAGCAAGGCACACAGTACTGCTTTTGAGTTACAAAAAATAAGTCTTTCTTTCTTTTCGTCTTTTTTTTTTCCCACCCTGAGGCAGGGTCTTGCTTTGTTGCCCTGGCTGGAGTGCAGTGATGCGATGATGGCTCACTGCAACCTTGAACTCCTGGGCTCAAGCAATCCTACAGCTTCAGCCTCCTGAGGAGCTGGGTGTGCCACCACACCCAGTTAATTATTACTATTTTTTTTTGTAGAGCTGGATTCTCGCTTTGTGACCTAGGCTGGTCTCAAACTCTTGGCTCAAGTGATTCTCCTGCCTCAGCATCACAAAGCACTGAGATTACAGACGTAAGCCACAGAGTCTCTTTCAATATCCCAGTGTAAATCAAAACATTGACATCTTATACATCAGCCTTTGGTCAGTTTAGTCAATCTGTTTTTATAAATCTGATCACCTCTAGGTGAAGAAAATGGATTCCAGGATGTACAAAGCTGAGACTCTGAAGAGCCATATCAGGTGCAGTTTCATCAGGAGGCCCTGATTTTTAAAAGATATCAGGCTGTCTTCTCATTTTTATGACTTTTTAATTACAAAAGTAATAATTGCTCATTGGCAAAAATTCAAACACTATGGAAAATATATAAAGTGAAACAATTAGGTATAAACTAAAAATGTATCACACTATATTTTTAGTTCTGTGATTTAAATCACAGAACTTTTTTTTTTTTTTTTGCTTAATACATCTTGGACTTCACTATTTTTTAGAGACAGGGTCTTGCTCTGTCACCCAGGCTGGAGTGCAGTGGCACAGTAATAATTCACCGCAGCCTTGACCTCCTGGGCTCAAGCCATCTTCCTGCCTCTACCTCTCAAGTAGCTAGGACTACAGCTATGTGCCACCATGCCCAGTTAATTTTTTAATTTTTTGGAGACATAGGGTCTCACTATGTTGCCCAGGCTGCTCTTGAATGCTTGGCCTCAGGCAATCTTCCCATCCAGGCCTCCCACAGTGCTGAGGTTACAGGTGTGAGCCACTATGCTGGCCAACTCGGGCCGGCCTCCCTCCCTCCCTCCCTTCCTCCCTTCTTTCCTGACGGAGTCTCACTCTGTTGCTCAGGCTGGAGTGCTGTGGTGGAATCTTGGCTCAATGCAACCTCCACCTCCAAGGTTCAATCACTTCTCCTGCCTCAGCCTCCCGAGTAGCTGGGATTACAGGCACGTGCCACCACACCTGGCTGATTTTTGTATTTTTAGTAGAGACAGGTTTCACCACATTGGTCAGGTTGTGCTCGAACTCCTGACCTCAGGTGATCTGCCCACCTCAGCCTCCCAAAGTGCTGGGATTACAGGCGTGAGCCACCGTGCCTGGCCTTTTTGTTTTGTTTTAGAGGGGTCTCTCTCTGTCATCCAGACTGGAGTGCAGTGGCGGGATCTTGGCTCACTGCAACCTCAGCCTCCCAGATTCATGCGATACTCCAGCCTCAGCCTCCCAAGTAGCTGGGATCACAAGTGTGTGAACCTGGCTAATTTTTGTATTTTCTGTAGAGACAGAGTTTCACCATGTTGCCCAGGCTGGTCTCAAACTCCTGAGCTCAAAACGATCTGCCTGTCTTGGCCTCCCAAAGTGTTGGGATTACAGGCGTGAGCCACCACACTCAGCCTTGGACTTCTTTCTATGTAAGAAGTCCTTTTTTTGTTGGTTGCCAAGTTTTTATTATTCTATAGGTATGCCATAATTTATTTAATCAATTTTAATCAATACTGTATTGATTGATGTTTGGGTTGTTTGTAATTTTTCTCTATTATACCAGCATTGTAGTGAACGTCATTTATATGCATATATATATTTTTTTGCAAATTTGTGTAAGTTTTCTTGTGAGATAAATTCTGAGAAATGGAACTGCTAGATCAAAAGCTTATAATAATTTGAAATACTCATGGTCATTACCTAACTTCTCTCCAAAAAATCCGTATCAGTGAACTCTCCCACCCTCAGAATTGAGAATTCCTGTTTCCTCATACCCTCTACAGTCTCATCTTTCTTGGCCCCTTTTGGCTGTGACAATATTCTTCAATCTGCCAAATCTAAATACCAAAGGAAGTCTGATATTTCTCAAACGACCCAGACTGCAGATATCTACAAGAACGTATCACTTCTTTGTACACTCTTTTACCAAAGATTGAAATGAGAAGAATATGTCCCTTTTACTTACTATCTGTTGGGTTCCTCATTGGATAAGATTGAGTATAATTGTTCACACAATGTATTAATTGTGGACTAATAGAGGCACAATAATTTTCCACTGCTTTGATCTGAGATGGACCAGGAGAAGAGTCTGTTCGAAAAATGGCTTGACAGTATTCTCGGCAGTTTGTGTGATGACCTGCATAACTGCAACAAACCGAGCCCACTATGGAGAAAAAAAGAGAAGGCACTGAAATGAAAACAGCTTTTTCTTAACATTAAATCAACCTCATAATGATGGAACAATACGTCTTTCTAAATTTGAGAAATAAAACCATGCCACAGAAGATGAACACTTAAAATCGGCACTTCTATATGTTTAATCATGGGGACATTCAAGTGCTCACTAGTATAAGAAAGTCATTATTCATCAACTTACAGTCTGTAGTCCAGTGGTTCTCTACAGGAGCAGTACCACACCCCACAAGGAGTTGGACTATGACAGGCATTTAGTACATGGGGGTTAGGGCTGCTAAACGTCTTGTAACGCATAGGACAGTCTCAAACAACAAACACTGTCTCTCAAAATGCCAAGAGTGCCCATGTTGAAAACCAGTGAAGCAGTGTCTTTCTGTGTTAGATTTGTAGAGGTTTATAAACACAAAGCAAAGCAAAACCAAACCAAACCAAAATAAAACAAAACCCCAAATCCTTCACATTTATAAAATAGGGCCAGTAAAAACTAAGTGATGAAAGGATCATTCAGTAAATCTGACATTTATATAACTGCATATCTTGAAACAAAATCCCGAAAGTTCTATACAGTTTGAACATCTATCTGTAAGAGTATGCCTAAATTGAGATAGACTTCATCTCACAATTGATATGACCTACTTCAACACTGAAAAGAAAACTCATTTGAAATAAATATTACTCTGGATTTATGTATTAAAAAAATTAATGGGCTGCCATTGAAGGTATTCTGGGAGACCTAGATGAGTACCTGGGGGTGCAGATGTGGGATCTGTAATGGACAAGAACAAGAACCCCTCACAGGAATCTAAGGGAGTCTGTGGGAGGCTGAAGGGAGAGGTAGAGGTATGGCAGGAAGAGGTTAAGAGAAAGTAGGGGGGTCGGGTGCTATGGCTCACACCTATAATCCCAGTACTTTGGAAGTCCAGGAGTTTGAGGCCAGCCTGGGCAAAATGTTGAAACTCCAACTATACTAAAAATACAAAAATTAGCTGGAGGCGGTAGCATGTGCTTGTGGTTCCAATTACTAGGGAGGTTGAGGTGGAAGGATGGTTTGAGCCCAGGAGGCGGAGGTTGCAGTCAGCCAAGACCTCGCCACCACACTCTAGCCTCAGTAACACAGCCAAACCTTTTCTCAAAAAGAAAAAAAGGAGAGAGAGAGAGAGAGAAAGCAGGGAGGAAATTCTTGATAATTATTAGGAATAGATGTGGAGGAACCAGAATCAGGTTTCCAGTGAATTCCAAAGACCAATGAGTAGGGAGTTCAGGTGACTTCCAGAAATAATGATAATGATGATAATAAAGTCATAATTGAAGAAACTGAACTAGGACTGAACTGATGTATGACAAGCCTCAGTTTCCCAGACCAGGAAACTATTCCATACCTACTGTACCAGGAAACTATTCCATACCTACTGTACCACTTCTTTTAAACCTGCAACTGCTACCAAACTTATTGTGTTTATTGCCAGAGTTCATTTTCTTCACAAAGAACACTTTTTTTTTTTTTTTTTTTTTTTTTTTGAGACAGTCTCGCTCTGTCGCCCAGGCTGGAGTGCAGTCGTGTGATCTTGGCTTACTGTAACCTCCGCCTCTTGGGTTCAAGCGATTCTCCTGCCTCAGCCTCTCTAGTAGCTGGGATTACAGGCACATGCCACTACACCCAGCTAATTTTTATATTTTTAGTAGAGATGGGTTTTCACCATATAGGCCAGGCCGGTCTCGAACTCCTGACCTCAAGGGATCCACCCATCTCTGCCTCCCAAAGTGCCGGGGTTATAGGCATGAGCCACAGTGCCTGGCCAAAGAACAATGATTAATGGCCACATTTATCACTATAAACCTCAGTGATGGTGGTGGGGAATAGTGAGGACATGTAAGAATAGACATATAGGAATAGGACAAGATGCCTATCTTCTGATTCTTCCAATCAGCTGGCCTTTTCACCAGTGTGGGAGGACATAAGATTATATGCCTGAGACCACCTGGAAAATCTTGAACTAAGCCCCAGTCAGAAAGGATAGAAGATACAGTACAGACAGCAAATGTTTCTTATTATCCTTCAATATACTTCCCTGCTGAGCTAACGAACTCTTTGTTCCTAAATGTGTTTTCCCATCTCTAACTGCACTCACTATTCCCTTCACCTGTAAGCCCTTCCTCCAATCTCCATTTCCCCCATTCTCTGCTGTTCACATCTTACCCATCCTTCATGGCCCGGATCAGCTACCAACTCCATGAAGCCACCTCTAAGTACCCCTGCAAAATATGATCCCTTCTTTCTCTGAACTCCTGCAGCATTTTATCCAGTGACACTATCTCATATCCTACCATATCCCAGGGTTCTTTGTGTACAGGTCGTGTCCTCCACAGATGTGTCTGCCCCACACTGACCAAGTACTCAATCAATGTCTGCTGAATGAACTGAGACACAGCACTCAGCAAGTGCTACATTACATAGCATGGGTGTACTTAACTTCTGAAAATGGGCCTATTTATTGGGTTGTGATCATCCTCTAGCACATACAGCTTTAGTCTCTGCATTGTAGATCTACAATTAGGACATGGGAATTGTTATAATACATGAATGACCTAAATACACCATGGGAAACAGCCTATCGGAATCCTGCTGTACACATTGCTTCAGATGGCTAAGTATATCTTTGGACTGCTTGTACAACCATTGACAAATATACTTACTTTCATTTCTGCTAATGCAACTGAAAAGAGCATTCTGTAAATTAAAGAAAAACAAATAAACAGAAATTAACAACCAGACAGAATTTGTAATTTAATTCCACTTTATGGTTACATGGAAATCATGATATTAAAACTATTTAATTCTTCTCTAAATCCAAGACTGAAAACATAGAAGTTATGAAATGATAACCTGGTAAAAAGGGAAACCATCTTCCAACATATATCAGGATCAAGATGACTACTCAGAGCCATAAGCTGACCAGTTATAGCAAACTAAGTTTATATAAAGCTGTGTGTATGTGGGGTTGGAGGCGCTACAAAGTATTAATCTTAATTATTCCTTGCAGGATATAAAAAACTTTCCAGAAAATAATCTAATAAATGACATCTAGGGAAATATATATTTCATGTAACCACTGCATTTTAGATTTGAAAGGACTGTAGACATTATCTCTACTTGTTGTCAAACATGGCTGTACACCGGAATCACCTGAGTTTCCTAGACCTTACCCTAGACTACAGATTCAGAATCTAGGGGTGAGGCACAGAAATCCAAATTTTAAACAAGACTTCAAACATGGTTTTTTTATAGCCATCCTGGGACCAGAGTTTGGGAATCTATCATTTTGCAGATGAAGAAACTGTTTCCTCAGCAGGGAAAATAGACCCGCCCCTGGTAACAGAAAAAGTCAAAAGCAGAGTTTGAGACTATAATTAGTGTCTCTAGAGTGCGTATTGTTCAGAAAACATACCCAGTATTAAAGTCAACGTAAAGAAAATAAAACCCAAAACAAGACAAAAATGAAAAACTTATACAAAGCCATTTGGATATTTAGGGCTTGTCAGCTATGATTAATATCAATCACAATGGGAAGATAATGACTTCCTAAAAGAAATAATATGGGCATAAATTACAGGCAGAATAAAATCAAGCACACCTTTATTGTTGAAACAAGATGATTTTGGCTTTTAATTGCAGCCAAACTGCAAGCTGTCTAGGTGATAGGGATTTGTTAAAGGATCAGCTACTAGCATTTAAAACCTAGCTTCAAAGATCCCTCTATGTAGCTTTGTGAAGCTATATTCATTCATTGTCTCTGCTAAATAATATTCCATTGTAGGAATATGCCACACTTGATTTAACAATTTAAGGAAAAACAAAATAAAACAGAAAACCCTGGGCCTCATAGATAAGGGTTCTGAATTCACCCAATATGAATTCTTTCTGCTGGAGACTCCATCAAGCAATATAACAGGAGTGAAAAAGTAAATATTCTTAGTGTTCATTAACAATGATCTTGTTTATATCTCTCTTCATTCATGTTTCCTTGTTTTAGTGTGACTTTTCAGCTATCCATTATCGATAACTCTCTATTTAAAGGGATTCACTAGACTCAGGAACACTTATAAAATGATCTAAATCAATATTAAAAAGTAGTCAGCTACCAGTCGGCCAAGGTGGCTCACATCTGTAATCCCAGCACTTTGGGAGGCCGAGGTGGGTGGGTTGCCTGAGGTTGGGAGTTTGAGATCAGCCTGACAAACATGGAGAAACCCTGTCTTTACTGAAAATACAAAATTAGCCAGGTGTGGTGGTACATGCCTGTAATCCCAGCTACTCGGGAGGCTGAGGCAGGAGAATCGCTTGAACCCGGGAGGTGGAGGTTGCGGTGAGCCGAGATCATGCCACTGCACTCCAGCCTGGGCAACAACAGCGAAACTCTGTCTCAAAATAAATAAATAAATAAATAAAAATAAAAAATAAAATAAAAAAATTAAAAAAAGGTAGTCAGTCATCAACTTTCTAGCCCTCTTTGACTGGATGAATACAACTCTCATTGCTCTTTTCTTTCTAATAAGATGTTTGTTCCCTTTGGTTTGGCTTTTTTTTGACCTGGTACCTGAATAAATATGTTTGATATCTTGGTGGCTGTCTTGGGTTGCATGGCCTGATTTTCTAGTATTTGACATTTTTCTAGTTATTTTTAAAGTTTCCACAGAAGTGGTTTTCAACCAGGGGTGATTTTGCTTCCCAGGGTACATTTGGCAGTGCCTGGAGACATTTTTGGTTGTCACAACTGAGGGGCGGGGAGTGCCAGGAGGCCAGGGACACTGCTAAGCATCCTACACTGCACAGGACAGTCTCCTTCCCCCAAAACATTATCCAGACCAAAATGCCAATGGTGCCAAGACTGATAAACTCTGCTCTACAGACTTACACATTTGTTCAACCTGGATGTTTAAAACACTGACCTTACAAATAAATGTCACTCAGCCTATGGATCACTTAGCTTCAGAGAGAGGTACTACTAAAGGAGACAAAACCTGTGAAATGTCAGAAATCATCTAGTACAACTTCCTTATTTAACAGAAGCCAGAGACCAAGACCTAGAAAGGGGAAATACTTATGGATAATAGCTTTTACTTACAAACAGGGCATGGCAAACTATAGCACACAAGCAAATCTTGCCTGCCACCTGTTTTTGGAAATAAAGTTTTTATTGGAACACAGATATGCCCATTCATTTACATACTTTCAAAATTGTAATTTTTTATTTACATACTTTTTGAAATTAAAAAATTTTTAAGACACAGGATTTTGCTATGTTGCCCAGGTTGGCCTCCACCCTGCTGCCTCCCAAGTACCTGGGACTACGGGTGCATGCCAAGCTCATTTACATATTTTATATGGCTGCCTCATGTTAAGTACACTTTTATGGCAAAGTTGCATAGATAGAGAGTGAATGATCCCCAAGCCTAAAATATTTGCTATCTGGCCCTTTACAGAAAAAGTCTCCCAACACCTGAAGAAAAAGGAAAACAGCACAGTTGCTTCCCTTGATGTCATATCCAGAGTTCAGAGATGTTCTTCAAGCATCTCTTATTTCTCTTGATGTTCATTAATAGACCTTTCATGCCTAAGTTTACCTGAATTTGCTGAACTAAAAATCTTGTATATTTTCAGATGGTAGCATCATGTGAAAATTACCATTAACTACTAACATTTTAGTGTTAATAAATACCATCTTACCTCTTCACCCATTTTAAGGTTTAAAATAATGTTCCTTCATTCCAGTTATCCAGCAATTGATGAATAAATTCTGTTACACCTATCATGATTTAATAGACTGATCATATCTCCCTCTTTGATGAAGGACTCCTAAATTTACTATATGTAACTCTACCTTTTTACCGCTTTAACTACTGCTGATTAGTCTGACAGGGCTTAGGACATACACATAATGAGTTATAGGATTAACTTAATAGTTTCTTCATTTCTTAAGTCAGCCTGTCTTGAAGTCTTAGCTAGTCAATTTTTAAGTCTTTCAACAGTCTGCCATCTGACTTTTGAAAGGTAACTTTCTGACTTTTGGAGGTAACTGAGGGTTCGTATTCACTACTATGGAGTCTCTTTTCACCTGCTTACCAATGCCACACCCAATGTGCCCCCATATAACAGATCCCTCCCCTACTCATGTTACTCAAGAATAGGTCAAAACTATAGCGGTGCAGAGGTGAGGATCTACCATAACCTCAAAGACGCAAAGAACATGCCAGCATACTGGAGTTGACAGGGTCTCAAGAGAACTTCAAATCCAAAAGCTGTCACTATCTAGTGGGAGAGCCAGATATGAACAGCAAGCAAAGGGCAGAGCCAGAACTGGAACCCAGACTGCCCTGCCAGTGCTCTTCCATGACACTGCACCAAGAATAGTCTGGATTGTTTTTCTCAATGCAGCCAATGCAAGGTTGAATGTTTGTTCACAGAGTAATCTATTTAACCAGTCCCCTATTTTTAAAGTCAGTACCTTAAATTGTAACCAAAAAAGGTCACCATTTTCTTGAGGTTAATATTATTTTCCTTAAAAATATTTTGATCCTAAAAAAAAAACTTGATCCTAAAATCTTTCCTGTGGTAGCTGCTCTCAATAGCTAGTTCCCTGCCCTACTCTCACTATTAAATTCCTGAATATTTGACAATTAGTACTCCCAAGCTGGTAGATGTCAGCTCCAATATATTACTACATGGGGGTGTGTCAGGATGGATTCAGGAAGAGGGAATTCCAGGTAGAACAAGCCCTTTGATCCAGTGTTGGGAGCATATGAACTGTGGGCAAACCTGGCAGAAAAACAGAATAAATCAAAGTTGAGGGAGCCCTATGTGATCCTTCATGCCACACTGGTTTTCCTTTTGGTGGGGAAGAGCCTTTGGGTGCGCCTGGGTGGTAGACTCTGCTGGTCCAACCTCTAGCCCAGAAGTTCGCTTTGCAATTTATTTTCTGCCTCTTCAGTGACCCTTTTCTACTGATTTTAAAAATATGAAACTGGTTAAATAGATTAATCTATGAACAAACATTCAACCTTGCTTTGGCTGCATTCAGAAGAGAGAATTCCAAATAGTCCATTACAATACAGTGAGACAAGACTATTCTCACAATGCAGTGTCATGGAAGAGCACTGGTAGGGCAGTCTGGGTTCTAGCCTTGGCTCTGCCCTCTGGTGCTATGTATATTTGGCTGTCCAGTTGGATTTGGTTTTTGGATTTGAAAAAAATGGTTCATTCCTCCATTTGTCCACTTGTTTCAATCCTTTCTCTGTCCACTGCCCTTTTACTACTGGCTACTCCAGCTCTCTGTCATTTTCATCAATGATAAGGATGATGACAACAAAACACTCATCATATGAATCTTGTAAAAAAAAATTGCAGATTTGAATTTTTGATGATTTAGTTACTTTTGGACAAAGACCAAACAGAACATTTTATTAACTGTTATGTTAATGTTTTATATGCCCAGTACTTTCTACTTAACTAGGTTACTAGTTAAAAGTAAAGGGGCTACTTTGTTTCTAAGGCCTCAATAAATAAAAATCTGTTTCCTTTTCACAGATGGGCTGAAATTTCTTCCAGTTTAAAGTTTTGCATTTCATACAAGAAATCTAGCTCATGAAATGCTAAGTAGGAGAGGTTAAAAATAACTGATCTTTAAAAACATAAATGTTTTTAAGCCTCTACAAGGTGTGTTTTCCTTGTGGATACCATGACTGTCAAAAAGTATAGGAGACTAGAATATGTAAAGGAGTTTAATGTCATGACTTGGATATATCACTAAACAAGTGATTCTTAAATTTCTTCAGCCTTCCAAGTGATGTGTCATTTCAATAGATATGCAAATAACAATGAACACTCAAAACAGAAATGAGCTTTATAGGTCTAGACTGCTCAGAAAAATTTGCTCATTATCACCACAGGGCACCCAACCAGCTGGAAGCAAATTCACTGGCAAGTAACATCTGCAGAGAAACACAAGGTCTAGAAGAGAGCCTAGCACAGAGTATGTGCTTGTGGTGAACTAATTGCAGTAATGGCCCCAATTTTTCATGTTTCCTTTTATCTATTTCTTGTACACTAACTCTGGCCTTAGCCATGTGACTTCCCTTGCTTTGGCCTAGTGGACACTAGCAAGCTTGAAGCAAGCAGTTGCCCGAACTACACTTGCATGTTTCCACTTTCTCTCTTGGACTCCTGCCACCACCACGGGAACATGCCTGAGCTAGTCTGCTAGAGGGAGGGGAAAACATGGAGATCTGAGCTGACTTAGCCAAGGGCATCCTAAAGCAGGCAGTCCCAGGCTGACCTGCCATCTGATTGATTGCAGACGGATGAGTGCGCCCAGCTGGAATCAGCTAAGCCTGGCCAGAGCAGAACTGCCTGGTAAGCCCTTAGATTTGTGAGAAAGAATAAACTGTTACTGTTTTAAGCTATGGAGTTTTGGGATGGCTTACTATACAACATTATTGGGATAATAGATAGTACTCAGAATGACAACATTCTCCACAGTACAGTAGAGAATGAGCACTTTCTCCACGCATTCCAAGAGTGTAAAACATTCACACAGGGTTTCCACATAAAGCTGATATACTGTGTTACAAAGAACCTTGAATAATTCTGTTCTCCAGAGTGGGAAAAAGTCTATAAAATTTTTCTATCTGTAAAAGTAGTGACTGCAGCACTTTGTTACAGGCAACAGCTTTCTGCTCATCATTTAAGTCTTACCTGCTCTGTGAAGACTTCCCCATTTCCCTAGGCAGGGTTTTTTTTTCCTCCAGGCTCCAATATATCTTGTACAGACTTCTAGCAATGTACTTGTCTCACTGTATTATAATGGACTATTTGGATTTCTCTCTTCCCATGGACTATCTATCAGCTTCTTGCAGACTAAATCCTTTCATTTTTGTACCCTGAGAACAATGCCTGATACATATTAAATATATTGGTTCAGTGTGTATCAGTTCAATGAATGTTAAGTGAATGAATGACAGAGACAAAGATAATTATATGAACTCTGTCCCAGGAACTCAGGGGTTAGTATTAAAAAGAGACATGTAGGCCGGGCGCGGTGGCTCAAGCCTGCAATCCCAGCACTTTGGGAGGCCGAGACGGATGGATCACGAGGTCAGGAGATCGAGACCATCCTGGCTAACACAGTGAAACCCCATCTCTACTAAAAAATACAAAAGTCTAGCCGGGCGAGGTGGTGGGCGCCTGTAGTCCCAGCTACTCGGGAGGCTGAGGCAGGAGAATGGCGTAAACCCGGGAGGCAGAGCTTGCAGTGAGCTGAGATCCGGCCACTGCACTCCTGCCTGGGCAACAGAGCAAGACTCCGTCTCAAAAAAAAAAAAAAAAAAAAAAAAAAAAAGAGACATGTAAATATAGTTATGCTATAGAGCGACAAATGCTATAATAAAGCATGCAAAGGGCTTAGAAGTAGTGATCAATTTTGTGTGTGGAGAGAAGAATGGGCAGGAAAGGCTTTAAAGCAGTGCCATTTAAACCAAGATTTAAGGCAAAGGTTACTCTAGTTCAATAGGGGTAGTGATGTTCTGGGACCAGCTTTTTTTTGGTGGGGGGTAGTTGTGGAGAAAAATCTGGATTTGTAGTATTTGCTGATGTTCACGGTGCAAATACCTCCACCCATGGCTGATTTTAAGTTACAAGCTAGCTTGCAAAATCCCTGAATATTTAACAAGCAGTACTCCCTAGCTGGTAGGGAGCTGGTATTGCCAGCTCCAATATACTACACTTTTTGTTCCAAGATTCAGAAGAAGGAATTCCAGGTAGAACAAACAATCGTACAACTACAACTATCAAATAAAACAACAGGGTCAATCTGGGAAACTATAAGCAGCATGCTGCTTAAGTGTAACAGAGAGAAGAATCAGGAGCTAGACTGAGAAAAGCTTGGGATACTGGGCTGAGGAGCATGAGCTGTGTTCTACAGGGAAGCAACTGAAGGGCTGAAGGAAGGTAGTGACGTGGATCAAATCTGGTCTTTAAAGAGATGAATCTAGAAATGGATATAGTAGATAAGAGGAGAAATTAAGACACAGGAAAACTAGTTTAGCAGCTATTATAGGCATCCAGAAAAGTGGCAGAAAGACCTGAGCTAAGGCAATACCTGAGGATCTGGGAGACTGATTTAAGGTATATTTAGAAGGCAACTCTTTAGGCTTGAGAGACAGTAATTGATAGGAGGTGATGAGAAAGAGGAAACAGTAGACAATACCTCTTAGGCATTTAAGTTGATGTGCTTGGAAAGATCGTATTGGTACAACCAAACAAGAAATGCAAGAAAAATCTTAAGTTTTATTTTGGTATGTGTGTGTATGTGTGTGTGTGTGTCTGTGTGTGTGTGTGTGTGTGCTGCTGCTGCTTAGGGATGGAAAGGAGGGAAGGGAAGGCAGAAAAGGTGGAGGAAGTAATAATCAATTTGGTTGATTTGAAATCAATCAATTTTGGTTTGATTGTTGTTCCAAGGGAACATCAAAAGTACATGTATCCAATAGTGTTCAGGAGCTCAGAAAAACGAGTTAGCAATGAAAATTCTGAAGTTGTCAGCATATAGGAACAATTAAATCTATGGGAGATGAGACTGCTTAAGGGGAAAACCTTGGCCACTTAAGATGAGACCAGGTCACAATCTAATCTGATTTGATCAAATTTCCCTTGTGGAATGATCTTGTTCAGGTGACTTCTGAAAAGAATGAACTGGAAAAGGAAATACACTAGCAGCAAGGAGACTAAATAAGAGTTACTCCCCTCCCCAAACTACAAAACAAATATGACAAACCAAAACAACATACAAAGTTTTATACTATCTTAAGCCAGTACTGCAGGACCTAATAGGTTTCGCTCTTTTTGGAGCTCATCAGCTGCAGGTAACGGCTCAAATCTACTCTGATACAGTATACCTGTATAGCATTTTACCATTTATAAAGCCTCTCATTCACAGTCTTCTATTTACTATATCCTGGCAATCCTTGAAGTTGCCTCAGCATAAACTAAAATATGCTTTACTTTTAGGTCCTGAGGGCATTGCTGGGGCAAAGTACCACACGATTCCTTTTGTTAAAATCCCTAAAAGCTGACTGGGCAAGGAACAAAACTGTCCATAGCCTAGGCTGTCGTCTGCCACAACCAGATGGTCTCCTCTATTCTTAGAACCACTGCAGCACAGATCCAATCACACTGAACCTTAGGAGGCTTCTAGCTGTCCAGAGAATCCTGTTGGTCCTGACATCCCTGCTCCTCTTATCTCTAATTTGGGCTGTTTTTTCATCCCTTTTCCTTTATGCTTCTGGTAGTAAATCTAGAATCAAAGTTAATTTGAAAGAAAAAGAAACAAAATAAAATTAATAGATACACAGAAATCTTTAAGCAGAACATTTTATTGTGACATTTCCTGAGGAAACAGCATACAGTCTGGGTAGGCATACATAAATATACACCAAACACTGGCATCCAGGGGCAGAACAAAGTGTATAGTAAACTACCATTTGTGGTAAAGGAGGGTACAGGATGACTATACATATATATATTTACTTTTATATGTAGAAAATATCTCTAGTAACTTTAGGAACTGGATGGCTGTGGGAAAGATAATTCATTATATACCATTTTGAATTTTGAACAATGTGAACATCCCCAAAATAAAATTTAACACATACCTGCACCATTCTATACATTTAGCTGTGTACTGATAGGTGGGGATAACAGAAGACAGAATCCTCAGAGTCTTAATTTTAGCATTCTCACAGAACCAGAGCCCCATGGCAGAACAATATTTTAGTTGTATTGGCAACTGTTTAGTTTAAAACTTAACTGCCTTAAGACTGAAAAAAAAGTTAGTCCTCACAAAAATACCCGCTACTAACTTTCCTTCATAGTTTCTCACCTTCCTTAATGAAATAACATCAAAAAAGTGTATTGAAGAAAGCTAGCAAAGAAAAGAGAGACATGAAAATGACACTTCTGAAAATACAAAGAAAAGCCTAGAGAAGAATCTGAGAAGGAAGAAACAAGTAAAAAATATAAAAAGTATGATGGCAAATTTGTAGCATTGTACTTCAGTGGCTCACACAGCAAATGGAAAGCATTTATATTTATGGCCTGATATCATGTTAAGAGAATGGCAGGTAAGGTCTGCCATTAAAGGTATAAAATGGATTTACAAACCTCAAACTAAAATTTATCTCATCAGTTTATAGCCATTGCCAGTCTCTGGGAATTCATCAGCCTCATATTACCTTAATGAAGCTTATTCTGACATTCAAGGAAGAAAATAACCATCAACAACCAAAAAAATGTTTAAACCATAATTTTGGTGGCTAGAAGAAAATGTTCACAGCCAACATGTGAACGAAGACTATGCAAAAAGAATCTACACTGTATTTCACACCCCCTGAAAAACACGAATTCGTTTTTACTTTAGTTCTAATCAGCCAGTGTGCACAAGTATGGCTATTCCTATGGTTTACAGCCAGCATCTGTTCTGACTTCTGGTGCCTATGTAACTATAGCTGCTGAATACTTTGAATATCATCTCTGGTTCTATCTTCACAACACATTCACGAACCCCATGTGGCCTAACCAATACTTTTAGGTGGGTTAAAGGACAAAGCCTGTGAAAATGCAGAGAACCTAGAATTGAGCATGTCCACAATACTTGAACATGCCCATAAAGGAGTCATCAAGCTAATGGTTGATTTGGGTAGCTCCTACAGGCCAGGGTTTGGTGACCCCACAATCAAAACAAATGTGATTCTCAAAAGAAGGACTCTTAAGTAGCAAATGATATATTATTTCTTAGGTATTCATCAGAATAAGAGAGCTATGGAGTTGGAAGAGAGATCATCAAATCTCCTGTCTGTTGCAAAAATCCCCTTCACATGATGAATCCAGGTAAGTCTTTACTTGAACATTTCCAGTGAGAGGAAGTTCTCTGTTTCTGGAATATCTCATTCCATTTTGATCAATTTCAGATCAGTATCTGGCTCCTTCTTTTCTAGTTCCCTAAAGAAACTCAGCTTTCTACTTTTTTCAAAAGAATAGATTATTTTAGATTCTATTAGATTCTAAAAGATTCTATTCTCTTTCAAAACCCAGCTTTCTATTCTTTTTTATACTTTCTCTTCTATGGAGCTCTCACTCACTTCAAGGGTTACTTCAAGGTTGACTGTGGGCATGATAATTCTCCTCATCTTTAGTCTGGATTCCTAATCACCTATGAGATATGGGTCTTTACATTAAAAGACCCTAACAGACCATATGCTTCAATTTCTTCAAATTCCTTTCACAACATAAATGCTACTGTTGCTATGTTTTAATTCTTTCTTAAAAATCCAGTGATACATTACTATTGTTTTAAAAATCTCTGTCCAAATTTACCCACTTTCTATTTTCACATTCTCTTTTGCATCTCAAATAATTTTGTCTGAAGTAGATATTTCAGAACTTCCTTTACAGAGAACTTCTAGAAAGGGTCCACTAATGGCAATTCTGTTTTAGCTGTCTAGAAATAGCTTAATTTTGCCTCTTTCTTGAAATATATTTTGCTGGATATAGAATGCTAGATTGATAGTTACTTTCTTTCGGAACCATTTAGGAATCATTCTACTGTCTTCTGGCTTCCTCTGTTGCTACTGGGAAATCAGTCGTTGGTCTTCTTTGAAGACAATGCCTTTTTTTCTGACTACTTTTAAAATCTTTAGCTATGATGTCTGTCTATAATATGTGGATTTTTTCCCCCTTTGATCCTGCTGGGTATTTGTAGGGCTTCTTTAAACACTGCTCCTGCCCATCCTATTTATTTTTCTCCTAGTACTTCAATTAGAGAGGATTTTCTCACTCTATCCTTCCTATGTCCTAAACTATTTTTCAGCCTCATGTCCCTCTTTCTTTTCCATATAATTTCTTTAGCTCTATCTTCCAATTTACTAACTTTCTTTGCTGTACCTAAACTATTATAACACCCATCCATTGTGTTCATTGTGTTTGTATTTCAACTATACTGTTCTGGAAATTCTCTTTGATTCTTTTTCAAGTATGCTTCCTCTCCCTCTCCCTCTCCCTCTCCCTCTCCCTCCTCTCCCTCCTCTCCCTCTCCCTCTCCTTCTTCTTCTTCTTTTTGCAACCTCCACCTCCCAGGTTCAAGTGATTTTCCTGCTTCAGCCTCCCGAGTACCTGGGATTACAGGTGTGCACCACCACACCTGGCTAATTTTTGCATTTTTAGTAGAGACAGCGTTTCATTATGTTAGCTAAGCTGGTCTCAAACTCCTAACGTCAGGTAATCCACCCGCCTTAGCTTCCCAAAGTGCTGGGATTACACGTGTGAGCCACCGTACCCGGCCTGCTCTTCATATTTGTAAACCTATTTTATTTCTTAAACATATTAAACATTTTAGTCTGCATCTGATAATTTCTATATCTGAAGTATCTTTAGGTCTGATTCTGTTCACCATTGTTCCTGTTGGCTTTTATTTGACGAATCATGTTTTCTGGTGAGTTCTGTGACTTTTTTATTGTGAACTGCTTATTTTCCTTAGGACTTTATCTGTGGAAATCCCAAGAGGTCTGAAATACAAGATCAGTTCATCCAGAGAGAATCTGTGTTACCTTTTCTCAAGCATATGAGGGCCACTACCATTTCAGAACCACTTGAAATAAAATTCTCAGCTTGAGGTTTTATAAACACTCACTTGATATGAATTTGGGCTGCAAACTCATGTGAAGACCAGCTTAGAGTTATGAATTTTCAATGGAGGTAAGATTAATGTTGGAGAGAAACAGTTTTCCCTGCAGACCCCCCTGGAAAGGGAGATGAGCATATTTCCTGGTCACCCTAAGTGTATAGTCCCTTTGTAATCCCAAATTTATAGGTGGGAAGGAAAGGGGATTTCAATCAGATTTTCCACCTTCAATCAGAACCCAGGATTTGTCTCCTGACTTCTGAGCCTCATGAAGCTACAAAGCTATAAAAATTGATTCAGCAAATGCCCTCAAAGTTAATGCCTTCTTTACTGCTCTTACTTCTCTGGATTCCTGCCTTCATTTAGTTTTTGGCTTGAGCATTCTGTATTTTCTTTTCAGCAAATTCATCTAGCATTTTAAGTTATTTTCACCTGGAGGATTGGTCCAGGTACCAAGTCTGCCCTATTGCCAGAAAGAGAAGTTTTAACTAGTACCTTTAAGTATAGAAGAGTAGTAAATGAATGCCAGGAAACTAAGCTTAAAAGATTAGATTATGTCCCTGAATATTATCTATATTCAATCCATCATAACAAATCTTGCTGATGGATTCTGCCTTTGAATCTCTGATTTATTCTTGAATATTTGACTCTATTACTATTATCCTAGTCTGGGATTTATTATCTCTTTTTAGCTAAGCTAGAGGGGTTTGTGGGATCTAAAACCTAGCCTGCACAGGATTATGAGTTTAAGTTTTCTAAAATATTGGCTTTGTTATTTGTTATATATTGGTCTCCTTTTAAGAACCTTCATCATCACCCTCTCATTAATAATGAGTTGAGCCTCAAAATGCCATCTTTTCAGGATTTGGTCCCACCACTTTACCTGTCCGAGCACAGATTTGCAGACCAAAATAGGTCTGTCTTCTCTTTTCCTCCCGCACAAGCCATGTGCATTTCTGACAACATACCTTTGATCCACAGTCTTAGGTCTTTAGGTCTTTTTTTTTTTTTTTTTTTTTTTTTTTGAGACGGAGTCTCGCTCTGTCTCCCAGGCTGGAGTGCAGTGGCACGAACTCGGCTCACTGCAAGCTTTGCCTGTCGGGTTCAGGCCATTCTCCTGCCTCCGTCTCCGGAGTAGCTGGGACTACAGGCGCCTGCCACCAAGCCCGGCTAAATTTTTCATATTTTTTAGTAGAGGCGGGGTTTCATGTGTTAGCCAGGATGGTCTCGATCTCCTGACCTCATGATCCGCCCTCCTCGGCCTCCCAAAGTGCTGGGATTACAGGCGTGAGCCACTGCGCCCTGCCAGGTCTTTAAGTCTTTACCCAAATTATACCAATCCTTTCAGGCCTTTCTCATTTGCAACTTTTTTCCTGATAACTCCAAACATTCTTGCTCTGCTTTCTTATTTCCCTGAGCCCTTATGTGTGCAGTATATATTTTAATTAGCCTGACTCAATTAGATATAATTCTTTAGTATTTGGAGTTATGCTAAAAGTTGCTTAATCAGAATTCTAAACTAAGTCTGATTCCAGTTAATGCTCTAATATATAAAACTCTTGGTATTCCACAGGTACTTATTAATTTGCATAAGAAAAACACAGACTATAAAATTGGATGTAACAATGCTTTACATTAAACTGGTTTATCTTAGGTTAGCTAGACCAAAACAAAATCTTAAATGGCATTAAAATTTTAAAGCTTTATTTAAGTAAATTTCTTAGCAAATCCCCTCAAAAGGAACTCTAAAACAGCTTACCAAAAAAAAAAGAAAACATTAGCTCCTACAAATGTAATTACTCATTCTCTGAAACTCAAATCAAACTATACATAAAACCACTCTCTGGGGTAAATGCTACCCTTAAAATTGCAAGCCTACGGAAATGGCTTATACATCTACAAGTTCATCTCAGGGACCATTCCAGCGTTAAGGAAAAGATATTAAAAGCCTAGTTTATAAATTATTCTGATGTTGATAAAGAACCAGTCCAGTTAAAATAGGCTATATTACACCAAATTTACCCAATTCACTTTGTAACAAATAGCTCTTATGTCTAGACTAGACTTCAACAATCATGACAGTGACTGTTATATGAGGTTTATAAAGCAGAACCCTTCCTGCATTATAGTACTCTTATCTCTATTTTCGTTTCTAAATAACATGTAAGAAATCAAATTGAGTCTTATATTGAAGAATTTGTGGGATCAATTCTTAATATAAAAACAAAAGAACCCTTCTGCCATATAGATTTTTGGAAAATGGTTGCTTAATTCTAGGCCAAATTAGGGAAGATAGAGAAAAGTAAACTATTCTTAGTATTTCTATCATAGGACAGTTTGTCTCTCTTACCTTTCCTGTCTCGTCCTTCATCAACACATACTGGCAGACTTCCTAGGGCAATGCAGAAATCCAGACAAGAGAAGGAAGCACAATAAAATAACGGAGGACAGGCTATGGAAGATGGACAGTGTCAGACATCATGTAGGAGAAAAGAAGGAATTATCACAGTTAGCCACTTTGTTCAAGAGAAACTAAAACTGGTTATTTCAAAGATAGAGAGATAAGAAAATAAAGATCTTATACTTCTCTGTAGCAGGGCTCCTTTCAGTAAGAACAGAGGAAAGCTATAATTTGGAAATTTGTCTTCAGAGGAATAGATATAACTTAGCAAACAGTACAAAGGGACAAAAGATAAATAAGACTGTCCAGTTTAAAAATAAGAGAGACAGGCTTTGAGAAAATAAAAAAAAAACAACAACTATAACCTAGAAGTAGTTAAGTGAGTTATTCTATCTTCTCCAAGAAAACACAGCAATAGGAATCCCAATGTTTGTATATAAAAATGGTGCATGAGATATATGCACTTAAGTATCCTTAATTACACAGCCTTACACTATGAAAAACAGCAATATTGTCACATTTAAGAACAGAGTTCTAGAAAATGAACAAAGTAGCCCCAATGAGGAGGTTTTTTCATATCAGGGACAATCTTCTGCACATATTTGTATGGTGTAAAATACTTCCGCTATACCCCTGCCTTAGTATCTACCCCATCTAGATACCAGTGTTAGAAATCCCACCATTGAGAGGAGAGCCCTTCAGATTTAATATAGCTTTTGTAACTTAGTATTTTTTTCCCCAAATGCAAGATTCTAAGAAAGTCTGAGCTATTCACACTAGCCCTGTGATTTTCTTTCATTACTTTTCTTCATGATTAGAGGTAGTTTATAGAAATGAATACCACCTGGATGGGTCAAGAGATAGGAGATGGGACAAAAGAGAACATGAAACCTGAGAAAAACTATTTCACAAGCTTGGATACAACTAGTTGCTTTGTTATAAAAATATTATAGGTTAAATCCTTTGTATGTGAGATTTAGGCATTTCTTTAAAATTAATACTTCATTTCAACAAAAATCAACTAAAACCAAAACATTTCCAAAAACAGTAAATGACATTTTGTCTATGCTAAATTTTCTGTAAGGTAAAAGGGAAGTTGTATAAAAATAAATTCATTTTAAAAATTTAAGTAATTTTGTTAATTCTGATAACATCTGAATAGGCTATCCACATTTGTTAAATAAAATGCATACCTCATATTCTTTTCTGCAAACTTTGGAAATATCATTCTTTGAAGATGCCTAAAAACCAACAAATTTCTCCATTAATTTATTATACATGCTATTCAGCACAGGACAAAAAGAACACAAATTAGCATATGTTAATTACTGATATAGTATCCTTTATTTCATCAAGGAAAACCTTATGTATAAATATTTTAAAGTCCCTAAAATACAAAAAACAAATTTCATGCAATTTCTTAAAACGAACATCATCCCTAGGGCTACTCAATATTCTAGAGCTTTGCTCTAACTTTTATGGCTTTAATCTCACATAATAACACAGTCCTTTTGTTATTTCAGAAACTAGATGTCTTTGAAGGAAATTGTAAATCAGGACTTTATTTTTTTTTAGCTGAATTCCACTCTGTAGCAAATTTTCTTGTGAAGTTCTGCCAGGGCACCTACATTTTGCTTTTTCTTTAACTCTTCACATTCTAAACTTTCAATCTGAACTCGCTGAGTATATAATGGAGGGGGCAACTAAATAGGGAAGAGGTACTATGCCAGGCATTTAACAAGTTATTTTTGTGTAAGTCTCTTAACAAGTTTATAAAGAAGATACCCCTCTACAGATGAGGAAACTGGTGCTTAGAGAAGTAGCAAGTTATTTACCATATATAAGTATATACTTTCTATATAAAAGAAGCCAAAAAAAAAAAAAAATCTGCTGAGGGGTGGTTGTTTTTCCACATGAGTCAGTCTTCATTCCAGAGCTGTGGGCTCTGGTTCCTTGCTCCATTCTTCCTGTTCTATCACCTAGGCCCGTGCAATTTAGAACAGGCCAGCTGATGACAGGGAGAGCAAGAAGAATGGGCGAGCAACTGTTTTACAACTCACTAAACTCATTATACTTCAAATCCTCTGCAACTCAGCTTCACCTCAATGCCTGGAGGACAGCAGCAGACAGCTAGGTCATGTGCTGCCCAGACTGTTGGTCAGGCTATAGGATAGTCATCTCTGTGAAAGTGAAGGCAATACCATATCTCATATACTCTTGTCCAGAGATAAGACCCTAGAAGAAGAAAATAAAAGAAGGCTTTCCAACTGTGGTTTCAGTGCCATCTAATCATTTCCAGTTTCCCAATTAAGTTTATCCCTGCCACTTGCAGTAGAGGAAACAAGAGGCTAGTATTTCCTCTCTGAGAAACCACTACTAAAATATGCGAAGTGAGGATAAACTCAGGCACGTAGCTGAATTGGGGCAGAACTATATCAAATCAAAAGTAATAACTCATTGTAGGAGTCACATTCATCTTAGGAGCAGAGAAGGGATATAAGAACACACTTAGGGTAAAGCCATGATGAAACAGAGAAAAGAAGATGAAAAAATAAGCCAACTGTGTCAAATGTTCTCATCCAAGCATACCCTCAATTTACCCAGCCATTTAGAGTCACTCAGATTGACTCAGCATGATTGCAGGCAAAGTATGGAAGACTTAAAAATCACGTAATATTGTTTTTTGCATGGTAGAGACAAGGAAAGATAAGAAAGAAAAAAAGAAAGATGAGGCCATATGCAGCAGTCATAAATAAAAAACAGCAAGTCTAAAAGGAAATGGTCTATACAAGAAATGCTAAATTTGCAGTTTTTGTGGGTTACCTCTGCAAAGCTAGGAGGTGGGCAAGGCCCAAGATATATGCACAGCTAAAACCAAACTGCACTCCATGATGCTTGAGAGCCTCACTGCCCAGTGTTACCTGCTTGCACGCCTGTCGACACTCCAAGGCAATAGCCAGTTCACAGCAGCCTAAGCCAACCCAGCCATCAGACTTCTTAAACACACCTTAAAAACAAAATGTTTAAATGTTTTGGTCATAAGTAGCAATAAAAACAAATAGCATGCCAGATGTTTCATGGCTACTACTAAAAGTCAAAGCAGGTATCCATAAGAAAACTGGTTCAGACAGCAGGGCCTCAAAATTATTAAGGACTTCCCTTTACCCTTACTTCTATTATCAGTCTTTCAAAGTCCCTCACAGCATAATTATCAGGTCCTTTGTTTTTTCTCTTTTCCCTCCCACCCTAAATGCTCTTTAAGTCATTCTCACTCTTGGGTAGGTAACATCTTTACCAGAGGACATACAAGGGAAGAAAAGCAAGGAAGAGGGCTTTCTTACTGTTAAACTGTTGATAAGAGGCAAAGATTTTAATTTAACTTAAGCAAACTAACAAGAAAGGGCACAAGTATTACTGTATTCAAAACAGTAAATACCTAGAATAGCATAAAATTCATGATCCTGTTTAAAAACTGATACTTAGTAAATGGGGCAATTTTTGTGAGTCAGGTATATCCGGCTTTGATGGGCGCATTTAATCATAGGGCAAAATGACTATGTATTATTCTGGTTCAATTTATGTTCAGTGGTGACTCTTCCAACCAAATTATTGTGAAACTAAAAGATGATAAAATCATAAAAAGTGTTCTTTTTTTTTTGAGACAGTGTCTCGCTCTGTCGCCCAGGCTGGGGTGCAGTGGTGTGACCTTGGCTCACTGTAACCTCTGCCTCCCAGGTTCAAGCAGTTCTTCTGCTTCAGCCTCCCGAGTAGCTGGGACTACAGGTGTCTGCCACCATGCCCAACTATTTTTTGTATTTTTAGTAGAGATGGGGTTTCACCATGTTGACCAGGCTGGTCTTGAACTCCTGACCTCAGATAATGTGCTTGCCTTGACCTCCCAAACTGCTAGGATTACAGGTGTAAGCGACCATGCCCGGGCTTCTAATTTGCTTTTGCAATCATAAATGTCAATGAATGATTCCTCAGGTAAAAGTAGGAGATACGGCCGGGCTTAGTGGCTCCCGCCTGCAATCCCAGCACTTTGGGAGGCCAAAGTGGGCAGATCACTTGAGGTCAGCAGATCAAGACCAGCCTGGCCAAATGGTGAAACCCCATCTCTATTAAACATTCAAAAATTAGCTGGGCATGGTGGCGCATGCCTGTAGTCCAAACTACTCGGGAGGTTGAGGTGGGAGAACTGCTTGAACCCAGGAGGTGGAGGCTGTAGCGAGTCGAGATTGCACCACTGCACTCCAGCCTGGGCAACACCAAGACTGTCTCAAAAAAACAAAAAACCAAAACAACAACAACAAAAGGCCGGGTGTGGTGGCTCACACCTGTAATCCCAGCACTTTGGGAAGCTGAGGTGGGTGGATCACTTGAGGTCAGGAGTTCGAGATCAGCCTGACTAACATAGTGAAACCTCGTCTCCACTAAAAATACAAAATTAGCCAGACGTGGTGGTGCATGCCTGTAATCCCAGCTACTTGGGAGGCTGAGGCAGGAGAATTGCTTGAACCTGGGAGGCAGAGGTTGCAGTGAGCTGAGATTGTACCATTGCACTCCAGCCTGGGCAACAAGAGCAAACCTCCATCTCAAAAAAAAAAAAAACAGTAGGAGATACAAGAAATAATTATGAAAAGAGAAAAGTCTTATACTTGTAGGAATGCTGCAAATTCCTCCTTATCTCTTTTAAAATTGCCTTATGCTGCTTCTATGTAATACATAAATTTGGGAATCTATATCTTAAGTAAGTTAGATTATTATTTATATTTGAAAAAAATGGCAGGGATTCAAGGCAATAAGTAACATAGTTCTCGAAATGAAACTAAGACTTCACAAAACAAATAGAAGCATTCTGCTAAAAAGTAAAACAAAGCAAATAAATGGTTCACAGATAGACAAAGCTCTCAAAATATAATAAACTATCCCAATTATAAAAATTGACTAAAAATACTGCATATTATAAACTTATCTCTATGTGTCTTAAAGGTACAAAGGGTAACAAATACACATCTAGCCTCATTGCCTAGTATAGTTTCTTTTAAATCTTTGCTGCTTGCTATTCAGGTTCCTCACACGTTGGAAAGAATTTTAAATGGATCAACGTAGGTCATAAACTCCGTGACGTGTTATATCATAATGAAGTATGCTGCTGTATCCAGGTATCCAGTGGCCTCTTAGAAAATATTAAATTATTCAACAAGCATTTATATTTACTGAGCTCTTACTATGTACAAGGTACTCTGTTAGGTGTTATGTGGGCTATGAAATTATGAAATAAATACAATATATGATTTATCCTATTAGGGAGATTACAGTTTGTTAGCAAGTGTGTGTGTGTGTGTGTGTGTGTGTGTGTGTGTGTATAGGATGCTGGGTACAGGGATAACTAGGAGACAGGCAAGGAGGTGGGCAATTTCAGGAAGGCAACCTGTTTGAAATACAAACTTTAAACAGTGTGACAGCCTCTAGAATTCAGAGATACATAAGGTACAGTTTTTTTTTTGTTTTTTTTTTTTCAAGAATTTGGCTCTATCCAGGGCTGGAAAATGGGCTGTAATCCTGGGAGATCATGAGTGCCAGGCTAGAGAGTTTGGGCTTTATTCTGATGGAAGTGAATATCCCCTGAGAAACTGTTTTTGAAGAGGATAGGAAAGAAAGATATAATGTGTTGAAACATCAGTTATAAGGTTATTATAATATTCTATCCCAAGAGTGTAAAAATAAAGACTTGAACTAGAAATAGAGAGAACAGGTGTAATTTTGCAAGGGGAGAGTCAATGGAACTAGAAAGAACAAGGAGTAAAATATAACTTGAGGGTTTCCAGTCTAGTATCATTCACAATAGGTGCAGTTATGAGTTTGAGCTTGGATTTGTGTTTCAGATGGCACCTGGATGCAGAGATCCAGGTAGAGATATCTACAAAGATATCTAGAAGCTACAAACAATGATTTAGATTTGAGAGTTACCTTCTCAGAGCTGATTAGTTAACAGTTCTGGGAAGGAATGAGATTACTAAGGTGAATGTGAAGACAGAAGGGAAGAAGACCACACACAGAAATAACCATAGTCCTTATGGCTCCATCTGCAAAAAAAAAAAAAAAAAAAAAAAGGTAAAGCAGAATAGATTCTGATGCCAAAGTGGAGTCATAAGGAGGTAGTAACCAATAATATCAAGTGTTTCAAGAAAGTCAAAGAGAGTAGTACTGAGAAAGAGCCCTAAGATCTAGGAACCAAGAGATCCTGGTAATCTTTCAAAGACTAGTTTCAGTAGAATGGCAGAAGTGGAGACAAGAGAACAAAGTTAAGGATTGAGTGAATGAGAATAAATTACATATTTGAAAATTTGGGCTGGAGATGGTAGGTCATGCCTGTAATCTCAGCATTTTGGGAGGCCAAGGCAGGATGATCACTTGAGGCCAGGAGTTCAAGACCAGCCTGGGTAACACAGTAAGACTCTGTTTTAGGGAAAAAAAAAAAAAAAATTAGGTGTTGAAGGGAAGGAGAGGATAGAAACTCCAGAGTATAAATTAGGTTCCAGGACAATGACACCAATTTTACACTCACACAGTAAGTTTTTAAAATTAAGTGCTAAATTTACACTTCTTTTTTTTTTTTTTGAGATGGAGTCTCGCTCTCGCTCTGTCGCCCAGGCTGGAGTGCAGTGGCCGGATCTCAGCTCACTGCAAGCTCCGCCTTCCGGGTTTACACCATTCTCCTGCCTCAGCCTCCCGAGTAGCTGGGACTACAGGCGCCCACCACCTCGCCCGGCTAGTTTTTGTATTTTTTAGTAGAGACGGGGTTTCACCGTGTTAGCCAGGATGGTCTCGATCTCCTGACCTCGTGATCCGCCCGTCTCGGCCTCCCAAAGTGCTGGGATTACAGGCTTGAGCCACCGCGCCCGGCCTAAATTTACACTTCTATTGCTTACCTGGCAAAGATGAATTCATACAACTCCAAATTTCAACCTAAAAGTGTAACCAACAAAAGGCTTTTATGTAGATAACCAGTTCCTAAATATGACAATTAATTTCTACAGAAATTATGTACAGCTAATTTGATTATGGCTATGTCTACATAGTCAAGGTTCTAGAACTATATGTACATCAATCAGCTATTCGGGGGGAACAAAGCTGAGATACAGAAATATTCCTTGTTCTTTTCCCATCTGAGGGCATTAAGGATGAGTCTAGTTACTCAGGACACTTATTAGAATCACGGTTTCCAAGCATATAGACAAAACTGAAGACTAAAAGGAATGTGTCAATCAGAACTATTTAATCATCAACTTATTTTCCCTTTCACATAATACAAGTCACCATATCTAAAGAGGCTCTTGCAAACAAGCTCACACTTTCTTGGTCTGGCACATGAGCATCCCAAACACTGAGGATAGCCCAAGTATTAGAGACATTTTAAGTTACCTGATTCAGATAGGTAAGCAATATATCTATAGTATGTCATAAAATTGAAAGATAATAAGTCATATATTTTCCCTTACCCCAAATTCAACTTTCTAAAATCAAAATAAATATTTAGTTATTATAGTTTTCATAAAATTAGTCAAACTATAATAACAAATAAAATTCTAAATTCCAGTTTTTTTTTTTTTTTTGAGATGGAGTCTTAGTCTGCCGCCCAGGCTGGAGTGTAGTGACACTGCAATGACGCTATCTTGGCTCACTGCAACCCCCGCCTCCTGGGTTCAAGCAATTCTCCTGCCTCAGCCTCTGGAGTAGCTGGGACTACAGGCGTGTGCCACCATGTCTGGCTTATTTTTGTATTTTTAGGAGAGACGGGGTTTCACCATGCTGGCCAGGCTGGTCTCGATCTCCTGACCTCAGGTGATCCACCCGCCTCAGCCTCCCAAAGTGCTGGGATTACAGGCATGAGCCACTGCGCCTGACCCCAGATAAAATACTATAATGAAATTTAAAGACAGGAACACGTTTAAGATTGTTTTTAGATCTATATCATAGGATAATAAAAGATGAAAACCAATATTCTATCTAGCAATTTATATGAAGATTTTTTTTGAAGGACTTAAGTTAAACCTAACATTTTGACCACAAATTCCAATCACATTTAAAAATTTGCTAACTCTGAAAGTAATTCATTGGATAGTTTCATTTAGACAGAAGCTTCTACAGTTAAGTTACAATAAGACTTACCATTGTCTCTGGGCAATAATCAGGGGCTCGCTGCAACAGATGTTTTAGTCGGGATTCACTTTTTGAGGAGAAAATCTATTTGACAAAAAAAAAAAAAAAGGTTTTGTGGTATTTTTCTACAAGAAATAAGAAGAGGTAAAATTTACTATCCTCTAGATTTATCAGTTGTCTAAAATATTTTCCAACTTCCTTTTTATTTATTTTATTTTTTTTTTAAGACAGAGTCCCATTCTATTGCCCAGGCTGGGGTACAGTGGTGTGATCTCAGCTCACTGAAACCTCCACTTCACAGGCTGAAGCGATTCTCCAGTCTCAGCCTCCCAAGTAGCTGGGACCTCGGGCATGAGCCACCAACGCCTGGCTAATTTCTGTATTTTTTTGTAGAGACAGGGTTTCACCATGTTGCCTGGGCTGGTCTTGAACTCCTGAGCTCAAAGTGATCCGCGTGCCTCAGCCTCCCAAAGTGCTGGGACCACATGCATGAGCCACCATGCCCAGCTCCTTTTATAAGTGGAAAACCTTTAGAATGATCTAAGGTAACATATCTTAAAAAGTGTTGATTAGTTTCGCAAATAAGCAAGAAAAGCAAATACAGCAAGTCGAGACCCTTTTCTATTGACCAAAAAAAGTGGAGAAACCCAGGCTACCAACCTGTTTAGAGGCTGGGGGTTAGAGAGTGAGACAAGGAAGAAAAAAAAGATAAGTTTATTCTAAACTGTTCTGTAAATTGCTTTTAGTCAACTGATAACAATGAAAAACAGACTGTCATCAAACCCGTGATACTGCTGAAGATAAAATTTGTAAACAGCATTATGGCACATAAGTTCTCCATAAAATGCTGTAAGATAGAAACAAAATTGTTTTTTTTTTTTTGTAGTTGATGCTAATGAGCTGACAAAGGTTCACTTACCAAGCTAAATGGCTCACTTCCAAATAGGATGTTATGCAATTACAATATAGTGTTTCAGTAAACAATAAATCATTACACATATCAGACAGACCTTCATGATTACCTGCAAATAGCTGAGACGGTAAAATCCATGAATGCTATGAACAATGAAAAAGGATTTATCTCCAGTTAGCTTATTTATTAGCCATTTTCCTCCAAAACTACCAACTTCATTTAAGAAGTGAAAAGAGATAGAATATCACTATTTTGCAACCCTTAGTGAATTAATGCATTTAGACAATTATCACAAAGACTGTAAGCATCACAAAAAGAGACATTTTGGGGGGAAGACTTAAACAAAACTAAGCCTCTGGATCTGTCTCCTAAGGTAGCTGTTAGCTATGTGTGGGTATTTAAACTTAAATCAAGTAAAATTAAATGAAATTAAAAATTAAAGTTCCTCAGTATCTTTAAGCACATTTCAAGTGTTCACCTGGCACATGTGGCTAGCGGCTACCACATAGGTCTAGAATATTTTCATCACTGTAGAAAGAGCCATTGGATAGCTCTGCTCTAAATCTAACTGCGGAAACACAGAGGAAAGAGGAAAACGTTAAATGACACCAGGGGGATGTGAGTAGCAAAGTTTGGACTATGGGAAACTCTATAGGACAAATGACTAAATCAATTCATCAAATACATTGCAAGGAGAAACCTACAGATCAAAAGATATTTAAAAAACATATAACCAACTTCTATATATATATATATATATATATATATATATATATATATACACACACATCACTTGAATTCTGATCCAAACTAAAAAAACCTTATAAAATAATTAAGAAATCTGAATAACTAGATTTTTGAATATTACCTTTTCAAAGAAGTAAAAACAGTATTGCGGTTATCTCTTTTTTAAAATGACTTATTATTTGTAGCTCCAAACGGAAAATTTATGTATCAAATAATATGACAATTGAGATTTTGCTGCTACATAAATTTGCCTCAATATAGTGGGGAAAGTAAAAAGAGAGAATTAAATGAAACACAACTGGTCATGACTTAATAATGTTGAAGCTGAATATGGGGGTTTATTACACTTTTCTCTCTACCTTTGTATATACTTAAAGTTTTCTATTATAAAAAGATAAAAGAGTGAAAGAAAAGAAAAATCAATTGAAAAAGACAACAATGAAAGGTAAAGAGTGAAAAAAAGAGGAAGAAAAAATGAAAGATATGACATTGGTAGCAGACTAGGAAAAAGCACAGGGAAGGCTACGCTCTCTCACTCGTATCTTCTTTCTGCAATTCCATCTCCCCTCAACAACAACAACAACAACAACAACAACAAAACGCAAAAACACTACAAGCACTTGAAACAGCTTAGAACAATGCAAAGAATATGGAACTGAGAGTTGGAAATATACTCTGAATACCGTTGGGCAAACTACTTGGCCTCACAGGAGGTAGTTATATCCTGGTGGCTAAGGGTATGGCTTTGTAATCAGACACATTTGAGTCTGAGTCCCTGTTCCTTAAGTTATTGGCTTAGGGCCTTGGTAAGTTATTTAAGTCTTCTATGTTTCAATTTCTTTACTTATAATATACAAATAATGACAATACCTCTTTCAAGGGCTGGGTGTAAGAATTAAATGAAATAATGTATGTAAACGGATATAGTAAAGGGCATGACACTTAGGGAAAAGCGTAAAATAAAATTTAAGTCACAGTTTCTGGTTTCCTGAATAGCTAATAAGCAAAATTAAAAAGTTAGATAATTTATTGGGTCCCTTCTGTCTCTAAAATTATGATTCTATAAAGTCGAATGAATTAAACTGATAAACATATACTTATTAGGAATACATTTAGCTTAAAGAAACCAGCACGTACTATGTAAACTTTCAGATAATAAGGTAGACTTGAATATAAAGTCACTTTTCTTGCTAAACAACTAGTAATCACACTTAAAAAGAAAGATGAATCCTTATTCAGAATACATACTAGAATACATACTATAATTATACAAATCATCTCAGAGCAAAAAATTTAATAACCAAACTTGTATGCCACTCAAGGCAGAAGTTATCAGATCCTAGGGTTTACAGTCTTGAATTTTGAGAAGTTTTTTACCCATACTTATCTCCTTTCTCTGTCATAACTCATTTTTCCTTTGTCTTCAAACAAGTAAAAATGTTTCATCTTGAAACAAATCATTACTTCCTGCACTTACAGACTTTAACAGCTTTTTCCTTTCATTGTATCCACTTCTTCACCAATCAACTCAAAAATATTAACTAATCAGTTTGCATGAGCAGGGACATGAGTACAACATAGGCAAATAAGACATGATCCCTATATTCAAGGAATTCATAATATATACAGGTAAGACATATGCAAAAACGGAATACATTTTTGTAAGTCTGAAAAATTACGTAACTACAAATGTTTTTATTAAAAAGTTTTTAATGATTGCAGTGTGACTTTTAGCTCCGCTGCTCCAGTCGATCTAGAAATATTTATTGAGAGTTTTGAGTGTTAGATACTGTTCTAACTGTTCTAGGCACCAAGTAATTCATCATAAACAAAAGAAACAAAAATCCCTGCTGCAGGGAGATGTTTTTAGAATCTCCACTAACTGGCTCTTTAAAAAAAACAAAAAACAAAAAACAAAAAAAAACTAAGGGTCTTTTCTCAGATCTCAAACTCCTTGACTTTTCTTTGGCATCTGACATTTGTTGACAGTTTCACTGTAAACCATCACATGTATTTTGCTGAATATTATAAGCCACCAGCCCTGACTTCTTACCTAAATTCAAATTCCAAAAGTTTTAATTCCAAATCTCTATCTTCACATAGTGGTTTTCATGATAATTCAACAGCTCACCTTCTCCTCAAACCAAATCTTTTCCCTAACCTCCTAGAGTCATCAAGAATGCTGTTTACTCAGTTCAAAATCTAAATGTCATGAAGACTCCATCCTGTCTGCATTCCCTACTGGTTGAAGAAATAATGATTCCTTACTCACAGTATTTCCTTCTCTTTGAAGTGAGCTCTATGAGTTTTAACAGCCCTGGTCTCTCTCCACACCCCTGATAACACTTCTCCCATGATCAGGACGGCTGACTCAGCTGACCACTGAATTTGGTAGGAGAAAGTAAACATATGTAACACAGCCCTTACCTCTCCTCTCTGGGAGTAAGTATAATTCTGTCACTTAGTGTGTGCGTAGAGATAAAAGTCACATTCGACATCTGTGTAACTAGTAATAAAAGTAATATTTTTGGATCTATCTCCCTTATTTCTCAATTAGTTATGAACTTGGTTGGGGAAGAATGTTCTTTATTAGGGTGATTATAGTATTCAATTAATTTGCTAAGTTATAGAATTTCTAATATTCCAGATTTTAAGAAATTAGACCTTGCCTGCTGCTGGTGCCTCATTACAAGATACCTCCTAAAAATCATTCACCCTGTAGAACGTCAGTAGAAAAAGCAAGAAACAAAGTGAAAAGTCAGGTAAGCCATGTTTCCCAAAGTAGCAGAGCTACTTTAAAAGCTTCCTTATGATATCATCAAGGGGCCATTTTTGCTTTAAAAAGCTATTCTTCTGGCAGTAAATGTGCAGCAAACTTAATTTGCAACAGTTATTTGACATGTCACTGAATTCTCTAGCAGCCATTTAGATGAACTGAATCAGTGTCATGTCTTATAAGCAGACCATATCTTGCAAAATCTTTCTATGTCTACGTTATTATTGCTTATGAGAAGTTATAGTCCCAGTTAAGTAGTTCTCTCAGTTTTAAAAATAACAAGATTCAGGTTATTACTTGAAGATTCCTCTAAAAGATGATTGAGACTATTATTTCTGGAGTGCTAAGGCTAGACATACATGATCAAGACTGAAAGAAAGGTAGGACTTTATGAATGGGTAGTGCTTCAGTGGAACTTTCATGAACAGGTTCAACCAGAAAAATTCAAACCTACAGACAACTTTTAAGAATAGTACAATGAATACCTACATGGTCTTCATCAAGATGCATCCATCCTTAACACTTTGCAACATTTGCTTTAATTCTCTTTATATATACACAAATTATTATTACACAGTATTATTTTGAAGGACTGTTAGAATTTGTTATAGACATTATGTTCATTCATTTCTAAATCCTACCATGTACCTCCTAAGAACAAGGACACCATCATACCCAACCACAATATAATCACCAAATTCAGAACCACAGTATTGGTATAATACTATTATTTAATATCCACTTTATATTCAAATTTTACCAATTTATCCTGATAATGTCCTTTATAGCAATTTTCTTTCATTCCAGGATCCAATCCAGGATCGCATATTGCATTTTGTTGTCACATCTCTTTAGTTTCCTTTAATCTGTAACAGCTTCTTAGCCTTTATTTTTTTTTAGCATTTTATTTTATTTTGCATTTTCTTTTTATTATGCTTTAAGTTCTAGGGTACATGTGCACGATGTGCAGGTTTGTTACATATGTATACATGTGCCATGTTGGTGTGCTGCACCCATTAACTCATCATTCTTTGTTTTTATAACACTGACATTTTTAAAGAGTACACATTGATGTTTTGAGGAATATTCCTCAAACTGGGTTTGCCCGATTATTTCTTCATAATTCAAATTACGCATTTTTGGCAGGAATTCTATAATATTTTCCTTCTCAGTGTATCATGTCAGGAGACAGTTACTTTGCCCCATTATTGGTGTTGTGAACCCTGGACACTTAGTTAAGGTACTATCCAACAGACTTCTCCAAAAACAATTATACTTAATAAATAGTTGTATAACTAGGAGCCTCTATAATTTTATTTATTTTTATTTTTTTAGAGACAGGGGTCTTGCTATGTTGTCCTGGCTAGTCCTGAACCCCTGGCCTTAAGCAATCCTCCCACCCTGGTCTCCCAAAGTGCTGGGATTACAGGCATGAACCACTGTATCTGGCTGCCTCTGTAATTATTATGCAGTCTTACCTGTTCACATACATCACGGCACATTTGGTTATCCTTTGAATGATTACAACACAATGCACCTAGAGAGAAAAAAATAAACATCAAATGTTGTTCCACTGTTAAACAAGATGACTAAGCTAATTCAGATGGTTACACAAACCATTTATTCAGTAGATTATTATTATCATTATTCATTTTAACTCAACAAACCTTTACTGAGCACCTATTACAAGTAAAGGACAGTGTTAGGTTTGAGGACATGGTCCCTGTCCTCAAGAAGCTTGCAGTCTAACAGGGGAGACTGTCATGTAATAATAATAGCTACTATTTAGTGTGTGCTTTCTATGTCCCAGAATTTGAATAAGTTTGTTGTATGCATTTTCTTTCTTTTTTTTTTTTGAGATGGAGTCTCGCTCTGTCGCCCAGGCTGGAGTGCAGTGGCACGATCATGGCTCACTGCAAGCTCTGCCTCCCGGATTCACGCCATTCTCCTGCCTCAGCCTTCCAAGTAGCTGGGACTACGGGCGCCCCCCACCATGCCCAGCTGATTTTTTGTATTTTTAGTAGAGACAGGGTTTGACCGTGTTAGCCAGGATGGTCTCGATCTCCTGACTTCGTGATCCACCCGCCTCAGCCTCCCAAAGTGCTGGAATCACACGTGTGGGCCACCGCGCCCAGCCATTTTTTCTTATCTAATCCTTACAATTACCATATGGACTAGAGCTATTATTAAACCAATAATAAAAAGTCAACTGATAAAAAGATAGTGAATTTTGTTTTGAGCATGTGAATCTGAGGTTCCTATAGAATATCCTGGTGGAAATTCCAGTAAAGTCAGAAATTCAGGTCTGGAATTCAGGTAAAGCCAAGCCTAAAGATACAAATTTGGAACTCATCAGCATAAAGGAGTATATGGAAATGAATGCTATTGTCTAGGGAGAGTTTCTAGTGAGAAGAGAATATAGCACCAGATTCTAAAGAAGAGCAACATCTGAGATATGGCAAGAAAGGAAAGAGACTGAGATGGAAGAGTCAGAAAGGTAGGTTAACCATGAGAGTGGCATCAGAGGAGAAGTAGTAGTGTCATGCACCACAAAACTCAAGTTAGACTGAAGAACGAAAAAAGGAAATGGTTTTACTAATTAGCTTTACAGGCACTTTCTATGGAACTGGTAGAAGTGAATGATATTAAGGTGTAAACCACAGGTGAGGAAGTACAGACATCAAAAATAAAGTCATAAGAAGTCTAGCGGCGATGGGAAGGAAAAAGAGTAGTAATCATATAAAGATGCAAGGTTACAAGTTTTCCCCCTTTTTCAGAGTGGAAAAGACTTGACCTTCTTTACAGACAGAAAAGAGCAGTAGAGAGCTAATGTTACTCTGACAGAACAAGTCTCAAGAGGACTCCAAAGGGGATAAAACCAAGTGTATATGAGAAGGCACTATCCCTGGAAAGAAACAGGGAATATTTCTGCTTCCAAGATATTTATTAACTTAAAAAATTTTATGAGCAGCTTAAGTACTAGGCATTGATCATTCATTGAAAAAAAAAAGTCTCTGTCCTCTTGAAGATTACATTAAAGAGCAGATATTAAACTATATATGTATCCACACACACATACACACATATATATATATATATGGAGACAGAGAGAGAGAATATGAATGTGAAATGGTGGTAAATGTTATGGCAATAATAAAGTAGGTTAAAGAGTAAGGAGGATGTGTGTATGGGAGTGAGTGGTTATTTTATAGGGCAGGCTAGGAAGGCTTCACTGAAAAGATGTCACTCAAGCAGATACCTTAAAGTAACGGAACAAGCCACAGTGAATTTTCCAAAAGGCGGAAACAGCAAGTGCAAAGTTTCTGGTGTGTTCAAAGAAGAGCAAAGAGTGTGGCTAGAAAAGAATGACTGAAGGGTAGAGTAGGACATAATGCAATGAGAGAGGGGGACCAGATCATACAGGTCTCTATAGGCCATCGTTAAGAACTTTGGCTTTTACTCTGAGAAGGATGTAAACCACTACCGGGTTCTGAGCAGCATGTCATAATCAGAATAACATTTTAAAAAGACCACTCTGGTTCCTGTGTTAAAAATATAATACATAGGACTAAGGGAGGAAACACTAATAAGCTATTGCAGTAGTCTTGATAAGAGACTGTAGTGTCTTCAACGAGGGTGGAAGCAGTGGAGATGGTATTAAGTAGTCCGAATCTGGATATATTATGACTATAAAGCTGACAGGATATGCTAATGGATTGGAAGTGAAACATGGAAGAAAAAGAATTAAGAACGACTCTAAGGTTTTTGGTCCAAGAAAGTGGGAAAACAGAAATATCTAGAAATACCATTAACTGAAATGGAAAAGACTAAGGGAGGAGATCTCAGAGAGAGAGAGAGAGATGATTAGAAATTCAGTTTTAGATATAATTTTGAGATGCCTATTATATATCTAAAAGAATATACTGAGTAGGGAGTTGAATATATGAGCTCGGGAAGACTCCAAACTGGAGATGGGAATTTGGAAGTCACACTACGTAGATGATATTTAAAGCCACGATGGCATCTGGGAGCGACGAGATCTGAGAACTGAGCACTGCATGCCATCCTTCAGAGACAGGTGACAGTGATCAATGTATGTGAAGATAATTAAGAGAAAGAATGGTATCCAAAAAGCCAAATAAAATGTTTCAAGAAGATGTTAACCATGTTAGATACTGCTATCAAGTAAAGAGGATTTCAAACTGATCACAGTATTTGGCAATGTGAAAGATATTGATGATGACCTTAAATAAGTGTCATCAATGTGAAATAAAGGGCAAAAGCCTGACTGAAGTGAGTTCAAGAGAGAATTCAAGAAAAGAAAATACAGACAATTCTTTTCAGGAATTCTACTTTTGAGCAGTTGTAGAACATCGTATAATAAATAATCTGACTAGCCTTTCTCCCTGGTTCCTGGGAGGGAGACTCTAAATCATCGGAATTTCCTGGGTAATAGGAGTGTCTTTGTCATGCTAATAAGGTGACCCACGGTCTCACCTATCAAGCTTGCCCAAACGGTGGCCCATGGGTCGCATGTAGCCCAGGCCCAGCTTTGAATGTGGTTCAACACAAATTGGTAAACTTTCTTAAAACTTTTTTTTTTTTTTGCTGCTCATTAGCTATCATTAGTGTTAGTGTATTTTATGTGTGGTATAAGACAGTTCTTCCAATGTGGCTCAGGGAAGCCAAAAGATTAGACACCCCTGACCTAAATAGGTTCAGGATGGGGGCTGGCAACACTAGAAAGAACAGCCATATGTTTAAAGAGCTGGTGGGGCTTTTAGCCACATGGTATCAATCTGACCTCCCAACTTCCGGGGATTGAAGGGGGACTACAGATTGATCTCAACCATATGACCAATAATTCAATCAAGTATGCCTATGTAATGAAACCCCAATCAAAACTCTGGACATAGAAGCTCAGTGGAGCTTTTCTGGTTGAACACATTGATGTACTGGGAAGATGATGCACCTGATTCCACAAGAGGACACAGAAGCTCTGCATTCCCTCCTAGATCTTACCCTATGAAGCTCTTTATTTGGCTGGTCCTCCTGAATTGTACCCTTTATATTAAAACCATTATTTAAAGTATAGTGCTTCCTAGAGTTCTGTGAGTTGGTCTAGCAAATTATTGAACCTGAGGGGGTCATGGGAACCCTGGATTTATAGCCAGTTGGTCAAAAGTGTGGGCAGCCTGGGGATCCTTGAACTGAAACCAGTGTTTGGAGTAAGGGCAATCTTGTTGGGGACCATGCCCTTTAACTTGCGGGGTAGATGCTGATTCTGGGTGGCAGAACTGAATTATATTACATCCAGTTGGAAGTAAAACAGAATATAGAGAAACAAGGTTGTTCCTAGAAGGGTATGTGGATTTTAAAAAGAGGCATTGTGTTTAGGAATAGGGATACAATAGTGAACAAAAGTTATGCTCTCTAACTTCACCCAGGTTACTATTTGGTAGTAGGACAAAACCTAGACAAGAGTAAAGAACTCAAGGACACCGATAAATTAACAAGGAAATTGACAGCATCTCATTTTCTCAGTGAAATAGTGATTAGATCTGAAAATAAATAGGGCTGAGATAGGGTTAGGGGCTTGGGTTGAAATTATAGAGATCTGAAACAGTCACTTTGGAAAATAGAGAAAGGAAACAACTATAAATATGTTTCTCAAACCTGTGTTCAAAACAACACTGCTTCATCAACTTAGAGAAAGAAATGTCAAATTAGAGAAAAGGAAAAAGGTTGCCAAGCAGCATTATGGCTCCAGAGGAATTCATAAATTGACTATAGCAATAATCATCAGAGGCATGTAACTATTGTAGAGTGCAGAAGACTGAAAAGAGAATAGAGTTGGAATGGTCAGCAGCTGTCTAGAATTGGCAAGTCAAAAGACACAGGAGGGAAAAATACTACATTTCAGGCAGGTAGATCTGGTACAATGGTTTAAAACACCTGTTTTTACATTTATATATATTTAACCTGTGTGTCTGTGGTGTGTATGCAACATAATCCTCTCTTCAAATGAAATCTATACAACTTCAGTATACATATTAGATAAAAGTAATTGGTATTGAGGAGAAATGAATGAATAAACAAATGAATAAAAGAAGTCCTCTTCAGATCTTACCAACCAGGTTTCTAAGTTTGAAATAGGAAATAATTTTTCCATAAAACAATGACAGGGTCTAGGATGTTACTGCCATATTACTATAGCTTAGTTTCATAAAAAACTGTTGTGGGGCTGGCTTTTTTTTTTTTTTTTTTTTTTTTTTTTTTTTTTTTGAGACTGGCTTTCTAATACTAATCCTATGTCAAAACGTGTCTTGAAGTTCTAAACATTTGGTTTACAAAATTCTGAAGAACACATAAAAATTTCACTACATTTCAGAAGAAAAAAAATGTAACTTGATTGCAGTAAGTCTGTAGTTACTTTCTATGAAGGGCTAACACAAGGGAGGACCAAAGCACTCATGAGGGTTTGTTTTCTTTCTTTTTTTTTTTTTTGAGAGTCTCGTGCTGTCACCCAGGCTGGAGTGGTGCCATCTTGGCTCACTACAACCTCCATCTTCAAGTGATTCTTGTGCCTCAGCCTCCCAAGTATTAATCGCTGGGATTACAGGAGTGCACCACCGTGCCTGGCTGTTGTATTTTTAGTATAGATGGGGTTTTGCCATGTTGTCTGGGCTGGTCTTGAACTTCCGGCCTCAAGTGATCCACCTGCCTTGGCCTCCCAAAGTGCTGGGATTACAGGCATGAGCCACCACACCTGGCCAAAGCTTTCTTATAACAACTCCTCTTCAATGCCACACCAAACTACATCCATCTCCTAAGACTCTGCTATGTCCCTACCCTCATTAGATTGGGAGGATAGTCAGGAAAAAAGGCTCTCCTGAGTGATATTGATGCGCTCTTTCGAAGAGCTCTAGAAGTTTGCACTTTCTACTACTAGCCTCCAACACAAAGGTCATATGAGGACAGAAAATCCTGCTGGTTGTAAGCAAAGATAATTCAGGATAACATATGGTCCCAATAAACAGAAAAAGGCTCAGCAAAAAGTAAACAATCAGGCAGAGAGAAGTCTGATTTGGGCCTAGGGATTTTTGAAAAACAGTTTCTCAGAGCAAAGGTCTATTTAGAACAGAAACACAAAATGTGTTATAATTAAAACGCAACTAGCAGAGGTTTTACTAAAAATATAACTATAAAAGCCTTTTTTCCTATTTAATGGTGAAGGTCAAATTTATAGGGGAGTATCCCTCAAAGTTAAATTTTTAAAACAATTCTTTTTTTCATTTAAAAAAACCTCAAAAATTTGGAAAACAAGAAAAAGAAAAATTATATTTCCACTGTCCTGCCACAACATCTGTTGACATTTTGGCATATATTCCTTCTAGTCTTTCCAAAAGACTTTCTGATACTTCTGACAAAATGTGATGAAAGGGGGCAGCCTAAAGTCTTCTGGTAGTAACTCCTCTCCCTCTCCCAACCAAACGTTCTCCTATAACAGTGTTATGTCTTCCCTTGAGAGGATTGCCACTCTCCACGAACAGGACAGGGGACCTCTGCTCCATCACATTTTCTACACTTTCTTCTTACCCTTAGCCATTATTGGATCAGCACACATTTTTCTTCCTTTGAAATAGTAAAAGCTTATTAGAATATTTAACATTGCATATTTTTCAAGAAATAAATGTCTACAAATAGGCATCCATTCATATGACTTTGTTATGAATGGGAGAAGAATTCAAATGCAATTAATGTGGCAATTAAGGGTCTATCTTTTTCAGAGCAACTAAAAGGGATTAATTGGGTCATTCAACTATTACAGTACACAAAAACAAAACAAAACAAAACTCTGCCAGGCCTAATGCTTTCTATAAGATAACGAATTCTAGATATATTCTGGGTTTATAATTTGATCCTAATATATTCTTCAAGAATAATAGTTTAAAACTCTGCTTATTCTCGTAAAACAGAATTGAACAGATAAAGATGGAACAGTTCAAAATAAAATGTGATACTGCTATGATGAAAATAAAAAACACAGTGTTATCTTCATTAAAGACATCAGTATGAGTGTCGTATCTTACATTCTTATTCCAACAGTCTGTGATTATAAAATTAATAAAAATTAAAAATTGATTACTAAAGGCCACACTTTTTGGGCTTAAAAAGGTATTAGTGTAGCCTGAAAATATGCAAGCAGAATTATCCAATAATTAGAAACATCAAGTTTCAGCTGCTGGTTTTGGCCATGTGTATACTAAAGACAGGCAAGTAAGCAGGAAGCACATGCTCCAGCCACATGCAGAAAAACGCAGCTTCTAAAGCCAACTAGCTTTAAAAAAACAAATATACACGCTAATCCAAAACTAAGAAACATCCATAGAATTATAAGATTTTTGAAGTTAAAAGGGATTTTGCCACAGATGTCTCACAAAAGCTATAATCCAGTTGGTTAATGAAAAGCCATTCTTATTTCCTAAAAAAAAGATTCCCTCTAATTAATGTCTTCGTAAAGAACTAAAACAGTGTGTATGTGTATAAATATATATATACACACACATATACATACATAGATGTGTGTGCGTGCACATGCATTGTGTATTACACACTTCAGGAGAAAAAACTAAATCTGAGTTGATACTGGAAAAAGGTCATTCTGAATTTAAAAAATTAATTTAAAAATCTGTTTTTTAATGTAAAATCTTATTTTTAACCAAATTTTTATTTTCAAAACAACTTGGAAAACAATAATCACTTAAAAACATTTAAATGAGAACTGTAACTTTAACTTATAAATACATTCATGCAATTGTCACATTTAACCCTTTAAAAATATACATGTGGGTATATCTGCATGTCAGATATACTGCATGTCAGATAAAGTATACAGTTAGCCGAGGAAGAGCCAAATAGTGAGAGGATTACCCACATACCCACCACCTCGATTCAACATTGCTAACTTCTTGTCATACTGCCATATCTATCTGTATGTATGTTGGATAAATACATATTTTGTTTTTTTCCCGAATCATTTGCAAGTTACAGATATCCTTCTCTACTGCTTGCCTCATATTGCACTGCTGCAGCAGCCAATTATATTAAGTCAATTGTAGTACCAATATGACTGCCAGATTACTTTTTTTAATAGACCTTTCATGACATCACTCTTCTAATCAAGGGCCTACACTGGCTTCCTGCTATTCCAATTCTAAAATTTCAAAGTCTTTTTCTAGCCTTCCCTTCCCTAAACTTCTATTACTTTTAGCAAAGAAAATCTACACTTACCTAGAACACAGTCCTCTGACTGAAATGCTTGATGCCCACTTCCTGCTGACTCCAAACATATTGCAAGGCTTAACTACCATCTTAATTCTTAGTAAGCCTTTCTTCTCCAACAACTCTAGGCCTTGTTGATGTTTTTTGTTATTTAAGACCCTACTATTCTAGTGAGAGTTGGAAACTTTAACACTTAACTCTTCTCTAATCATTTCATGTGGGTTCTCTTGGTATCCTCAGATTGACTGTAAGCTTCTTGGTACAATTAGCACAGTGGTCAGCTCAAAAATTAGATTCATTGATTAATAAGGAATAATGGAATTCCCAGCCAGAGCAAATAGACAAGAGAAAGAAATCAAGGGCATCCAAATTGGTAAAGAGGAAGTCAAGCTGTTGCTCTTTGCTGATGATATGTTCATATACCTAGAAAACCCTAAAGACTCATCCAAAAAGCTCCTAGATCTGATAAATGAATTCAATAGTTTCAGGATACAAAATCAAGTTATAAAATCTGTAGCATTGCTATACACCAACAGTGACCACTCTGAGAATCAAATCAAGAACTCAACCTCTTTTATAATAGCTGCAAAAAATAAAACAAAATACTTAGGAATATACCTAACCAAGGAGGTGAAAGACTTCTACAAGGAAAACTACAAAACACTGCTGAAAGAAATCACAGACAACACAAACAAATGGAAACATATCCCATGCTCATGGATGGGTAGAATCAATATTCTCAAAATGACCATACTGCCAAAAGCAATAGACAAATTCAATGCAATTCCCATCAAAATACCATCATCATTCTTCACAGAACTAGAAAAAACAATTCTAGTTCTTAAAATTTCAATTTCAATCCTAAAATTCATATGGAAGCTTCAAATTATACTACAAGGCTGTGGTCACCAAAACAGCATGGTACTGGTATAAAAATAGGCACACAGGAACAGAATAGAGAACCCAGAAATAAAGCCAAATACTTACAGCCAACTGATCTTTGACAAAACAAACGAAAACGTAAAGTGGGGAAAGGGCATCCTACTCAACAAATAGTGCTGGGATAATTGGCAAACTCTACATAGAAGAATGAAACTGGAGTCTTGTCTCTCACCTCATACAAAAATCAACTCAAGATTGATCAAAGACTTAATTCTAAGACATGAAACCGTAAAAATTCTAGAAGATAACATCGGCAAAACCCATCTAGACATTGAATTAGGTAAAGACTTTATGACCGAGAACCCTAAAGCAAAAGCAACAAAATCAAAGATAAATACATGGGACTTAATTAAACTAAAAAGCTTCTGCACAGCAAAAGAAATAATCAGCAGAATAAACAGACAACCCACAGAGTGGGAGAAAATCTTTGCAAACTATGCATCTGACAAAGGACTAACATCCAGAATCTACAAGGAACTCAGACAAATCAGCAAGAAAAAAACAAACAACCCATTAAAAAGTGGGCTAAGGACATGAATAGACAGTCTCAAAAGAAGATATACAAATGGCCAACAAATATATGAAAAAATGCTCAACGACACTAATTACCAGGGAAATGCAAATCAAAACCTTACTCCTGCAAGAATGGTCATAATTAAAAAATTAAAAAATAACAGATGTTGGAGTGGATGTGGTGAAAAGGGAACACTTTTATATTGCTGGTAGGAATGTAAACTAGTACAACCACTATGGAAAACAGTAGGGAGATTCCTTAAAGAAATAAAAATAGATCTACCATTTGACCCAGCAATCCCACTACTAGCTATTTGTCCAGAGGAAAAGAAGTCATATGAAAAAGACACTTGCACACTCATGCTTATAGCAGCACAATTAGCAACTGCAAAAATATGCAACCAGCCCAAATGCCCATCGATCAACAAGTGGATAAAGAAAATGTGGTACATGTGTGCAGCAGCACAATTAGCAACTGCAAAAATATGGAATCAGCCCAAATGCCCATTGGATAAAGAAAATGTAGTATATGTGTGTACACACACACACACATGCACACACACACAGAGACACACACCATGGAATATTACTCAGCCATAAAAACGAATGAAATAATGGCATTTGCAGCAACCTGTATGGAGTTGGAGACCATTATTCTAAGTGAAGTAACCCACGAATGAAAAACCAAACATTGTATGTTCTCACTTATAAATGGCAGCTAAGCTATGAGGACACAAAGGCATAAGAACAATAAAATGGACTTTGGGGACTCTGGCGGCGGGGAAAGAGTGAGTGGGGGGTGAGGGATAAAAGACTACACACTGGGTACATTTTAGTGATGGGTGCACCAAAATCTCAGAAATCACCACTAAAGAACTTATTCATGTAACCAAACACCACCTGTTCCCCTAAAACCTATTTTAAAAAAGTAGTAATATCCTATAGTTATACAATGCCTTTTTAACAGGAAAAAAGTACAAAAAATTTTCTCTCACTATATTAATACTACTTCAGTACCATATCTCATATGGTAACTCACCTATAATTTAGAAAACATCATATGATTTTTAAATCAAAAGATAAATTGGACTAAATCATACACTCAGGTAAGAGGCAGGCAGCCAGTTGGTGGTGGGCTCTGCAGCTACAAGGTCAAGAAGAGCTGGGGCTGGGAAGCTGACATTTTATGAGTGTATGGAAACCATGTGCAAAAAAAAAAAAGGAAGCTGAATGAGGGAGAGAGGAAACTGGAAGAGATGCACAGAGAGAAGCCATGTGAGATACAGATTGTCTCTAAAAAAACACACAGGAAGTCTAATTTCCTGTCAGTCTTGGTTCCTGTCAACTTTCTAGTTCCTGTAGCAGTACCTGAGGTAGAGATGTGCTGAATTTCCTACCCTTGGCTTTCCATGTGATTTCCTGTTAAATGCTATATAACCAGCTCCCTAATCCTGACTTATTTGGGGTTTTGTTCCTTAGAGTCAAAAGAGCCATAACCTAGACATTCATCATTATGAAACAACTAAAGCAAATGACTCTTTTGAAGTCCTCTTCCCAGACGCTAACAGTCAGTACTCTTAGATAATTCCCTTCCCCACTCTGCGGCAGGGCTCCCATCTCTAAACAAAGGATCTAAAAGTGTAGCTTTCAATTATCTCATGGTCAGAACACATCTCTTAATACTCCACTTATAGTATTGTTCGAGTTATCTATGTGCTTTACAGCATCTATCATACTATGTGCTATATACCTGATGAAACCACATGCCTTTTCCTCAAATGTATTCTTCAGATTTAGGATATAAATAGGTATGTACTAATATAACTACATATTAGCAATGTAGGTATTATACATTTTGGGGTGATATTTCCTGTCTGAATTTCCCACTAAACTTAAGCCCTTATTTTTGCTTACCACTTTATACCTCTTCCTATCACAGTGTCTATCAGTATTAATAACTTAATAAATATTTGCTAAATGGACTACTCATAGGCATGGAACTTGGCTTAATAAGCAATGGACCTAGTGCAATTATTACTAATATTCATCCTAAACATGTACAAAATAGAACTTTTTATTCTCTCCTTTCCTTACCTTCAGACCCTCCTCCAAAATGCTTTTCCTCCATCTTCCCTACTTCAGTAAATGGCATCAACTTTTATTAAATTACGACAAAGAAAACCTATGAGTAATCCTTAATTCCTTCTTCCCTCACTTCCCACATCCAATCCATCAGCAAGATATTTTAAATAACCCCTCTCCTATCTCCACACCACTCTACTCTTGAGTCAACCCTTAACTCCTGCTTGAACTACTACAATGGCCTTCCAGACATCCTGCTTATACTCTTACCCACTACAATACTTTTTTTCATTCAGCAGCAAGAGTGACCTAAAATAGAAATAAAATCATACTAGTTTTACTTAAAACTCTATTGGTTTCTCTCTGTGCACAGAATAAAATCTATAATCCTTATGCGTTTTTTTGCAAGGCTCCGCACCATCTAGCCCTAGCACACTCTGTTGGTCACTATATTCCAACCATATAACCTTCTGTTCCTTATGCCTTAAGGCTTCTGCACTTCCTGGACCTCACCCCTGTCTTTCATAAGAATATCCACCACCTTCTCAGCCTTCAGATCTCAGTTCTAAACTTCACCTTCTCAAAGAGGCAGCTCTTACAAACTCTTTTGAAGTTTTTGTACATAAAGAATTACTCCCACTCCACTCACACAATTCTCTGTGTTAGCCATTTGGGTTTAGTTCCTTCATAGCATCCTTATCATACCTAGAAATCATTTTGTTATGTATTTATCTATTTATGGTCTATCACCTCTCTCCTAGAATGTAAGCTCCTTGGAGCAGCAGCTCTGCACCTGGAACAGTGCTTGACATATAATAAGTACTCATATAGTATTCTTTGGATAAACAAACCCCATAGTATCTCTTTTGTTCTTTTAAAGACCACATTTATAATATATAAAAATAAACTCCTTGACCTCTTCCCACTTTCTTCTGTAAGTGGCACACGGTGAAAAGTATGATTAATGAAAGATTGCTTAAATTTATGGATGCCAGACAGAAACTTTTAGCTGCATACCAGAATAAACTGTCATGTCTGGTCTATCACCAATTCTAGCTCTTTCTACAGTGTGGGCCAAGATACTTCTTTGGTAAGAGAATTTGTTTCTTACTACTTTGCTCCAGATAGGCGTTTGCTTTTTCTAACTTAAAATTCATTATATTCTTCTTCTGGATTCTAGGCTTGCTATTACACAATTCCTTAAATGTCAACTTACTGAAACCTGGCCCTTAAGGTTATATCCTTCCCTCTTTTGTACTATTACAAAGCAACTTACATAAAAATAGAGCCATTATCAGGTGCCATGACACACAATGCTGATACTGCAGGATAGGGTCCCTTCTCATCCTCCAAAGAGAAAATCATTTCACTTTCACACTTTCCATCCCCCAGGAGCAGGAAAAATCAAGGTAGATAAGATTTGCAAAGCTGTATAGTAGACAGGGTCAATAACCTGCAAAGCCTTATACCACGGGAGACAGAAGTACCCAGTCTTGGATGTGGTTAAGGAAAGGGGTAGGAAGACTGAGCAGGAATACAAGCAAAGCCTTCACTGAAATATAATTTTATATTCTGTTCTTAATTCTGTTTAGGATTGAAAAGCATTTTCTATGCTTTCTACAATTCACAGTGGAAACCTTTGTCCATTATATTACTCAATGTCCTTTATGTAAGGAACCAGGCAATATATGCTTCCTAGAATTTAGTATAAGGAACATGTCTCACTTGTAGATCAAACTTGGAATCTTTTTTTTCTTTTTATCAAACAATGCAAACTCTGTTGTCATGAACTTACTTAGAAGGGCCTTTAGAAATCAACTAACCCACTGTTTTCTGAAGTGAGCTTTAGGTGTTATGAAGAAAAAAAGAATTTTATGAGCAAACAAGTTTCTTTCTGTAACAACTTTATTGAGATACAATTTGTATACCATGAAATTAACCCTTTTAATGTGTACAATTCAGTTGTTTTTAGTATATTCACAGAGTTGTGTAGCTATCACCATTATCTAATTTTAGAACATTTTCAATACTCCCAAAAGAAACTTCATACTCATTAGCAATTACTGCCATTCCCCTGGCAAAAAAGTTTCTTGTTTTGTTTGTTACTTTGTTTGTTTTACCACAGGAATCCTTGGACCCTTTACTGCGAATCTAATGTGTTTTGTGAATTTATAAGACAGGGTACCATGTGCAGTATTTCCCAAACATACTTAATAGCTAACATTTCAGTGCTTACTATGCGAAATGCTGGACATGTATTAACTCGATTAATTGTCATAATAAAATCTGTGAGGTACCATTTATAATATATGTGGCTATTTGAGCACAAAAAGATTAAAGCTAAGTAATTTGCTCAATGTTCTTAACCACTCCACCGTACTACCTCCTGCAGAACTGGCTGGTTGTGGGAGGAGAATGGACAACTAGTATTTCATAATTTTGTAAGTGTTTCAGTTCAATCTCTTTTAATTTAACAGGGAGAAAAATGGGGCCCAGAAAAGTAATCTGATTTAGCCAAGAATGCACAGCATTTTCTCTTTATTTCTTTGGGATAGTTTACAGCTAAATTTGAAGCCCAGCTATAGTTAACACCCTTGTTGGAACTGACTTTGTTTTTTTGTTTTGTTTTGTTTTGTTTTTTTTTTTTTTTTTGAGACAGGGTCTCACTCCCAAGGCTGGAGGGCAGTGGGGCAGTGGCCTATCACTGCAGCCTCAACTTCCCGGGACTCAAGCAATCCTCCCATCTCAGCCTCGCGGGTAGCTGGAATGACAGGCATACACCACCACGCCCGGCTAATTTTTGTATTTTTAGTAGAAGCGGAACGGGGTTTCACTATGTTAAGCAGGCTGGTCTCCAACTCCTGGGCTCAAGGGATCCGCCCGCCTCCACCTCCCAAAGTGCTGGGATTACAGGCGTGAGCCACCGCGCCCAGTTGACTTTGCTTTTTTTTTTTTTTTTTTTTCAGGTGTCTCTCCCTGTAAGCAATGCACTTCACCACTTTTGCATGCACACATCCTAGCCATCTTTTAATGTCTAGTACAGCTAGGGGGAATCACTCCACTTTCCACTCATCCTAGGTGGATGTCCTCTCTCTCCCTCTGTGCACTCATACACGGCCCTTCATTTCCTCCAGACATTTCTGCCTTGAATTCGAGTTACTTCAAGCTCCTGCTGTACCCCATCTCCTACCCAGAGAGTTTTTGGAGGGAAGGAGACGGGGTACACTCAAAAGGCCAGCAAGTGGAAAGCAATCAATAGGCACTTAACAGTTTCCTATCCATCCTTGGTTTAATTCTTGTAGAGCAAGAATTCCTCTCCTCAAGCCTGCCAGCCCCCGGGGGGCAGGGTTTACTGATTTTTAATGTCTCCTGCCCGAGTCCAGTCCTGTCCGAGAGACAGGACACCGACCAGGCGGGCCGTGGGGACCGTCAGTGCTCACCGCCGGCAAGGTCGTTCTGAACCAAGTGCGGGTCAAGTAACAAGTAACAGTAACTAACTGGGGCCGCAGTAGGGCGTCTGTGTATCCAAAATCCCATCCAAACCTCGCGACGATCCTGGGAAGGGGCGTCGCACCCTTTTCTGACATGCACCAGAGGCAAGCGAAGGGGTCAGTGCCGAATAGGGGACCCGTGTCGGTGGGTGACAGACCAAGGCCTTGAACCCTAGTCACCGCTCGGAAGATCTTGGGGCGGAGAGAGTTCCTCACTCGCCCCGCCTCGGCACCCGCCTCTGGAGCGCTGAGACCTCAGGTCCCGGGGTCACCGGACGTAGGCCGGGTCTGGGGGTCGCGCGCACCCCCGCCCCCTGCCCCGCGCCATCTTGGAGCGCTGAGGCGGCCGCTCCCGACAGCTTCGAACCGTTGCTCCGGAGGTTACTCACCCGCACTGCCCGGGGCCAGGCCCCCTGCCACCTCTGCGACCCCCGCCACGGCCAGCAGAAGGAGCAGCGCACCTCGCAGAGAGACCCGGACGGTCGCCATGTCCGGGCCGGGCGGGTCCAGAGCCGCGGGATGCTCGGACCCAGCTTGGCCGCAGCCGCCGCCGCCGCAGCCGCTGCCGCCGCCGCTCGCGCGAGGCCCCGCCCCCAGCGCCCCGGTCCTTTGGTGATTGGCTGTGACGCGCTCAAGCCCCGTCCCCTGCCTCGCAATGTTTCCAAAACCTCCCGGGGGCGGGAACGTGCCCCGTGCCCGGGCTCTTTGTTATGGCCCAGCTGTGTGTCGGCTTTTGCCCGGAGTCCACCAGCCCACGTTCTCCCAGAGTGAAGTCAGAGGATGTCAGAGCTGGGAGAGTCCTTAGAAAACCTCTGCCAGCTCCTGAGGTTTGGGGCCACTGAGGCTGAGAGAGGAGACTGACCTTACTCAAGATCACACTGCAGGTTCACCTGAGAACCAGGGCTTAGTCCAAGGCCGAACCGAAGGGGCTTCTCTCCTTCACGTACCCTCAGTAATACTCGCAGTATTCTTTCTGCCGAGACGCTGCCTCGCACCCAAAGAAGGCGTGTCACCCGGGATCCTTTGGCCTCCCGCAGATACGGCCCCCTGACAAGGGTTCACCACTAAAGCTCTTTGGCACATATAGCCTCAATGTGTCTTTGATGTACTTTAAAAATTATGTATTTATTTATTTAGACAAGAGTCGCTTTGTTGCCCAGGCTGGGGTGCAGTGGCGCGATCTCAGCTCACTGCAACCTCCACCTTCCGGGCTCAAGCGATCCTCCCACCTCAGCCTCCTGAATAGCTGGCACCACAGGCACAGGCCACCAAGCCTGGCTAATTTTTATATATTTTTTGCAGTAAAGGGGTTTCACCATATTTCTCAAGCTGATCTCGAACTCCTCGCCTCAAGCAATCCCCCCGCCTCCTCCTCCCAAAGTACTGGGATTGCAGGCGTGAGCTACTGCGCCTGGCCTTCATGTTACTATTAAGCACCTATTCCCGCTAGGAAAAGATGGGCGAACGCTTGTATATCTAGATGTAGAGAGCCTTGAATATCCGGCTGAGAAGTATAGACTTTGTCCAAGAGACAAATTGGAAGTGGGTCCCACCCCACCCATCAGCCCGGCAGCTACTGTGAAGAATGTATAAGACGGCCCACTGGCTAGCAAAGCTAATTCATTGTCTCTCTCTTTTTTTTCTCTGTGTGTTCCTGAATTAAACCCTTTTTCCTCCTTTTTTGAAAAAGCATAACCACAGTTTTAAATTCTCATGAAGACACCTGGGGCTAAATTACTTAAAACATTTTTTAAAATTCCTTAATAGTATTAAATATCCAGTCATTATTTATATTTTTCTTATTGTCTCATGATTTCTTTTTACAATTTTTCAAGTTCTAAACAAAATCCATATATTAAAGTTGGTTTTTATGTCTTTGGGCTCTTACACTTATTTTCTCTTTTGAGTTCACAAAAGGAAAACATGAATACGTTAAAATATCTCTAAAACATCTGCTCTGATGACTCTTTTGCTTCCGCGTATAAGGTAAACTGAGGCACAATAAAATTTTAAAGTTTATTTCAGCACACGGTGATTCATGTATTGAGAAGTTGCAAACCAGAAGTGGTTCTGGGGCTCAGCTCTGTTGAAGAAGCAGATTTTTACAGAGTGAATGGGAAAATAATAAAAAGAAAATACTTGATTGGTTACAGTTGCAAAGTTGCCTTATTTGGTCTATCCCATTAAAAAGCCTCTAGTTATACAAGTTTGTGGACTACTTCTGATTGGTTGAGCTTGTTCTGTTTTTCTTTAATATATGCATTTACAAGATATAGCTCAGATTAACTCAAGTAAGTTTAAGGTCACTTATGAGGACTAAATTGACTATCTGCTCAGGAATTCTGCAGACCTGGTCTTCATTTTAATTTATTTTAACAAGTTCCCTCTGAGAGTAATAGTACCACTATTGACACAGTCACTGGACCAAAGAGTCATGATGCTATCATTATTAACAGTTGTGGCTGGGTGCAGTTGCTCATGCCTGTAATTCCAGCACTTTGGGAGGCGGAGGTGGGAAGATAACTTGAGCCCAGGAGTTTGAGACCAGCCCAGGCAACATTGTCAGACCCCCATCTCAATTAAAAGAAAAAAAAATAAGTAAATAGTTACATTGAGATGTAGAATCGCATGTAGGCTCTAGCAGTTGGGGTAAGTTCTTCAAGTTGTCTAATCCTGATGTCAATCATTTGATGTGTGGCTGCTGGAAAGCATTAAAACTCTTGAGAGGGGCTGGGCACGGTGGCTCACGCCTGTAATCCCAGCACTTTGGAAGGCCAAGGCGGGTGGATCATGAGGTCAGGAGTTCAAGACTAGCCTGGCCAACATGGTGAAACCCCATCTCTACTAAAAATACAAAAATTAGCCGGGTGTAGTGGCGCGCACCTATAATCCCAGCTACTCAGGAGGCTGAGGCAGGAGAATCACTTGAACCTGGGAGGCGGAGGTTGTAGTGAGCCGAGATTGTGCCATTGCACTCCAACCTGGGTGACAGAGCGAGACTCCATCTCAAAAAAAAACCAAAAAAAGTAGACTTTATTTTTTAGAGCAGTTTTAAGTTGACAGCAAAACTGAGTGGAAAGTACAGAGGGTAGACAGTCCCTGCCCCCACATATGTATAACCTCCTCCCACTGTCAGCATCCTGCACCAGAATGGTACATTTATTACAACTGATGAGCCTACATTGACACATCATCAACCGAAGTCCATAGTTTACATTAGGATTCACTCTTGGTGTTGTACATTCTGTGGGTTTCGACAAAGGTATAAAAACATGTATCTACTCTTATTCTTTTTTACTTTTTAAGATGTAGCTATCAGAAAACTTAAAATTACATATGTGAGCCCAAAGTGAACACAAATGTAATTTTGTTTTTCCTGAAACAGGGTGTCCTTCTGTTGCCCAGGATGGAGAGCAGTGGCACAACCATGGGGCACTGCAGCCTCAAACTCCTGGGCTTCAGTGATCTTCCTACCTCAGCTGCCTGAATAGCTGGAACTACACGTGCATGCCATCATGCCCAGATAATTATTTTATTTTATTTTTTGTAGAGATGTAGTCTTGCTATGTTTGCCAGTCCTGTCAAACTCCTGGACTCAAGCAATCCTCCCACCTGGGCCGCTCAAGCTGTTGGGACTACAGGCATGAGCCACCATGCCCAGCCCAAATATGCAATTTTAGGCACTGTAAGAGTAATTACCTTTCATTCTAAAAAAAAGGTTAATGCTTAGAGATGAGTAAGACATTTTAAAAATGTTACTTACTAATGATTTTGTTTTGAGCCAAAAAACCATGGTTCTCAAGGTCTTGCACCTTTCCTCCTCTTCTTATATCTCTGACTTCATTTCCTACTGTTTCTGTCTTGTCCAGCCATCACCTCCAGCCAATCTTGCTCAGGGGCCTTTCCCTAACTGCTCCATATAACGCCTGCCTCAGGACCCCTGTGCTTGGAGTTCTTTCTGCTTGGAATTAATTTCTCCCAGATAGTTTTATACTCTCCCTTTTCTTTTTTAGGTCTTAACTCAAGTGGCCTTCCTTAATTGCCTTTCTTAAAAATCACAACTCAACCCCACCTCTGAACTTCTTCTCCCCTTTCACACTTTACATTTTCAAAAGCCATGATTACTTTCTAATATATTAATAGGTTCTAATATACAATATTATAAAATATACTACTTACTTTCCCAAAGTATTGCTCGTTTATTATTTGTTTCCCTACTTCATGAGGGCAGAGATTTTTGTCTGAGACTATAGACTATCCTTATTTCTTTTATACACACACACACACACACACACACGCTTTTTTTTTTATGAGATAAGGTCTTGCTGTGTCACCCAGGTTGGAGTGCAATGGCATGATCATGGTTCACTGAAGCCTCAACCTCCCAGGTTTAAGTGATCCTCTTTCCTCAGCCTCTTGAGTAGCTGGGACAACAGGCATGTGCCACCATGCCTGGCTAATTTTTTTTATTTTTTGTAGAGACAAGGTCTCACTATGTTACCCAGGCTGGTCTCGAACTCCTGGGCTCAAGAGATCTTCCAGCCTCAGCTTCCCAAAGTGCTGGGATTGTAGCTGTGAGCCACCGTTCCTGGCCAGCTATCCTCATTTCTTAATTGCTTCCTGCAGCAGAGCCTGAATCTGTTTCAGAAAGAGAAACTTCTTAAATTAAGAATATGGCAGATTTTTAAGTAATTTTAATTAAATAGGAGTATTGTCTTTTAGAACTTGTGCATAGTAAATTTCTAAAGCCAATCTTTAATGGAAATACTTTTTCTGACTTTGCTTAGCCTGAACATATTTGATCATAATGAATCGACCTAGCTTAATAAGGAAGAGGTCCATTTTGAGTTAATTAACTAAGACTTTACGGCATCTGATTCCATATATGTACAATAGGACAATTTCAAGAAATATTAATGTATTTTCTGTTCCCAGTAATTCCTTCATTAGAACTAAAACATGAGGGCAAGGCCTTCATATCTTCAGAGATGATCGTTAGAGTAGAAAAATAGTCGAAGAGGACAATTCCTAGCTCTTGGTTTTAAAAAACATATGCTTAAAATTTCAGGCAGACAATGGCTTTAAAGAGAAAAAGCCTTTGAAATATCAGAACCTGGTCTATTTTATAGCTGAGAGCATAAAATATTTGTATGAAGAACAGACACGGAAGAACACTATGATTAGTCAGACATAGTCCCTCCTACCCTCTCAGTCCCCAGCAATTTGATTCACTCTGATGTGGGAGAAGGAGAACCACTGGAGGAGAAGAAGGGGTCTCTGGTCTCCTTCTTCTGATGCAGTGGGGTGGAACATAGAACCCCCAGATAGGCTTGAGACTATGAGATAAGAGGGGATCTGATTCTCCTTCCCATGTTGAGCTCAGGAAATGACAGACCTCATAAAATTCGTCTGCACTTAATATGATGTGGGTATAGAGTAGAAATCGCTGCAGATGTGTCCTGTTTCATGCTTCACACAGAAGAGCAGCCAAATGTTTTCTATGCCCCTCAAGAAATGTAAGGTAGGAGACAGCTGAGAGCCTGAAGCGACCTCAAGATTGGGATGAGGAGGTTGTATCTGTTATTTGAATCATCTGTACAAATGGATACCAGATGAGAATGCAGATGTCAGCAGGGATTGATGATAATGACTGAGGACCAGATGTCCTGTCTTCTTCTCCAGTCCCAGTTGCTGGCTTTGGCTCTATATAGACCTCGCAAAGCTGGGGAGGGGTTTGTGAGAGGCCTTGACTAAACTGAGATCCCACTGAACTTACTGAGATTTAGTTTTAGTCATTCGGCAGGAAGGGGATGTGCAGAGTCAACTGTCCATTGAAGATTTGATCACCCCTTCTAGAAGTGGTTGCTTGAAAGCAACTACCAACCAGAGACATTTTCCAATTGCTAGTGTGTCGTGTTCACTGTTAATTTAATAACTGGGAGTAAGGCCTTGGAGAGCGAAGGTTCCCTGTGCCTTGGAGCAGAATTGGCGTATCTAACATCCTCATCGATCCCTACAGTAACATCTAAGAGGAGGAAGAAAAGCCCTACCCCTAAGCATCTAACACCCACATGTTATGAAATTCACCATTGAGACCCCAGCTTATGATGCTGGTACAATATCCTGCCAGCTTCCAATAAGCCCTCTAAAGACATGAGCCTGTGAATATAAAACACTAGCCCCCACCCCACCCCACCGCCCCGCCATTCTTTACTCTCTTTGGCTGTTTATTTTAGCAATTTTGAACTTAAAACTATCATTTTTTATTTTTTTAACTATAGAATCATTTTTTTCCAACAAAATCTTAGAGTTCTGCTGTATAAACCAGAAAAAAGTTGTGTTATATTGCTATACTTATTTTATAAGTTCAAATTTATAGCAATTATTTAGTTCAAAGACAGTGAATGACAGTTCAAAGACAATGAATGAGAATTCAAAGACAATGAGTAAGATTTTGATAAATATATAAAAACTTGAATTCTGTAATTATGGATGACTGTCGCAGTCACACAAGTTTCAGCTTCCAATTTATTTATGCATTTTCTTTGTGGTTGCCTGCTATAGAGAAAATCCTGATTCATAGAGATGAGTACCTTGCAAATGGTCACAGTTTTTGAAATAACTTACCTTGTAATCCCACACAACTCTTTATTTAAATTAAGACGGTATCTTGAAAATGAAGCGCTGATAAATTTCTGTTTAAATATTGGCTCATGAAAACTTATGTCCACATAAAAACTTGCACATGAATGTTTATAGCAGCTTTATTCCTAATTGCCAAAACTTGGAAGCCACCAAGATGTCCTTCAGTAGGTGAATGGAGGAAAAAAAGACAACAACTTTGGTGCATGCAGACTACGGGATATTATTCAGTGCTAAAAAGCTATTAAGTCATGAAAAGACATGAAGGAACTTTAAATGCATATTACTATGTGAAAGAAGCCAGTCTGAAAAGCCTCCATACTTTATGATTCCAACTATGTGATATTCTGGAAAAAGTAAAACAGTGAAAATGGTAAAATGATTAGTGGTTGCCAGGGGTTGGGGGAAGGGAAGGATGAAAGGCAGAGCACAGAGGATTTTTAGGGCAGTGAAACTAATCTGCATGATACTGCAGTGGTAGATACATGTCATTATACACTTGTCAAAACCCATAGAATGTATAACACCGAGAGTAAACCCCAATGCAAATGAGGGATTTGGGGTGATGATGTGTTGATATAGGTTAACTAATGGAAACAAATGTACTACTCTGTTGCAGAATGTTGATAGTGGGGGAGGTTGTGCATATGTGAGGACAGGGGATATGTGGGAAATCCCTGTACTTTCCACTCAGTGTGAACCCGAGTGTGCTAAAAATGTTTATTAATTTAAAAAATGTTAGATGTTAAAAATCTGAAAAACCTGATTCACTAATAAGATATGATAGCTGCTCAAATTCCTTATCACACATTTAAAAGAATCAAAGACATAGCAACCAAAACTCACTTTTAATCTCGATGCTATTTATAAGGTAGTAGTGACCAAAATTTGTGGTTAATCCTGATACTATTTATAATGCGTATTATTTTTGTGTGACGTGTTCACTTGCTATTGTGCAATTGGCCATGATGCCATAAAAAGAACATGCACCAAGCAGATGATTCATAGCCTTGCCCAACACTTAATTGAGAACAGCACATATTTGTACTTCTTTGCATAATTTTACGTGAGCTATGTGCATAGGCTTGGATTAAAGAAAGATCATTTCACGTCTGAATCTGTTCTAGTAATAAACAGAAAAAAGAGAAAAGATAAGTGCAGAGCCACACTTTTTTCGAATCAAGGACTTTTAAAGAAGATTGCACAGAGATGGCAGGAAAATAATTATTCCAAGGTCTAATCAAAAGTGAGTCAATTCGACAGAACAAATGTTAATATGGTAGTAGCCTCTAGTATGTCAAAATTTGAAAAATATAACACATTTGTGTATGTCCATTGTCTTGCATATTAAATGTTATTTAGAATATCTGTATTTTTTTTTTTTTTTTTTTTGAGACGGAGTCTCGCTCTGTGGCCCAGGCTGGAGTGCAGTGGCCGGATTTCAGCTCACTGCAAGCTCCGCCTCCCGGGTTTACGCCATTCTCCTGCCTCAGCCTCCCAAGTAGCTGGGACTACAGGCGCCTGCCACCTCGCCCGGCTAGTTTTTTGTATTTTTTAGTAGAGACGGGGTTTCACCGTGTTAGCCAGGATGGTCTCGATCTCCTGACCTCGTGATCCACCCATCTCGGCCTCCCAAAGTGCTGGGATTACAGGCTTGAGCCACGGCGCCCGGCCTTAGAATATCTGTATTTTTAAAGAAACTCAAATTAACTACTTGTGGGATGTGACAAACCTCCATTGGGGAAAAGTTAGATTTTTGTTTAATCAGGTTGTATTATTCCAGAGTTTTGTATAATGTATGTTTGAACATATCTATTTTAATTCTGATACCCTTTCTCTCTCCCAGAATAATGAATCACACTCTGTTCCACAGCTGGTTTAAATATGTCATTGTGTTCTTTTTTTAGCTTTTTGTAATCATAACAACATTTGTTGTTTAATCCAACTGAAGTTTATGGAAGTGTATGGCGTGATGTACGGATCAAAGGCTACCTTCATTCAATTGAATGTTGTTGCTGTTTCACTATTTATTAAAACATGATTCCTTCTTTAAGCTATTAATTTTGGTCTGATGTATTTGTATTAAATTCTTACAGTTTGGATTCATTTTCTGGTATCATGAATATGAATGATTTTGCAAAACAAAAATCCAGTGGTGTATAGTTCAATAATTATTACCTAGCACATAACTTCAAATCTGGTAGGAAGAATCTGACATTGTGATCTTCAAAAGGTCATTGTATTGTTCCATTATTCTTCACTAGCAATTTATGGTGTCCAGTAGAGTCTTTTGGATCATTTAAAACACCAAATAACTGTGCTTATAAGGCCAGATTTCCTATAAGCCCTACTTCAAACATAGTGGAATTTGAATCTTTGGGGACAGAGCCCAGCAATATGTATATTAAAGACGTTCATTTTTGTTTTTGTTTATGTTTTTGTTTTTTTTTTTTGAGTCAGAGTCTTGCTCTGTCACCCAGACTGGAGTGCAGTGGTGTGATCTCTGCTCACTACAACTTCTGCCTCTCGGATTCAAGCGATTTTTCTGCTTTAGCCTCCTGAGTAGCTGGGATTATAGGCATATGCCACCACACTCGGCTAAGTTATATATATATATATATATATATATATATATATATATATATATATATATATTTTTTTTTTTTTTTTTTTTTTTAGTAGAGATGGGTTCACCATGTTGAGCAGGCTGGTCTCGAACTCCTTACCTTAAGTGATCTGCCCACCTCGGCCTCCCAAAGTGCTGGGATTACAGGTGTGAGCCACCACGCCCAGCCATATTAAAGAAGCTTTTTGTTTGTTACAATTTGAGAGCTTCTACTTTAGGAATAAAGGTCACTTTTATTGTAATTCTTTCCCCAAATCCCTGGCCATTCCCCCTGCTTTCCTTTATACTCTTATACTAGTCTTGATTGGGTGCAGTGGCTCACACCTGCAATCCCAATACTTTGGAAGGTCCAGGCAGGAGGATTGCTTGAGGCCAGGAGTTTAAGACCAGCCTGGGCAATATAGCAAGACCCCTAACTCTACCAAATATATGTATATATGTGTGTGTGTGTATATATATACATATATATGCCTAACTTTACCAAATCTATCTATCTGTCTGTCTATCTATCTATCTATCTATCTATCTATCTATCTATCTATCTATACCAGGCATGGTGGTGTGTGTGCCTGTGGTCTTAGCTGAGGGAGGCTGAGGCCAGAGGATAGCTTGAGCCTCAGGAGTTCAAGGTTGCAGTGAGCTGCGATGGTACCACTGTGCTCCATCCAGGCTGGGCAACACAACAAGATTCTGTCTCTAAAAAAAAAATAAATAAAAACAAAAAGAAAACAGTCTTATGCTTTTATTCTTGACTTGATCTGTCATGTCTGGAATTATGATTATTCTCAATTATTTGATATTTGTAATTATTATGAATAAAATAGTATTCCTTGTTTTGTTTTGGTTTTTTTTTGGTTCTTGGTTTGTGTTGTTGCGTGTTGAACACAGGAACATATATGTAGGTATGTGGGAATACAATAGATTTTGGGGAACTTATTTCTATTTTCTAACTTTTCTGAACTCATATTACCGCTAATAGTTTTCTGGTTAATTTTTAGAAATACTGTAATGGGTTTTCTGCAAAAACTGACCTATATTTCTTTCTCCACTATATTTATGTCTCTTATTTTGCACTTGACCACATTTTTGTATCTATTTGCACTTGGCTACATTTTAGAACTATTTGAAATGAGAATTAGGGTGGCGACAGTGTATAAGCTAAAGAAAATTACTAGTTCAGTCAGCTAAAAAATTACACATAACAATTCAGATAAGAATGAGAACTGAAGAAAGGAGTTGCTTCTTTTTTAAAAAATTGACTGTACTGAGGTATAATTTGCACAAAATAAAATGTACCCATTCTAGGCCAGGCGCAGTGGCTCACTCCTGTAATCCCAGCACTTTGGGAGGCCGAGGCAGGAGGATCATGACATCAGGAGATCGAGACCATCCTGGCTAACACGGTGAAACCCCGCCTCTACTAAAAAATACAAAAATTAGCCGGGTGTGCTGGCGGGCACCTGTAGTCCCAGCTACTCGGGAGGCTGAGGCAGGAGAATGGTGTGAACCCAGGAGATGGAGCTTGCAGTGAGTAGAGATCATGCCATCGCACTCCAGCCTGGGCGACAGGGTGAGACTCTGTCTCAAAAAATAATAATAATAATAAAAGTACCCATTCTAAGACTCAGTTCTATGAGTCTTAAGAAATGTATGCACTTGTGTAACTACCATCACAAAATCAAGATATAAAATATTCCCACCACTCCCCAAAGCTTCTTCATACCCTTGCAATCAACCCCACCACCTCCCCAGGCTCCAGGCAACAACTGGTATGATTTTTGTCACCATATATTAGCTATGACGTTTCTAGAATTCCAATCACACACCATGTACTCTTCTGTGTCTGGCCTCTTTCACTTAGTGTAATGTTTTTGAGATAATCCCATGTCTTAGCATTTTTTGGGTATTTTGTTCCTTTTTATTGCTGGGTAGTATTCCATTGTATGGATGTACCTAAATTTGTTTATCTTTTGACTTATTGATGGATATTTGAGTTATTTTCAATGTGGGGCTATTATGAATAAAGATTCTATGAGGATTTGTATACACATCTTTGTGTGGATGTATTTTTATTTCTTTTGTGTAAACACTCATGTCTCAAGATGTACTCAAGGCATCTTAATTTATGTAGATGACCGAGTGGAGATACATGGAGGCCAATGCCTTTGAAAGAAGATTTTTATTACTTACATTTCCCAAGAGGAGAGGTCACGCCATACCATGCCGGGGCCATATGGGGAAGCACCAGGGTTTTTTCAGGAGGCAGAAGCAAGAGTGAGGGGAAAGCCTAGGCCAGAGACTCTATTAGAGTTTCCATTGGAAAGACAGGACAGGTGTGGGTAGACAGCATAGGACTGAAAAATATGTGGGCTCTGGGCTATGAGGGTGGTCTCTGGTTGTCCAATACATGGCCCTGGGTGGTTTAGGGCAGGGAAATATTGGTTGGTATGTGAGTTAGATAAGGAGGTGATTCACAGTATATGCTCTGGATCTCAGAGGAAATGTAAACAACTTTGGTTGTTAGTTTGGCCCTGAAATTAACAGATGTCAAATAGACAAATACAGAATATAAGAAAACACAGAAAAACTCAAGACTTGAACTACTGTCTCAAGGAAGTGTATATTTAACTTCATAAGAAACCAGTAGCTATTTTCCAAAGGATTGTACCTTATTACATTCTCATCAGCAATGTATGAGAGTTCTAGCCGCTACATATCCTCCATAACACTTGGTGTTGTCAGTCTTTAAAATTTTAGACCTTCCAATGAGTATATGGTGAAATCTCATTGTGGTTTTAATTTGATTTTCCATAGTGACAAATGATGTTGAACAATTTTCATGTGCTTCTTGGACATTTATAAATCTTTTGTGAAAGTCTTTTGTGAAGCATCTGTTCAAATCTTTCCCTCATTTTGGGGGACTGTCTTCTTATCGCATTGTAAAAGTTCTTTACATATTATGGATACAAGTCCTTTACCAGATATATGCATTGCAGCTATTGTCTGTCAATCCGTTGCTTACCCATTCATTTTCTTAATGGTATTGTCTGAAGAGCAAAAGTTTTAAACTTTGGTGAAGTCTACTTTGGCACTTATTTCCTTTAGGGTTCATGCTTTTTTGCATCTTAAGAAACTTTTGCCTATTCTGAGGTCACAAAGATTTTCTCCTATGTTTTCTTCTAGACTTTCTATAGTTCTAGCTTAAGCATTTAGGTCTATGATTGATTTCAAGTGAAGTTTTGTGAATGGTGTGAAGTAAAGGTCAAGGTTCATTTTTTCCCCATATGACTATCCAGTTGCTCCAGAAACATCAACGCCCAACTGGGTTGGGCCTGCCTTGACTCTGCTGATACAATGGACCCCTGAAGATGTGCCTAATATTCCCATTTGTTCTAAATCTTTCCATTCAATGACCTTGATCCATTAAATGGAAAGATTTAGTGATGGGGTCACTCCATCACTCACCATGGTGATCTTGCTGACAACATGATCAGATAATATATCCAACCACTCCTGTATCCTTCTAACGGAGACAGGAATTCTGGACCCCCTTCATGTGCCATCGGGGCTGAGAGTGTCTTGGAGTTGGTGGTCTGTTGCAGGCCCAGTCCTTCTGGGCTTGTAGCATCCATAATATGTTGGTCATTCTGGAGAAGTAGAGAACCATAAATATTCATGGATTTGCTCTTAACAAATATGGACTTTCTATTAGAGGTTTTTTTTAAAATTATTTTTTATTTTTATTTATTTATTTATTTTTGAGACGGAGTCTCACTCTGTTGTCCAGGCTGGAGTGCAGTGGCACGATCTCGGCTCACTGCAAGCTCCGCCTCCCGGGCTCACGCCATTCTCCTGCTTCAGCCTCCCAAGTAGCGAGGACTACAAGTGCCCACCACCACGCCTGGCTAATTTTTTGTGGTTTTTAGTAGAGACGGGGTTTCACCATGTTAGCCAGGATGGTCTCAATCTCCTGATGTCATGATCCTCCTGCCTCGGCCTCCCAAAGTGCTGGGATTACAGGCATGAGCCACCATGCCCAGCCTCTGTCAGAGGTTTTATTGTCTCAACATCACCCACAACCTCTAGCTTGGGCACCAGCCCAGGATGGAGAAGGTGTTAAATTCCTCCCTATCCACTCAAGAGAATCTTACCCAAGTTCTGTCTTTTCTGATTATCCTCTTCAATCTGACCAGCCTTTTAGCTAAGAAAGCACTCCATTTCTCCCTAAGGACATTGGAAACCTTGATTATTATATCCTGAGTTCTCTCCCCTATACCTTTTAGTAAAGATAAAGGTAACCCCGAACTGCTGATAACCCCAAATTTTGCTCTTCATCTATAAAAGAGAAATTCTGGATTTTTAAAAACTCTCTTTTCTCTCAGAAAGCCTAATTTTTTTGAGACGAGGGCTCGCTCTATTTCCCCAGCTGGAGTGCATTAGTGCAATCTAGGTGCACTCTGTGTAGCCTTGAACTTCTGGCTCAAGTGGTCCTCCTGCCCCAGTCTTCCAAGTAGCTGGGACTACAGGTGTACACCATCATACCCACCTAGTTTTAAAATTTTTTGTAGAGATGGGGTCTCGCCATGTTGCCCAGGCTGGTATGAAACTCTTGGCCTCAAGCGATCCTGCTGCCTTGACCTGCCAAAGTGCTGGGATTACAGGTGTGAGCCACCATGCCTGGCCAGAAAGCCTAATTTTTAAGATTATTGTCTAACTTGACACTCTACGAGAAAAACAAATGTTTCATTCTAGGGAGTCTTTGTTCATCCCCGTGAATTAATGAAACTATTGATTGAATAGGGGGAGCAACTGGGCAACTTGATTCTGGGAATATAAAACCACACTGGTCAAGGGTGTCTCTTCTGGCAGCATGAACAATTAGATTCTCTGAGTATTCTCATCTTGCTGAGTGTGGAACATAACTGAACATGCTGAATAAAATGTAAAAACATTTTTTTAAAAGGTATTGATGAGCTTTCCAGAAACTAAGGGATACTCAAAGGCCAAAAACTAAGTGAAATCTGCCCCCCAGAGACTTAAAAGCATTGACATTTTAGGCTTTTGTTGTGAGGGAATTTGCCAGGCTGGTAAACACCTCACAGGCTTGCTGATGCCCAAGGGCTTGGCCCACAGTAGGAGACTTGCACGAGGAAGTCTTCCTACCCTGCCTCTTCCTTCAACCCCTCTGCCCTGGTCCCAAATCTTCTAGGGCCTTGCTCCTCAAAGCGTGGCCCGCAGAGTTCAGCAGCATAGACATTACCTAGAAATCTGTTAGAGATGTAGAATCTCAGACCCTACCTCAGACTCACTGAATACTTATCCACACTTTCAGATGAGTCATGAAAACATTCAAGTTTGAGAAGCACCCATCTCAGGAGCTTGCAGAAATTTCAATTGTCAGCTTCAGCAATGTCCACCAGGTGGCAGGTTTGCAATAGGCACAGGTAGCTAGAGCTGCAACCAGCCACCCAAGTCTATAAGTGGCACTAGAAGTTAGGAACAATTGCTCATGAACTGTGGAAGAATGAATGGGAGTGACCCCAGAGGAGCTCCCTAATCAAAGAGTGGTGGGTGGTGGGGTGTGAGCCACAAGTTCCTCCTCTTTGGGCAGTCCCCAGTTGTATTGTCTAGTGAGAGGCATAGGCTATACCCTCTCATTTTACAGACAAAGAAATCAAGGCCCAGAGAGGGAAGGAGACTTAGCCAAGTGCTCAGCAGCAGAAAGTAGTATTAGGGTGGGACTTGGAAGGCAGGTGTCAGGCTGCCTGGCCTGGGCTGAGAGCACTCTATGGTCTAAGCTGACCTGAGCAGCTGCCTCTCCACTCCCTCCCCTCAGATGCTCTTTGAACAGCTATCTAGTTTTCTCTGGAAGTGCTAGAAGCTGCTGTTATAATAATTCAATTTGGATGGCCAGTGGTATTTCCACATGATATAGTTTGGATATTTGTCCTTGCTCAAATCTCATGCTGAATTATAATCCCCAGTGCTGGAGCTGGGGATTGGTGGGAGATATTTGGATCATGGGCAGATTCCTCATGGCTTGGTGCTATCTTCATGATAGTGAGTTCTCCCAAGATTCAGTTGTTGTAAAGCGTGGCACGTCCTGCCTGCTCTCTCTCTCCCTTTGTCTTTCTCTCTCTCTCACTCACTCCTGCTTTGACCATGTGAAGTGCCTGCTCCCACTTCACCTTCTGCCATGAGTAAAAACTCCCTGTGGCCTCCCCAGAAGCTGAGCAGATGCTGGAGCCATGCTTGTATAGTCGCAGAACCATGAGCCAGTTAAACCTCTTTTCTTTATGAATTACCCAGTCTCAGGTATTTCTTTATAGTAGTACAAGAATGGCCTAATACACCACAATACTCAAGGTCCTGTGGCTAGAATTACTGCCTTGGAAGGTCAACTTTGAAAGGACCTCAAAGCCATGAAGCCTAAAACTAGCTTCCAGCAAGGGAGAGAGACAGCTGAGGCCACAGAGGGGCTCCAACAGCCAGCCCACTGCCCCCACACTGCCATGTCTTGTCCTTCGTTCGTTTGGTTTTTTTGTTTGCTTCTTCATTGCTTTGTTTCTTTGGTTCCAATTAGGCCTACTCTCATGTCATAAAGGATTTGTAGTAACCCAAAAATGTATTCAAGGCCAAAAAATTAAAAATAGATAGGTGAGGAAATGGGGCAATGGGAAACTAAAAGTAGAGATGTAGAGGCACTTTCCCTCCAGGTCCTTTGACAGAAGCTTCCATTACCTGTGACACAACAGGGAAACTCAGTTTACTTGTTCATCCTAGTCCCATGGTTCACGGTCTGGACCTTGGGAAAGTCCCTTCTTTCCTCTGAGTTATCATTTCCCCATGAGCACAGTGAGGCGCTTAGAGATCATATGTTCTGGCTACCTGGGATCTTGACAGTCACTCGGTTAGGGGTTTCTGAAATACCAGGTTCCTCACAGCAGCCTTCAGGCCCTTGTCCTCAGGCTGTAGATGATGGTGTTCAGCATGGGGTGACCACTCCATAGGAGAGGGAGATGAGTTTGTCTGCAAAATCCTGCTTGTCTGCCCCCAGTGGGTCCTTCGACTTGGGCTTCCCATATGTGAAGAGGATGGTCCTGTAGAAGACAACCACAACTGTGAGGTGGGCAGAGCAGGTGGAGAAGGCCTTTTGCCTGATCACGTTGATAGAGATGTCAGCACAGGCCAACTTCAGGACAGCCAGGACCTCACAGGTCAAGTGGTTGATGATGATGTCCCCATAGAAGGGCAGGCGACTGATCATGTTTAGTCTCTTCCCTTCCCTTAGGGCAGATGGGCCAAGAACTCCTCTGCTCTGGTGATATCAGCCAGGAGTCAGTCCCAGGTACCCTGTAACTCTAGTGCCAAGACCTTAAACTTTTACTGACCTTTGAGTAAATTTCACTTCACCAGCGAGCCTCTATGACTGGATAGCAAGGGGCCTCCTGCACATTTTGGCCAAGTTGAAGTTCAGTTCTCTCTGAACCTCCCTCCTCCCCATTTCCCAGCAGCTCTCACGAAAGACACTGACTTGCTTCTGAGGCTGGTCCTGAGATTTCCCTTGCTTTTTTCAGGGAATTAAAAAAATCTCTGTTTGGGACTTCTAGGTGCTCACATGTGATTTATCCTGGGTCATCATAAGCTTGTTGACAATCCAGGGGTTTTGCAGTTGGCTTTATTTTACTCTGTGCCTGAAAACCATACAAACTCTCTAGAAATCCATCTCCTCCGAGCTCTGCTTTGTGACCTGACCCCTTCCCAGGTTGCTACAGGAGCACTTCCTGCCAGGAGCTCTAAGACTCTCCTGTACTTGCACGAGCACACAGTGTCTGTGCCATGGCCATTTGACTCAAGTCAACAGATGGCTACTGAGCACACCTTCTGTGCCAGGGATGATTCTCAGCGCTGGGGACTCAGAGATGAAAATCAAAGTGTCTACTTTAAAGAGCTCAATATTTAGGAGAAGACAGACATGCCAAGAAATCAGTGCAAGGGCTATAACAGCAACAACAGCAGCTGTAGAAGCAGTGGTAGGAGCTATTATCAATTGAATATAAGTTTTGTACTAGGAGGTCAGATGTGGTGATTCACCTATGTAATCCCAGCACTTTGGGAGGCTGAGGCAGACGGATTGCTTGAGCTCAGGAGTTCAAAACCAGCTTGAGTAACACAATGAGACCCCATCTCTACAATTTTTTTTTTTTTTTTAAGAAATTGGCTGGGTTTGGGGGCATGCACCTGTAGTCCCAGCTATAATCAAGCAGCTTAGCAGTTAAGCCTCAAAAGGCATTTTAAAACTCTTTTTACTTTCCCCTTTCTTCCTCCTCCCACCCCTAGTCTCAAGATACAACTTTGAGACAGACTGCATATGTGTTACCTTTCATCTTGAAATACAGCCTCGGAATGGGCTGTGAACCTCCACTCCCTTCTCTTCCCACTCTGTGCTCCCATGCCTTATGCACATTTATTTACCTAGATGCTTGTTAAGCACACACCACACTCACTTATCTGGTCATACGCTTCCTTTGATGCTTCAGGGTCAGATCCTGATAGGGACCAGACACCTCCAGAATTCTCTCTCCAACAAAAGGTTACCTCAGGGTTGGAACCCACTCTCAGCTGAAGAGTGATCACAAGATTGACTGTGATTAATTTATAACCTGGTAGGATCCACAATGGCACCAGCCCCTTCACCAAATGAAACAATAATTCAAGATGAGCCATCGGAGTGTCAAGGAACCTGGCACCTCCTAGCCCCCCTTGCCTCTTCCACATTCCAAAATGTTTTCTTTAAAAACCCCTGCATTCCCTCCACAAATTGAAGGGTGGAATTTGCTGTCTACTTTTCCCCTTGCTGGCATAGATAATAAAGGAATATTACTCTTCCTTATCATAACTCATTATTATTTTGACTTCTTTCTATAAGCAGTGAGCAACCAGATCCTTTTTCTAGTGCCATAGCTATTCAGGAGGCTGAGGTGGGAGGATTGCTTGAGCCCAGGAGGTTGAGGATGCAGTGTACCAAGATCATACTGCTGCACTCCAGAATGGGTGAGAGAGCAAGACCTTGTCTCAAAAAAAAAAAAAAGAAAAAAAAGAAAAATTATATACTAGGCACCTTATCTACTGTCATTCTCATAACATCCTCAGAAGGAAAGAGCTATCATCCCTGTTCTCAGATGAAGAGAGAAAGCGCAATAAAATCCAAAACATGTGTCTAAAGAATGGGGGCAGATGTTCTCAATCCACTGGTAGGCTTTTAAGTTGGATCTGAGTCTCAGCCATATAACTGCCCTGTTTTCCTCTCTGCTTTTAAATGTAAAGGTCAGACTAAAAGACTGAATGAATATCCATCTACCCCTGACATCTTCCATACACAAGTCAGGATCTGTAGAGACTCTGTCTAGGCCCCATGTCTCCAAGGTCAGATTCCTCTCTGACCCAGGGCTGGATGTCTTGATTTCCCTTGAGCAGCTCCTCTTCTGTCTTAGGAAGGAAGCCATTTGGTTTATTCCACAAATGGAATCATGGTTCAAACCTTCATTCTCTTGTACGAATAAAGATAAGGAATGCTTCTATTTTGGGATCACTTAAGCCTAATTAATTTGATTTGGAAGTATTCATGTTTGGAGTGTTTGTCAGTGTTTTTCTTTCAGTGGTCATGCAAAATAGTCATAGAAACAGCCATGGGATGGATGTTGTCTGCTTAATTGGGGTTTCCTAAAACACACCACCGTACAGGCCATTCTTCAATTCTGGCTTTTGTTTTGCTCATTGACAATGGTAGGTCCAAGCTTGGAAGGGGCCTTAGGGACTAATCAGGCCAACTCCTATGCAAAGCATACAGGCCCTACTACTTCTTGATCATGGTCCTCCAGGATCAGCCGGAATACAAATTCCCCTCGACTTACAGTGGGGCAATGTCGTGATAAACCATCATAAATGGAAAATATTGTAAGTTGAAAATGCATTGAATACCCTTAACTTGCTGAGCGTCATGGCTTAGCCTCGTCTATCCTAAATGTACTCAAAACACTTACAGCAGTCTACAGTTGGGCAAAATCATCTAGGACAAAGTCAATTTTATAAGACAGTGTTGAATATCTCATGTAATTTATTGACTATTATACTGAAGGTGAAAAGAAATGGTTGTATGAGTACTTGAAGTACAGTTTCTACTGAATGCATATCACTTTTGTACCACTGTAAAGTTGAAAAATTGTCAGCCAGCTTTCTTCCAGCACCCTGTGCTGAGAAGAGCTCTATGTACATAGGATACATTTGTTTATAATTTATGTGTACTTGGGTAATCCTAACCATTAATTTTTCCAGAAGTAAATACCTTGGAGATGAGGAGAGCCATGAAACCTCCATTTTTCTTTCTGGGGTCTGGCTTTGTCACCCAGGCTGGAATGCAGTGGCACAATCAGCTCACCAAAGCTTTGAACTTCTGGGCTCAAGTGATCCCTTTGCCTCAGTCCCGAGTATCTTGGACTACGTGTGCACCACTACACCTGGCTAACTTTAAAAAATGTTTTTGTAGAGATGGAGTAGGGGGTCTCACTTTGTTGCCCATGCCAGTCTCAAACTCTTGGCCTGAAGAGATCTTTCTGTCTCATCCTCCCAAAGTGCTAGGATTACAGGCATGAGCCACCATGCCCCAGCCAAGAACTCCATCTTTCTTTTTTCTTCTTTGAGACGGAGTCTCACACTGTCAGGTGGGCTGGAGTGCAATGGTGTGATCTCGGCTGACTGCAACCTCCGCCTCCTGGGTTCAAGCGATTCTCCTGCCTCATCCTTCTGAGTAGCTGGGATTATGGGTGCCTGCCACCACATCCAACTAATTTTTTGTATTTTTAGTAGAGACAGCATTTCACTATGTTGGCCAGGCGGGTCTCGAACTCCCAACCTCAGGTGATCCACCCACCTTGGCCTCCCAAAGTGCTGTGATTACAAGCATGAACCACGGCGCCCGGACTTCAGAACTCCATTTTTCTACTGACACCTCCTCTGGTTCCTGTCCTCACCCATGCCAATTGCTTCCAATTATATTCAGTTGCTCAAATGGTCAGTTGCTCCATTTATATCGTCATTGGCTGCCTTTATTCCCTTCTGTCTTCAGACATGCTCAGGCATTTCAGACCTATAATGATGCATAAAGGGTGCCCACTCACTTTTGTACAAACAACATTGGTGTTATTTCCTTCTGAATATGCCTGGAACTAGAATTTATGTTATCTGGTATCAGAGTCACAGAAATGCCTCATGTCTTGTGAAATAAGGCTTCTCTATCTTTCGGGCCTAAATTCATATTAAACCTATGCTATTTCTAAGGAGATGAGAGTGGGTGTATGCCAGGAATCAAAATTTTTTCAAATTGCTCCTTGAAAGGGACGTCTTTAAAAGTCATCAGGCCATCACGGTCCCCACAGAGGAATATGCTGCTGCTCTGCTGGCCACTGCTTTAGAGAGAGTGTCTGGCAACCAAGAGATCCTTCAGGTTGGGATGGCTCCTGGAAACATCAAACTGCCTTGGCAGAGTGTAGAGGAAGGAGCCAAAAGGCTCAAAGAATTTGGTATGCTAAATGGACTTTTAAATTAGACCTACCAGATGGCTATGTTTCCTAGGAAGGCTAGGGGACACTCTCTTCACTAAGTTAATAAGAAAATGCACTAGTGAGGTACATTATCGAGAAGTTCAGCAGTGTTTATCCTCTGTCAGCTGAGGCTGACTGTAGGAGGTGCTGTTTTGGAAGTGGGGTCTCCTATTTAATGGAGATGATAATTTTCTAGAATAGTAGAGGCCTGATGGCAGCACCTAACTATTAGGGCAAGAAGATTAATTACTGTAATAGACAGCAAGGTCAGAATAGCAAGGTCAGAATAGGACCAGACCCACAGGAATGTATGGTGATGAGTATGAAACTGTGATGTTCCTAGGAGCAAGACAGGTAGGCAACTTAAAACGTTGTAAATGTATGTAATTAAAAAAAAAATCAAGCATGGATGAGCAGAAGCCTGATAACAGCTTCCCTGTTGAAAAATTATGATTATTCACTCAATTCCAGACCTAAATTAATTATCAGATCCAAAATACCTCAACTGAAGGAGAGGCTGGTCTCTGAGGAGGAATCCTGCAATGCCCTTGCATGTATATAGTAGTGATTTTCTCTATATTTCCCTTCAGGGACTTGTGACTATTTCCCTGAGTAGCTGTACACTGGGGAAAATGGAATACCCCAATATTTTGAGGGCTGTTTGTTATAGAATCTTAACTGACACTAATACCAAGGAACCCAAAGGAGCATCACAGATCCCTTTTACTGTAGGAGTATATGGAAATCAGGTGATAAATGGGATCTAGACCCAAGTTTGTTTCCTGATAGGACAAATGGGTTTTTATGGAACTAAACACTGGTAGTCATTCTCCAGGTTTCCAAATGTGTAGCTGGCACAGACATACATAATAGCTGTTCTCACATTTGCAGTAGGGGTGAGTCCTGCCTAGAGTGGGATCTGCGACATCCACCTCTCCCCTGCCTCTGGAAGGAATCTCTCCTCCTTCCTGTTTTCATGTCTGCTCTTTCTTCTTCCCTTTCTGGACACCTAAATGTCTCTTTAATGGGCTTAGGCTTTTTAAAAAGTGAAGGGAACTGGTGAATTCCAGCTGTTTTAATTCTCTAGGCCATCCTCTCTATGTCCTCATTACACTCCCACCAGTAAAAACGCATTTAGGGCAAAGACCTGAGTCTTATTTCACATGGGGATGAGGAAGAAAAAAAGAGAAAAGAAAAGGAGAAAACAACCTAGTATGTATTGGCGTGGCTAAAGGACTAAAGTTTGGTAATAACTGACAGCTATGGTCTGAATGGTTCCCCTAAATTCATATGTTGAAACTTAATGATCAATGTGATAGTATTAAAAGGTACAACCCCATGAATGGGATTAGTAACCTTATAAAAAGGCTGGAGGGAACCAGCCAGCCCCATTTTTGCTTTTTCATCCCTTCTGCCATGTGAGGACATAGTGTTCAAGGTATCATCTTGGAAGCAGAGACTGAACTGTCACCAGACATCAAACATGCTGGTGCCTTGATCTTGGAACTCCCAGCCTCTAGAACTGTGAGAAATAAATTTGTACTATTTATACATTACCTAGTCTCAGGTATATTGTTATAGCAGCAAAAATGGATGAAGACGCTGACATTTACAAATATAAAGTGGACTGAAAATAGTCACTATAGTGCATTAAGTTTCACTCCTACCTCAGTCTGTTTCTTGAGTGTAGGAGGAAGTCAGGGACTTAGAGCTCTTTGGGCTGCAAAGGACACATGACCAATATCACTGGTGTCGCAGATGGTCTGTGATGACTGTTATTGCTGGCCTGTTATTAGTTGTAGGATTGAGAATTATTTTTGCACTTGCTTCCTCACAGTCTTTTTGGTGTTCCAGAACAAGGTGGGCATACTCATGGAATGTGTGCTATGTGTAACTGCTATGTGTCATGTTGGTTGCATGGACAAAAGTTTGGAAGCTGCTGGCACCCAGTCATATAGTACTTAGTTACTGCTGCAGTGGGGTGGCAAGTTTGTCTCTGAATTCCCCTGTGGTGACAATAAATAGATGAATGTTGTGAATGACAAGATTCTTAGTGTCCATGAGATCAAAACAAAGCAGCTGCTCAGGTCTCACGATTTCTAGTGCTAAGACGTGAGAAGAATTCCTGCCATAGTACTAATGCTCACCATTACATGTTGGGGCAGATGACATTTTCCAATTTATCCCCACATGAGAAAGAGCAAAGGTCTCTGGGGTGACACCAAATCAGAGTAAAGTAAGTAGCAGTTTTACATAGGACAAAACAACATTGTATTAGTCCATTCTTGCAATGATATAAAGAAATACCTGAAACTGGGTAATTTACAAAGAAAAGAGTTCTAATTGGCTTGTGGTTCCAGAGGCTGTACAGGAAGCATGGCTGGAGAGGCCTCAGGAAACTTACAATCATGGCAGAAGGCAAAGGGGAAACAATCATATCCTACATGGCTGGAGTAGGAGGAAGAGGGTGAAGCAGGAGGTGCTACACAGTTTTAAACATCTAGATCTCATGGGAACTGACTCACTATCATGAGAACAGCAAGGGGGAAATCTGCCCCCATGACCCAATCACCTCTTACCAGGCCCTCCTCCAACACTGGGGATTACCATTTGACAGGAGATTTGGGCAGGGACACAGAGCCACACCATATCCTGTATCCTCCAAGATCCCAAATTTTTGTTTATTTGTCTCTTTTGACCACCTCTATAACTCTTATGGATATTCATCAAATTCTGTGTCAAAGAATTTAAGATTTAGTCAGTAAAATATAGCTACGTTATGACACAGTATAGTTCTGTGTAAAGCCAACAAACTAACCAGCAGCCTCAGACATTTTATGGCTCTTTCCACTGACAGTCTAAGGTCCTCCCTGGTTACTATTTCCCCAAGAGAACGATGAGGAATTTGGAGGTTATGCATTCTGGCAGTCTGGGAATCTGTGACAGTCACTCTGTTAGGTGTTTTTGAGCCACCAGGTTCCTCACAGCGGCCTTCACATCCTTGTTCCTCAGGCTGTAGATGATGGGGTTGAGCATGGGGGTCACCACCCCATAGAAGAGGGAGATGAGTTTGTCTGCAAGGTCCTGTTTGTCTGCCCCCAGCAGGTCCTTAGACTTGGGCTTCCCATACATGAAAATGATGGTCCCATAGAAGACAATCACGACAGTGAGGTGGGCAGAGCAGGTGGAGAAGGCCTTTCTCCTCCCCTCAGTTGAGGGGATCCTCAGGATGGTGGCAATGATGAAGATGTACGAGACAAAAATAAACAGGACTGGGAGTGCAAGGAAGATCATATTGGCCACAACCATGCTGATCACATTGATGGAGATGTCAGCAGAGGCCAACTTTAGAACTGCCAGGATCTCACAGGTGAAGTGATTGATGACATTGTCCCCACAGAAGGGCAGTCGCATTGCTAGGGATGTCTGCACTACAGAGTTGGTGATACCAGCTGCCCAGGAGCCGACAGCCATGGGCACATAAGCAGCCTTGCTCATGACCACAGGGTACCTAAGTGGGCTGCAGATGGCCACGTAGCGATCAAACGCCATCACACTCAGGAGAACACACTCTGTGGCTCCCATGGCAAAGGAGAGGAACATCTGCACTACACAGGCTGAGAAGGAGATGGTTTTCCTGGGGGTCAGGAAGCTGCCAAGGATGAGGGGGACTGAGGAGGTTGTATAGCAGATGTCCAGGAAGGACAGGTTCCCGAGGAAGAAGTACATGGGTGTGTCCAGGAGGGAGTCAAGGATGGTCACCAGGATGAGGACCCCATTGCCCAACAGGATCACCAGGTACATCAGCAAGATAAGCACGAAGAATGTCTTCTCCAGTTTTGGGTGGGCAAAGAGGCCCAGGAGAACGAACCCCAACATAGGGGAGGTCTCATTGGACCTGTTCATGGTGCATCTGCTCTGTCACCTGGAGGAACTCAGAGGTCAACCTCAGCATTCTCTTACTCTGAAAGTACCTGGAAGACCAGGCACAAATCCTTCCCCTGCTGAACAACTGGGGAATAACGCTGACGATTTGTTCATCTCTATGGGGTTCTAGGAACAGTGTAGTACAGGTCAATATTTAACTTCTGCTTCCAGTAAGAACAAACAGGCTAATTTGGACTAACTGTCTTGCAGATGACAATTAGACAAACTGGAAAAAATATATAAAACATTGGAGAAGTAATAAGACAGTGAGGAACATAGGGTTTTGATTCTGAGGAAAAGTAAGGACCTAGAGATGTAAGTCTAGCACTTGTGGCTGTGATTCAGCTCAAGCATTTGCAGCTTCTGGAGAGAGCCATTGAGAGACTGGGAAGCATTACTGACAGCCTCATGGAAGTGGAGAATAGGTTTTGTTGTGAAAGACTCACCTTGAAAGGCCCCTCACCAAATGTTTTCCCTTTGGGATGGACTGTTAAAGGGCAGCACCATAAGAATAAGGGAAAATCAGAAGGAAACAGACATTTACAGATGCTGTAGTTCAGCTTCATATCTTCTCAGGCCCTGAAATTGAATTGAGGTGATACCAGAGTTTTGGTGCTCCCAAATGCCTCACAGAAGCAAACATAGATCCACTTTGAAGGAAGATAGTATCACCCCAGTCTCTAAATCATTTCTACAAATAATTTTGCAAACACAACATCTGGCACACACTAAAAAAGAATAAGGCACACAAGGAGACAAGAAAACAAATCAAAACTAACAGAAAAAAAGCGACAACAGAAAATAAAGTGTCTCTTGGGGCATGTAGCAGCCAAGAGGATAGCTCTAGTGACACTTGCCTAGAGAACAAGCCCAGGCCACCTTGACACCTCTGGTGCCAAGGTCTCAACATTTGGTTGATCCTTTTATACATCTGTGGCAGCAAGTAGTCCCCTATGCCCCATGGCCAAGTTGAATGAGAGTTCCGACTGAACCTCCCCTGTTCTCTTCATTCTCCATCGCCTGCAGCCAAGGCATTAACTTGTTCCTGAGACTCTTCACAGAACCTTGGGTCCTGCTCTGCTAGCTTTTTTTTTTTTTTTTTTTTTTTTTTTTTTTTTTTTTTTTTTTTTTTAATGGAAAGGTTAAATTTCTCTTGATAAAAGATTCTCCGATTTTCCAAACTTTGGCCAGGCACCTGAACCTTCTTCTAGGTCCATCTGTGTACTTGCTTATAAAATTCAGTTTCAGCAAAAAGCCTTGCTAAGTCAGTTCAGCAAGAACCCCCCTCCTCAATATTTGATCATCCTCAATATTTGATGAGGTTCCTCATCCTCCACCATCCCCAGGTAATGTCTGATTACCGTGTCCTCTCTTCAGCAAGAATTCTGTTAGGTACATTTAGCCAGAATCCCCTTTACCCCCGATGTTTCTTCTTAGTAATTTTCCATCCACTGACCTCCAGCCCCCTCCTTGGCTAAAAATTCCCACTTGTGCCTGCTGTATTTGGAGTTGAGCCCAATTTCTCTCCCTTATTGCAAATTCCCATGGCAGTGGTCTCTATACCTTTTGAGATAGTCCTTAAAAAAGTTGGATTTGCCATGCTTTAACAAGTGTTGATGAATCATTGTTTCCTCAACACTCCTCAGACTTCAAAGTGCTCCTCAAACTACTCGAACTATGATTTGTTCTGGACCAGTAAAAAACTTGTAGGCAACTGAGCAGTATGGTTTTATTAGCATTGTGTCTAAAATACTTATGAACCTCCCAGATATCCATCTCTCCAAGAACACTCAGTAATCCAGCCCCCTCCTCTGTTGTTGCAGGGATGCTTCCTGCCTAATAAGCTCTGAGATACTCCTATGTTGGTGGTTAGCACATTACAGCTGTGACCAAGTCAGTGCCCTAATAATTCAGGTCAGGTTAATATTTATCTATTGAGCATCTACTTTGGGCCAGGCATAATTCTAGGTGCTGGTAAAAAAGAGCTCAAATTCTAGTGGGGAAATAGTCATGCAAAAAAATACTTACATCATCATCATCATCATCATCATCACCATCATCATCATCATCATCAACCATAACAATTACTTGAATGCTAAAGATAACAGGTCTTAGGTAATTGCTCCCTTTCTAATGCAGAAAGCCCCTTTCACATTCCTGATAGTCCTAAAACCTAGATTTGACTATCTGAGTAATGTGAGGTTCTTTATCTTCTGGTAAAGCTCACTTCATTTTGAAGTAGTTACTCTGTGATATTGAGCTGAAATCTGCCTCCATGCAACTTCTACCTGACCTTGTCTTCTGGAGCCCCTAAAGGCAGTTAATCTCTCTTCCACACAGCTGCCTAAATATAGAGGAATAGCATGGCTTCAGCACGAAGATAAATAAGAATCAATCTCCCTTTCTCTCTTAAGGTCTTAAAAAAGTAGATATATCTCCTAGAGACAAAAGAATCATCCAGGAGCTCACTACAAAGACTGACACTGAGAATGGTCCCTAAGCTTGAGGATGACTGAGGTGCCCGAGACACACTGCCACTGCGACATGTATGCTGGGCAGTTCATCTGTCCCCAGCTGGGTTTCTCACTGTAGGTTGGTCAGCCAACACTCAAGAACTTGCATCAGATCATATGAAGAAAATATTCCCTCTACGTCATCATTATCAGATCCAGAAACATGCTTATTATTATTGCCAGACTTTGTATCTAACTATGAAGTGAGAAAGAGCCCAACAATTTTTATCAAGAAAGGACAACCAAAAGTGAGAAGAAGACTACTAGCTATATGGTCCCTGACAAGTGCCTATTTCCTCAGTGTGATGACAGGGTGAGGCCAGATGATCTCAGACATTCTTGCAGGTTGAGGAGGTCTATTTGATTTTGTGAGAATATTATCATACCAATGAAATGGCTTCACATCAGCCATCCTCAAGCCCCCTTTCCATTACAATCAAGTCTGATGATAGAAATGTAACCATGCTGTTGATTAATGGGTGAAAATATATAGTTTGATCAAAGGAATAAGACCTAGTGTTCAATAGATCAGGAGGGTGATAATAGTTTACAATAAGCTACTATACCTTTCAAGATAGCTAGAAGAGAATAATTCAAATATTTCTAGCATAAAGACAAATGTTTAAAGTGATGGATATCCCAACTACACTGACTTGATCCTTGCAAATTATATGAATGTATTAAATTATCACATGCACCTTAAAACCATGTATATCTATTATATATCAATAAGAAACTGTTTTTTAAAAAATAAATGTAGCCAATGCTAATGAAAATTGTGGAATTCCTTTCACTAAAACTTGCCTTTACCTTTATAAAAAAACATCGTGAGCAAGAAGGATCAATTTTCCAATGGTTAGAAAGAGGCTACGTGTCAGAAACAGTAATACTGGGTCTGAATGCCAGGGTGAGGGCCCGGGGTGAGGGCTCGGGGTGAGGGCTCGGGGTGAGGGCTCGGGGTGAGGACTCGGGGTGAGGGCTCAGGACATGCGACAAGTGAAGGATTCTGCTTCTCCTGCCTCATGCGCTTGGGGCACAATCTCCAAAGGACTGGCCATCACCCTTAGAAGATAATTTAAATTGCAGTTTATTCTTTGGGACCACTGTAGTCCCTGAAGTCATTTAAAGTTTGGAAAGTGAGTTGTACTCAGTTTAGAAACTTTTTATCCTTCTGGGATAACATCCCCAAGAACCAATTATGTTGGCAGCACTGGAGGAAGTCAGCTGTCTGCTTCTTCCCCCCCTCCTTCTTTCCCTTCCTCTTTCTCTTCCTTCCTTGTCTCCTTTCTTTCTTTCTGAACATCATAATCCCATTAACAGGGTCCAACAACCTGTGGGTCAGTGATTCAGGGATTCATTCGAACCCCAAGTGCTTTCTCCTGTGCTGCAGCCAAGCCCCGTCACCCTCAGTCTGTGCTTACACAGTGGTTTGGGGCATCTGGGTGAAAGACCTATACTCTCCCTCTAAATATTCATCTCGTTGGATTAAACACCTTGAAGCAACCTGCTGTGTTCTGCCTCAGTTCTCAGTGGGCACCCAGGTCACTGTCCTTTCAGCTTCTTGTCATCTGTGCATGTGCTCCCAGCCCTCATACGAGTCATGGACATAATGTAACCCAGGACAGGGTTGAGTCTAGAGAATGGGCACATTCCTTTATTCAGCAAACAATTATTGAGCGTATGCTCCATAAAAGACAGAAATGTGTGGAGTAACCCAGGGTCTCTGCCTTCTGGGAGTGCACCCTCTAGCGGCAAGAGAGAAAAATACAGTTGACCCGCGAACAGCGCAGGGATTAGGGCGTCGATCCCCACTGCAGTTGAAAATCCATGTGTAACTTTTAACTCCTCCAAAACAACTACTAATAGCCTATTGTTAGACTGAACCCCTAACCGATAACATAAACAGTCGATAAACACATATTTTGTATGTTAAATGTATTATTATAGTGTGTTCTTATAATAAAGTAAGCTAGAGAAAAGAAAATATTAAGAAAATCATACTGGGTGCAGTGGCTCATGCCTGTAATCCAGAACTTTGGGAAGCCGAGGTGGGCGGATCGCCTGAGTTCGGGAGTTGGAGACTAGCCTGGACAACAAAGTGAGACCCTGCCTCTATGAAAAATACAAAAATTATCCGGGTGTGGTGGCACGTGCCTGTGTCCCAGCTACTCGAGAGGCTGAGGAGGGAGGATGGCTTAAGCCTGGGAGGCAGAGGTTGCAGTGAAACAAGCTGATGCCACTGCACTCCAGCCTGGATGACAGAGCCAGACCCTGCCCCCCCCCCTCACACACACACACACACACACACACATCACAAGAAAGACAAAACATGTTTACTGTTGGTTAACTGGAGTGGGTCATAAAGGTGTTCATCCTCCTTGTCTTCACATTGAATAGGCTGAGGAGAAGGAGAAGGAGGAGGGGTTGGTTTTGCTGTCTGAGGGTGGCAGAGGAGGAAGAGGTGGAAGAGGTAAAAGGGAGGCAGGACAGGCAGGCACACTCAGTGTAACTTTATAGAAATACATGGTAATTTCTGTCTGATGTTTTAGCTTTTTCATTTCTCTAAAAATGTTTCTATCAGTACCAATTATTCTACCATTTGCTTTAGTTTTAGTTTTATCAGAGAAGGGCCCATATCACAGAATAAGTCAAAAGCAGCCTTGAATACTCAGAGCCCTTCTGTCCGATTGTCTAATGCCAAGTCGTTTCCTGGCACTGCTTCTTCTATGTCTTCTTCCTCATTGTCTGGCACTGGTTCTGAAGCACTCATGCCCGTCAAGTCATCTTCTGTTAGTTTCTCCAATGTGGTGTCTATTAGATCTTGAATTTCTCCGAGATCCATATATTAAAACCTATCACCCCTGGCCTTTCTTCTGCCATCATCACAATCTCTTTCATGATATCCTTGATTGGCTCTGTGAAGTCATGCACATCTGGACACAGTTTTTTTCCAGCATGAAATAATTGTTTTGGACTTGATGGCCTTCACAGCTTTTTCTGAAATAACAATGACATCTTCCATGGTGTAATCTTTTGCCTTTATGATGTTCTCTCTATTGGGGTTCTTGTCCACAGTGTTGACAATCCTTTTCATAGAGCACTGTGTGTAATGAGCCTTACAGGTCCTTATGGCCCCCGGATCTAGAGGCTGAATTAGAGATGTGGGGGCGGGGGGGACGAGTAGACACTTCATTGCCTTCAGTGTTGAACTCATGGGATTCTGGGTGGGCGGAGGCATCGTCCAATATCAAAAGAAATTTAAAAGGCAGACACTTAGTGGCAAGGAACTTCATGACTTCAGGGACAAAACAGAAACAGAACCAATCCGGAAGAAGGGTCTTCATTGTCCAGGCTTTCTTGTTGTGTTTATCTCTTCCCTTCAAGGATTAGGGGCTAGTAGCTTTATAGATAAGGGCAGCCCTGACCATAAACCTGACTGCATTTACACAAGGCAGTAGAGTTAGCTTATTCCTTCCTGATTTAAATCCTGGTGTTCACTTCTCTTTCTTACTAATAAATGTAACATTTTTTTTCCACCTCAATGATTTTCTTTTCTTTCTTTTAGAGACAGGGTCTTGCTCTGTTACCCAGGCTGCAGTGCAGTGGTGCGATCCTCATTGATTTTCCTAATGGCGTCTGGGAACTCGTCGGCTGCCTATTGGTCTGCAGAAGCTGCTTTTACTAGTATCTTGATATATTTTTTTAAAAGCCAAATCACTTTCTAAAATTAGCAAACGGCCAGGCACAGTGGTTCATACCTATAATTCCAGCGCTTTGGGAGGCTGATTTGGGAGGATTGCTTGAGCCCAGGAGTTTGATACCAGCCTGGGCACTTAGTGAGACCTCGTCTCTACAAAAAAATTTTAAAAAATCAGCTGAGTGTGGTGGTGCATGCTTGTAGTCCCAGCTACTAGGGAGGCTAAGGTGGGAGGATCCTTTGAGCCCAGGAATTCAAGGTGGTGGTGAGCTATGATCATGCCACTGCACTCCAACCTGGGCAACAAAGTGAGATTCTTTCTCTAAATAAATAAAATTAGCAAACCATCTTTTGCTGGCATTAAATTCTCCAGCTTTAGATCCTTCACCTTCTATTTGCCTTAAGTTGTTATATAATGATTTCATTTTTTCTTGAACATACTACATTCTATAGATATGCCTTTCATATAGCAATCCTGCATCCACTTAAAAGCTGCATTTTCGGTATGAGATAAAAAGATATTTTGCAAAAAGTGTGGGGTTTTCAAGGCTCTTGGTATAGCTGGAGCAACAGCTTCATGAATTTCCCTTTCTTTCTCTTTCCCTTCCTTCCTTCCCTTCCTTTCCCTTCTCCTTCCTTCCTTCTTTTTCCTTCCTTCCTTCTTCTTTTTTTTTTTTTTTCCAGTGGTTCTTATACTGTATTCACTTATCTTGAAATGGTAGGCAGCCACAGATGCAGACCTCAATCTATGGCACAGATCAAGCAATTCAACTTTTTTTTTTTTTGGAATGTCATAACATTTCTCTACTTCTTGGGAGCACTTCCAGCATCACTAGTGACACCTTGTATGAGTCCCATGGTGTTATTCAAGGTTTATGGTACTGTTACAGGAAGAGGGCCCCAATTCAGACCCTAACAGAGAGTTCTTGGATCTTGCACAAGAAAGTATTCAGGGTGGGTCCATAAAGTGAAAGCAAGTTTATTAGGAAAGTAGAGAAATAAAAGAATGGCTACTCCACAGACAGAGCAGCCCCAAGGGCTGCTGGTTGCCTATTTTTATTGTTATTTCTTGACAATATGCTAAACAAGGGTGGATTATTCATGCCTCCCCTTTTTAGACCATATAGGATAACTTCCTGACATCGCCATGGCATTCGTAAACTGTCACGGTGCTGGTGAGAGTGTAACAAGTCAGGATGCCCAGAGATCACTCTCATTGCCATCTTGGTTTTGGTGGGTTTTGGCTGGCTTCAGCTTCTTTACTGCAACCTGTTTTATCAGCAAGGTTTTTATGACCTGTATCTTGTGCCAACCTCCTATCTCATCCTGTGACTTAGAATGTCTTAACCTTCTGGGAATGCAGCCCAGTGGGTCTCAGCCTCATTTTACCCAGCCCCTACTCAAGATGGAGTTGCTCTGATTCACACGCCTCTAACAGTACCACACTATACATGATAAAAAATATCCAAGAGGCCGGGCGCGGTGGCTCAAGCCTGTAATCCCAGCACTTTGGGAGGCCGAGACGGGTGGATCACGAGGTCAGGAGATCGAGACCATCCTGGCTAACACGGTGAAACCCCGTCTCTACTTAAAAAATGCAAAAAACTAGCCGGGCGAGGTGGCGGGCGCCTGTAGTCCCAGCTACTCCGGAGGCTGAGGCAGGAGAATGGCGTAAACCCGGAAGGCGGAGCTTGCAGTGAGCTGAGATCCGGCCACTGCACTCCAGCCTGGGCGACAGAGCCAGACACCGTCTCAAAAAAAAAAAAAAAAAAAAAAAAATCCAAGAGCTGCAAGAGATCACTTTTTACTGGGATACTCAATTTACTGGAGAGAAGAACTGCTCTCCTGGAGATTATTAGCATCACACAGCATTTTAAGCAGACATTTGAAATACCTAAGCTCACTGCAACAGCAGCAGGAGGTGGCTATAAAATTATTACAGTTGCACAGTGTATACTATAGTGAATTTTATGCAGTTGTAGTTTGATACTGCATCTTTACATTTGTTTATATTCCTCTCAACTGTGAATGGTGCCACGTATGATCTGTGTTTGTTTGCATAAGTTTTGATAAATTTTAAGTTTTTATAATAGATTTGTGTATATTTTATGGCAATAGATGATAAAATAGATGAGCATGTACATGTGTTTTATGCATTCATGATATACCTTTTTCTTAATTTTTTTTTATACTTCTAGGCTACACAGTTTGTCTGTGTTTTCAAGTTGTCGCAAATCTCCAAAAAATTTTTCCAATATACTTTTGGAATACAGTTTACACCTGTGTTGTTTGAGAGTCAACTGTAGTTACCAAGCCAGGAAGGCAGCGCGGGAGCAGGTTAATTTCCAGGCTGCAGTGAAAGCCCAGAGGGAGGCAGGGGTTAACTTTCCCAGAAAGGTGATCTCAAGGCCTGCTGTGTGCTAGAGCACTGGCCCATCAACTAGCACATCTCCTCCCAGTTCCCATTCGGTAACTTCATGGGTAGCTGCAGTGAGAGTATTTACACCACAGAAATCAGCAAGTGCTACAGATCAGGGCTTTTTTGACCTGCAAAGTTAGTTGTTAAACTTTACTAGCACATCATGGGAATGGATGAATGATACTTTGCCTGATAAAGGGAAGTGAGGAAGCATCCCAGGCAGAAAGGGCTGTGTAAACAAAGGTACAGAAATGAGAAAGAGCCAGGAGTAGGGAGAGACCAGCAGTGCAGTGTTGCTGGCTCATAAAGGGGCAGGTGCTGCTGATGGAGAGGAAGGCAGGTGCCAGATCTGGGGGTGGTCTCTTTGGGCATCCTAAGAAGTTATAATAGAACTTTCTCCCAGGGGAGAAGAAGGCACTGAGGGGTTTTAACTAAAGGCCCAGTGAAATACCATTTGCATTTTAGGTTGATCATTTTGGGCACAGTGTTGGGGGAATATTGGGAGCAGATGGATAGGAACTAAAGAGATGGTTCTTGAAGGCAGGGGAAGATGAGGATATGAACTGGAGAGTTACAGAAGGATGGCTAAGGCAGGAAGATTCAAGACATGTTTAATAGATGAAAATATTTGAGTTTGGTTATATATAGCAGGCAGGGGAGGGGAGAGTCAATATTATTAGCTCAAATGATGGGTAAATGAGGGTAGTACCATCAATATAGAGAATATCAGCCAAATTGCTGGTTTTAGAGGAGAAGATAAATTCAGCTTGAGGTGTGATATGCTTGAGGGGTCTGTGGAACATCCAGGTAGGGATGGAGATGTCTGAGCTGGAGATAAAGGTTTGTCACTCATCAGCTTACACATCATGTGAGGAGAGTGGCTGGAGCCCTGGAGATGTTGGAAATGCTTGGCTGTCTCTCAGTGTGACTCCAACGGCATCGTTATTGGAAATTGTTGGAGGCCTCCTGAAATGCAGATTCATATCTACGGGATTTTCTTGACCTCTGGGCCACTAGGGCCCCAGCTGCTCTGTTGCAAGAACCCTCTGAGGCAGCAGATCCTGGGGATATCAAGGAGGTTCCTTGCTTACAAGAGAGACACACTCCAGAGATCAGTGACCCAGAGGATGTCAGCAGAGGTGTGGGCAGTCAAGGGTCAAGGGTTGGGGTTGGAGGCAAAGGAGGAGTGAAAGAGCAGCAAAGTAACAGGCAGTTACTCCAATCACTTATAAAAATATCCTTTCTTCACTTGTGATACCTTACCTTGGTTTAACCTGAAATGACTCTCCCTTAGCTAAGAGAGCCAGACAGACTCCATCTTGGCTCCTTCACTCGCAGCCCCCTCCCCACTCCCCTTCCTCAAGGACTTAACTTGTGCAAGCTGACTCCCAGCACATCCAAGAATGCAATTAACTGATAAGATACTGTGGCAAGCTATATCCGCAGTTCCCAGGAATTCGCCCAGTTAGTAGCGCCCAGAGCCCCCGCGTTTGTGTCTGGTTGATAACGCCCAAAGCGCCGCGCCTATCACCTTGTGATAGATTTAAAGCCTCTGCACCTGGAATTGTTTGCTTTCCTGTAACCATTTATCCTTTTAACTTTTTGCCTGCTTTACTTCTGTAAGATTGTTTTAACTAGACTCCCCTGCTCCCCTTTCCAAACCAAAGTATAAAAGAAAATCTAGCCCCTTCTTCAGGGCCGAGAGAATTTTGAGCGCTAGCCATCTCTCGGTCACCAGCTAATAAAGGACTCCTGAATTTGTCTCAGAGTGTGGCGTTTCTCTGTAACTCACTCGGTTACAACACACTTAGATTCCTTGAAAGGAATAACTGGAACTTCAATTTTAAGAAAAGTCTGGTTAGATCAGTGCTTCCCAGATGTTAGTGTGCCTCAGAATCTTCTGGAGGACTTATTAAAACAGATCGAACATACACACACACACACACACACACACACAACACACACACATATACACACACATGCACATATACACACACATACACACGCATACACACACACGCGTGCACACACACACACAAATACTACATTCCCGGGCCCCATCCCAGTAGGTCTAGAGTGGGGCCCAATAATCTGCATAACTAACCAGTTCCCAAGTGCTGTTGATGCTGATGCTGATGCTGATGTTGCCTGTCTGTGTGTCACATTTGAGTAGCTCGGGGCCGGATTTCTCACTCACTGTGTGAGGACTCCAGGTTTTGAGATTGGGGTACTGCTAAAAATGTTTCTCCTTCTTTCTCCTCACTGCCTAGTGAAGTGAAGCCTCAGAGAGATCAGCCATGGCATATTTGAGTTTTAATTGGTCAAGACAAAGCTTTGTGTGTCAGAAATATCTGTATTCCGTGTGTGTAAGTGTTGGTATGTAAATGTGAGTCTGCCAAGGATGAGTGGAGCTGACCAAAGGTGTAGTCTGCACCCCAGCAACCCCAGCACATCCTGCAGAGACATCTGTGTTAATTGTGGCTTCCTCAGGTCAAATGTGGACTGCAGAATTCACAGTCTTTGACCAGGTCCCTGGTCTAGGAGCTTTGACCCTCCTCAAAGACTTAGACATTCTGTTGGGAATCATGGGAAATAGACTGTCCTTAGTGGAGGAGGAAAAGAACCACCACCATTTTGAGATGAAACCAGCACAGGAATCAGGTACTATAAGATCAGAGAAGCAGAACTTCTCTGAAGAGGGAAGAGGAAAGAGGAGGGAAGGAGCGGCTGTCTCCAGGCAAGGCGAGGAGGCCAAGCTTTGCCTTCTGGTGGGGAGACCACTCCTGCAGGCAAGGAGTGAGTATAATTCCTGAAGTCCAAATGCTGGGCTGTCCAGACAAGCTGGTTTGTGGCTTCATTTCAGGAAGCCTCACTTACCTGATACCCCCACATTCTCCTTCTGAGAAGTTCTGGACATTGTTTCCATGCTCTGTACCATGAGGCCCTGGTCATGAGGAACCACCTGACTGAGCCACGTGGACACTTGACCCAGGGGTAGTTAACACACAGGTTAGCCAGTGCCACGAGGCAGCCTGTGGACTTACCAAACCCCTCAGAGCTGCCTCTCAGTGGGCGTGAACTCATAACAGGGGGACATAGTCAGCAGTTGGTGTGAGGAGTAAAGGGAAGGAAAGAGAAGGTAGAGTAACACGAGGACAGAAGGCAGTGAGCAGAAGCCTGATCTGTGGTGGCTGAGGCCGCAGCATAAACAGGAAAGGAAGCAAGGCCAAGGTGGTTGAGTCTCCAAAATGGCAAAGCCCTTGAGATGGGGACACAAAGCCTTGCCACAGAGGGGCCAACAGGAGCCACTTGGATCCTGATTGACATTCCAGGGCCTGTTCAACTGTGTCAAGGCCCAACTGTACTGTTGTTCTTCCATGAACCCCATAGTATCCCCCAACTCTCAAGGAAATGTGGGTGCAATGGAAGGGAGCTGCCTGGCACATAGAGGGCAAAGGTCAAAGATGGTAGACATCGGGCCGGGCGCGGTGGCTCAAGCCAGTAATCCCAGCACTTTGGGAGGCCGAGATGGGCGGATCAGGAGGTCAGGAGATCGAGACCATCCTGGCTAACACGGTGAAACCCCGTCTCTACTAAAAAATACAAAAAACTAGCCGGGCGAGGTGGCGGGCGCCTGTAGTCCCAGCTACTCCGGAGGCTGAGGCAGGAGAATGGCGTAAACCCGGGAGGCGGAGCTTGCAGTGAGCCGAGATCGCGCCACTGCACTCCAGCCTGGGCGACAGAGCAAGACTCCGTCTCAAAAAAAAAAAAAAAAAAAAAAAAAAGATGGTAGACATCACGAATGCAAGGTGCTCTAGCCCAGTGTGGGAGGTCACACAGTTGCTCACAATCCAAGTATCCTTCTACTGCTAGGATCTGTTTTTGCTCACAACACTTCTGACATGGAATGTGTGGGGTTTTCCCAAAAACAATTAATTCTCCAACACTCCAGACCCCAGTTGAGTATCCTATAATTTAATTCTGATGCTAACTACCTAGAATTAGCACAGACCCCTCAGGTTAAGGGCTCAGTTCCACAAGACTCCCCAACTTCTGATGCCCATCACAAGTCCAGGCCACCCATACTTTTGACCAACCAGCTATGAAGTTAGAGGTGTTCCCACAACCCCTCCCTTGGGTTCAATAATTTACTGGAAAGGCTAAAAAAAACTTGGGAAAACACTTTACTTTCATTTACCTGTTTATTATAAAGGTTACAATTCAGGAACAGCCAAATGGAGGAGCTGCAAAGGGCAAGGAGTAGGGAAGGGGTGCGGAGCTTCCAGACCCTCTCTGGGGTGCCACTCTCCCAGTGTTCACCAACCTGGAAGCTCCCTGAACCCCTTTAGTTTTGGGCTTTTTATAGTAGTTCCATTATGTAGGCACGATTGATTAAATCACTGACCATTGGTGATTGAATGCAATCTCCAGCCCTCTCTCTCCCCTCCCTGAAGATTAGGCTGAATGTTCCATCTCTTTAATCACATGATTGGTTCCTCTGGTAACCAACCCCCATCCTGAGCTATCTAGGCACCCACCAAGAGTCACTTCATTTGCATAAACTCAAGTATGATTGAAAGCGGCTTATGATGAGTAATGAAAGATGCTCCCGTCACTCCTAGGAATAAGGAAATTCCAAGGGTTTTAGGAGCTCTGTACTGGGAACTGAGAATGAAGACTATATATATATATATATATGTTCTATTGTATCACAATATCACACCCTCATACTTATGTCAGAGTTGTTGGGAGCCTTAGATAAGACAAGATTTGGAAAACAGTTATTAATTAATGGCAACTCTTATTAATATTAATCCCTCACCATTATCTCAAATACAATAAATCCAATTGACTGTAAACTCCTCAATAGAAACTGTTTCTTAGTCATATCTTTATTCCTAGTAACCAGCCTAGAGCTAGGCATGATACATGTACAGGAACTGTACAATGAAATGTCAGAAACAACCCCCTAGTCCCCCGACCCTGGCCCCGACAGGCTCCCCTCCTTACTCCATCACTGACTTTCTCCTAGCTTAAGATATGGTGTGTAAGGGAGGAAAAATATCTTTTCCTTCTACCCATCTTATTAGGTTCATTGGCTGGGGACCCTGTAAGAAAAGACAGATGAAGAAGAGAAAAGCAAACAAATGTATTCGATATAAGTTTTTCATGACACAGGAGCCTCCATAAGGAAATGTGGACCTGAAGAAAGTTAAATCTGAGTATTTTTTTTATTAGTGGGTTTGAATGGAAAGTAGTGAAGGATGTTAGGGCAGAAGAAAGAGCTAAATGTAGTAAATGGAGGGAAATAGCCAGGCCTGTTGTTCAGATTGCTCTTGGCCTCCCTGTCTTTGGAGATAGGGATGCTTCCTTTGCTCTGGGTAGAGGGAGGGTGCCTCTCACATGAGGGTCTTATGACCTGCATCAGGGGAAGGTCAGAAAATCCTTCCTAGGTTTTGTAACTTGCCTCAGGGGAGAAGAACAGGTGAAGGTCAGAGAGACCTTCCTGCACATACTGTTTCTCAAATTCCTTCAGCTTAAAATGTTCAATAAGCCGGCCGAGTAGGGTGGCTCACGCCTGTAATCCCAGCACTTTGGGAGGCCAAGGTGGGCGGATTGCAAGGTCAGGAGATCAAGACCATCCTGGCTAACATGGTGAAACCCTATCTCTACTAAAAATACAAAAAATGAGCCGGGCGTGGTGGTGGGCACCTATAGTCCCAGCTATTTGGGAGGCTGAGGCAGGAGAATGCCGTGAACCCGGGAGGCAGAGCTTATAGTGAGCCGAGATTGTGCCACTGCACTCCAGCCTGGGCCACAGAGTGAGACTCCGTCTCAAACAACAACAACAACAACAAAAAATGCCAAGATGCTATATTTTCGGGTAGCATGCCCTGAACCCATCAGGTCTCTTGGCCATTGTTGATTCTTCTCCCTCCTGTGTCTCCCACCTGAGATCTCTCTCTAAATCCTACAATTTCTTCCTTTTTCTTTTCTTTCTTCTTTCTTTCTTTTCCTTCCTTCCTTCCTTTCTTCTTTCTCCTTTCCTTCCTTTCCTTTCTTTCTTTCTTTCTTTCTTTCTTTCTTTCTTTCTTTCTTTCTTTCTTTCTTTCTTTCTTTCTTTCTTTCTTTCTTTCTTTCTTTCTTTCTTTCTTTCTTTCTTTCTTTCTTTCTTCCTTCCTTCCTTCCTTCCTTCCTTCCTTCCTTCCTTCCTTCCTTCCTTTCTTTCTGACTTGAGTCTCGCGGTTTTGTCCAGGCTGGAGGGTCGTGGCGTGATCTCGGCTCACTGCAATCTCCGCCTCCTGGATTCAAGCAATTCTTCTGCCTCAGCCTCCCAAATAGCTGGGATTACAGGCACGTGCCACCATGCCCAGCTAATTTTTGTATTTTTAGTAGAGACAGGGTTTCACCATATTGGCCAGGCTGGTCTTGAACTCCTGACCTTGTGATCGCCTGCCTCGGCCTCCCAAAGTGCTGGGATTACAAGCATGAGCCATTGCACCTGGCCAATTTCTTCCTTCTAAATGTCCCCCAATGCCACTCTCTTCTTCATCCCTGTTATTTTCATCCTGGGCTAGTTCTGTACACTCCTCCAGTACCCAGCCTCCAGGGTGACTTTGTGGCATTCTTAGTCCCACCTTAGATTACAGACAGTTCCATTCTTCCTGGTATTCGCTGAAGACAAGCACCCATTTCTGGTCATTGTGTCCTCCGCATCCAACCACTCTTTGGTGCCTGGCACATGTCACATGTTTGTAGCATAGAGAGATTCAGAGTGAGGGGCAAGCCAGTAGCAGTGAGACAGAGAGAAAGGAGAGAGAGTTGTGTTACTGGGTGAAGGGGAAGAGATACCTGGGTGGCTGGGGAATCTACGTGACCCGAAGTTTCTGGGAATTTCTGGATCACTGAGGTGAAGCTCTTCTTGCCTTCTAGGCTCTTTGTGGGTCAGTGACAGTTACCTTGAACTAACTGTTGTGATCAAAGCCCAGGAGAATGCTGAGTACCTGGCACCAGCAAATTTTTTGAGTTGAGGTTTCCTGGTAGAGGAGAATTTCGGATAGATTTCCACAACATTGCCTAATTGGGTCTATGGGGTGAAGTCTAAACTCTGAGCTTCTTGCCAAACTTTAAATTGCTTCTGGGATAGGACCTGGCCCCAAAGCAACTGGTCCTAAATTCCCAAGAGAGTCTTTATGGGACTCTCTGGAGAGAGTGTGGCGCACAGAGAAGAGAGGGAGCTGGGCCTGGTGCCTGGGCATGGCTTCCCAGCCTGCCCTGGGGTGCAGCTGCCTCCAGGCTGGGGCTCCTGGCTGAGCCTCCGGTTTGAGAGCCAGCCTGTGTCTCCTTGTGTCACTGAGTCCCAAGGTCAGGCAAAGACTTCTGGGGCTGCGGTTGCACCTTAGAGCCCTCTACACCCAGGGCCATTTCGAGACACCAGGACAGGAGACAGCAGTTAAAGAGTACATGCCCAAGTCGAGAGTGTGTACCTGTGTTGCCAGGGCAGCTCTGAGAGACATGGCCTCTTGGCCTGCTTGGTTTTTGGCAGGGTAGCACTCAGAAGGACAGGTGAAACCAGAGCCAGTGACATGTCCTGACCACGGTAAACTGGCAACCTCCCCACTCCACCAGCCTGCCTTCCTGCAAACAATAGATGCAGCCCAATAGGATCCCAGACTGGACCCTAAACTGGGTAAGTGCTAGGGGACCTCTATGGCCAGTTCTTCACCAGCTGTGGGATGGAGGGGAAGAGGTGTGTACAAAGACATCTGTGCAAGGGGAGGGCTAGGGGTAGAATCGGGTTTGGTGATGAAGCAACTATTTCCAAAGCTCTGAAGGCTGCAAGTGTGTCAAGGAAGCAGGCAAGTCTAACAAGAAGAGCCCATAAGGTAGGCTTAGGATTAGTGGAGGAAGGGAAAAGTTAGAAAAAGGCAGATTTCAGGTCCCTGAAGAGCTCTAACAACCGGGGCTTTCTGACAATGACATTACCTTGAGCCCCTTGTTGTCCTAAATGTTTAAGCAGAGGCTGAAAAATCACATATTGAAGAGAGGATCCTATAACAGGTGGCTCAGGGGTGGGGACTGGATTGGTTTAATATCTGAAGATTCTGTCAAGCCTCAGATTCTGCACTTCCTGATACCGAATGGAATTTTTCTCTAAAAATAGTTCCCCGTCCCTTAATTCCCAATATCCTGAGATAATCTTTTTTGGACATTGTATCATTACCATTTAGAACAAAGCACCCCCACTCCCTTTCTTCAGAGGCATGTGCTACTCACAAATGTCTTCCCTGACCTCAGCTTCTCCACTTTTGAACTGAGAAGGGTTGAAACAGATTAGTGATTCCCAAGACCGGTATACGTCAGAAGTACATAGGGGAGCTTTTATTTGAAAAGCAAAGCAATGAAGAAAAACAGATTGCTAAGACAATCTGCCAAGGTAGGATCCAGAAATCTGTATTTTTAAGCAGCACTTGGGTAGCTATGAGGCAGTTGGCTTTCTGTCATTTTGGGCACCCTGTGTCAGGACCTGATGACATCTGGTGTTCCAAATCTCTTTGGAGATGAAATGGGTGGTGATAATCCACCGTGCAGATTTTTGTGTTCTAGAAGGTGGAGTAGGTTTGTGTGTGAGCATATCTGCAGATCTTCCAAATGGCGTTAATGGGATGGCGTTTCTCATTGAACTTGATGTGGGTATGATTCAAGGCTTCACCCACCCCAGGCTGGGGGTGTGAATTGTGAGTGGGTTCCCACAATCAGGCAAGGCAATATGCCACCAATCTAGTCCTGGAACAGCAAAGAGGCAGGCAGGTCAGACATGGTTACTGGAGGAAACACATGATTCCTTCTCCCCAACCCAGAATTCTGAAGACTTTGGTGGGGACTCCATGTTATAGGTTTCAGAAACTCAATTTTGTCAGATTTTGTAGATTTGGTCAAGATCAGATGAATTGATTTATGCTAACTAAACTCACAAAAGATGGAAGTGCAAAAAGATACTGAGTAAGAAATAAAACTGTTAAGGAAATAAGAAGTTTTATGTTTTGAAGCCAGCACATTCTCTCCCTGTAAGACTGTATGAGAAGTTAAATTATAATAGAAACTTGCTGGGTGAGGAGGAGCCAGACACAGAGGAATGGGTCATGTGACCTCAAGGGCCAGGGTCACCAAGCCATAACAGCCTGAGGTCTCCAATTATATGGCAGAGGCAGAGTTGCTCAGAAGCCCCTGCTTCCCTACAAAGTGCTAGAGACAGCGCATGCAGACATGTGATAATTGCTTTTGGTATAATAATATCATTGTTTAGACAGAAATGTCCTTCATTTTTTTCATTCAAAGTTTTATTAGATTTCCAAGGTCTATTCTTCCAAGGCCTGCTACACAGCCTGGCTTTTAGATAACTTGGTTTTTTATGGTTGAATCTAACAGGATAAGTTTATTTATAATTTTAGAGACATCATACTGTAATTCCCATGTATTAACTCAAGCAAGCCGTCAAAAAATAAACATGTATTTTCTGCCTTCATTATTCCTAGGGATGAAAGAGAGAGTTTGAAATGGAGGTATCCAACCAGTCTTCTGTGACAGAGTTTGTCTTGCTCAGCCTCTCTGCCCATCCAAAACTAGAGAAAACGTTCTCTGTGCTCATCCTACATTTGTGTACCCATTAGCCATCCCCACTTCTCCTCTCCACCAACCTTCCCAGCCTCTGGTAACCAGTGTTCTACTCTCTATCTCCATGAGTTCAATCGTTTTGATTTTTTGCTCCCACAAATCAGTGAGAACATGCAAAGTTTGTCTTTCTGTCCCTGGCTTATTTCACTTTCATAATGACCTCCGGTTCCATCTATGTTGTTGCAAATGGCAGGATCTCATTTTTTTGATGATGAATAGTACTCCATTGTATATATATGCTACATTTTCTTTATCCATTTGTCTGCTGATGGACATTTAGGTTGTGTCCAAATCTCGGCTATTGTGAATAATGCTGCAGTAATCATGGGAGTGCAGATATCTCGAATATGCTGATTTCCTTTCTTTTGGGTATATACCTAGCAGTGGGATTGCTGGATCATATGGTAGCTTTATTTTTAGTTGTTTTGAGGAACCTCCAAACTTCTCCATAATAGTTGTACTAATTTACATTTCCACCAACAGTGTACCAGGGTTCCCTTTTCTCCACATCCCCACCAGCATTTGTTACTGACTGCCTTTTGAATAAAAGCCATTTTAACTGGAGTGAGATTATATCTTATTGTAGTTTTCATTTGCATTTCTCTGATGATCAGTGATGTTGAACACCTTTTCAATACACCTGTTTACCATTTGTATGTATTCTTTTGAGAAATGTCTAGTCAGATCTTTTGCCCATTTTTTCAGTCAGATTATAAAACTTCTTTCCTATAGAGTTGTTTAAGCTCCTCATATATTCTGGTAATCAGTCCCTTGTCAGACAGGTAGTTTGCAAATATTTTCTTCCATTCTTTGGGTTGTCTCCTCACTTTGTTGATTGTTTCTTTTGCTGAGCAGAAGCTTTTTAACTAGATGTGATCCATTTGTCCATTTTTGCTTTGATCCTGTGCTTGTGGGGTATTACTCAAGAAATCGTTACCCAGTCCAATGTCCTAGAGAGTTTTTGCAATGTTTTCATTGAGTAGTTTCATAGCTTGAGGTCTTTGATACAAGTCTTTCATTTTGATTTGATTTTTGCATAGGGTGAGAGATAGGGGTCTAGTTTCCTTCTGTATATGGATATTCCATTTTCTAAGCACAGAGGTTTTGATCTTAAAAGCACTTCTCAGTAAATGTTCTGCATGAAAGTCTCCCCATCAGCACCAGCTTCCAGGGAACCCAACCAGTGACAGACAACAACAGTCAATCTCAGCACAGGTGTGTGAACAGTGTGTGTATACACGTCCTTCTCAGGTGTTGTCTGTACTTCCAAGGACAGTAACTTCTTGAATTCTTTTTGTTTAAAAATACCAGTTGTTCCCTAAAATGTATTTCATAAATTAAATTCCTCTAATTTTCATTTATATACATAAATCTTGATTTGTGTTTACTATGTAAGTATTTTTACTCCTGAACAGAGGGTGCAGAGAGTAAGCAGGGCTGTTTTAGCTACTGGGCAGGAGGGCTCAGTAGCCAGGTCTTTGACATTTTATTCAAGGACAAAGATGTTTGAGCTCTGGAAAACATGTTAGTCCTTGACTACAACAAAACAAAACCAAACCTAAAAAAAAAAACTTAATTATTTATTTACATAAGAGAGAACATAATGTTCTCTCTACAGAAGGGAACATTATGTAATCTTCAATAATGAGTAAACTTTTCTATTCATGCATCATTATTTTAAAACAATCTGTGGATTAGACACTTCTACTTTGCAAGAATTCCTGCATTTTCATAGTTATTGTTGAGAAATCATAGAATTGTAAATTAAATGACCCACTTATAAGACAAATAATTTTTAGAACAGAAGTAGAAAAGTCCTCTCAAATTTACCACAAAATTATACATAAAGTGGAATACATGTTCATTTTGACATGATGTGGGCTACGACCTCTAAAAGTAAGAGTGCCCAGGCCTGGAACAGCCTTGAGGGGGACGCGATAGTTCCAGATCATATTTGTCTGCAGCACCTGGAGAAGTCATTAGCATACAAGTGCTTAAAAAGACACACAACTGTCCTTCCCCTAGTATCTTTCAATCTCTCTTGCTCCCACTCTTGTGCTCAGAGACTTGTGGCATGTGTGGCTGGTAGACTTCTACGGAGGGCTTAAGTGAGGGCTCAGATGGGTGAAACTTTTTCCTAAGAGAAAATCCAAAATATGCCAGTCTCTAGCTTAAGGTCTGGGGTAGTCTGTGGGCATGGGGACTCCAAACCAGGGAGCTTCAGAGCTTCTTTTCCTCAGTCTTCAGGGAAATGACAAAAGCATCAGTGGAGATGGCCACACCCACACATCGTAATGAGAACCCTGTGCATGTCCCCCTGCAGTGACGTGTGCAATGACATCTATAAGGATGCCAAAGATGGTCAAAGAACTCTGACACCAACTTCCTTCTCCTTCTTGCCAAGGCATAAGTAGTACGCAGAGTCTTTTTATTAGCAAATCATTCTGTATCGCTACATGGCCATCTGCAACCCCCTTATATAGCCCAGGGTCAAAAGCAAGGCTGCCTACTGCCCATGACTGTTGGCTCCTGCGTGGCTGGCAAAGCCAACTCCTTATTGCAGATCTCACTAGCCATACAATTACCCTTCTGTGGGGACAACATTGACTTCACTTTATTTATTTATTTTGAGATGGAGTTTTGCTCTTGTTGCCTAGGCTGGAGTGCAGTGGCACGATCTCGGCTCACTGCAACTTCTGCCTCCTGGGTTCAAGCGATTCTTCTGCCTCAGCCTCCCAAGTAGCTGGGATGACAGGTGCCTGCCACCACGCCCAGCTAACTTTTTGTATTTTTAGTAAAGACGGGGTTTCACCACATTGGCCAGGCTGGTCTCAAACTCCTGACCTCAGGTGATCCACCCACCTCGGCCTCCCAAAGTGCTGGGATTACAGGCGTGAGCCACTGTAGCTGGCCTCAATTTCCCTTTAACACCAGTCTTTATTTTATGTTTTATTTTGTTTTTAATTGACATATAATTTTACATATTATATTCATATACTGGGGTACAGTGTAATGTTTAATACATATATACATTATGTAATGATCAAATCAGGATGATTAACATAGCCATCATGTTAAACACTTGTCCTTTCTTTGTGGTAATGACATTCAAAAATTATCTTTTCTACACAATATATCCATTAACAAAATTACACTCGTAACCAACAAATTTATACAAAAAATGAACAACCACCCCAAATCCTCCCTTCTAACTATTTTGAAGTATACAATGCATTATTGTTAGCTACTGTCACTCTACTGTGTAATAGAACGCCATAACTTATTTCTCCTATCTGTAACTTTGTAACCATTCACCAACCACTCCCCCTCCCTGGTGACCCCACTCTCCCTAGCCTCTGGTAACTACTATTCTATTTTCTACTTCTATGAGATCAACTTTTTTAGATTTCACATATGAGTGACATTATGTGGGATTTTTTTTTCTTCTGTGTTTGGCTTATTTCATTGAACATAATATCCTCTAGGTTTCTCAATGCTGTCAAAAATGATAGGATTTCATTTTTTAAAGAGCTGAATAGGATTTCATCGTGTAAATATATCACATTTTCTTTATTCATTCATCCATTAATGAACACTCAGATTGATTCCATATCTTGGCTATTGTGAATAGTGCTGTGATAAACTTGGAAATGCTTTTATCGCTTTCAACATACTCATTTCGTTTTCTTTGGCTAAATGGCCAGTAGTGGGGTTGCTGGATCATATGGTAATTCTATTTTTAGTTTCTTGAGGAACCTCCACACTGCTGTCCATCATGACTGGACTACTTTGCATTCCCACCGACAGTATATTAAAGTTCTCTTTTCACCACATCCTCACCAGCATTTGATATTTTTTATCTTTTTGATAATAGCCATCCTAACTGGGGTGAGATGATATCTCACTGTGGTTTTGATTTGCATTTCCCTGATGATTAGTGATGTTGAGCTTTTTTTCATATACCTGTTAGCCATTTGTATGTCTTTCTTGAGGAATGTCTATTCAGATCTTTTGCCCATTTTAAAATCAGATTATTTGTGTTTTCTGGCTCTGGTGTTGTGTGAGTTTCCTATATACTCTGGATATTAACCCCTTGTCAGATGCTTCGTTTGCAAATATATTGATTACTTTTGATAGAAATTAAGTTTCAACCCAAGGCTCATCACTTGCACCCTCTCCCCTCATCCATCCTAAGAAAAACTTCACATCCTCAGGCCCTGCTAAGCAGGCATAGCCATATTCCATATTAACTGATTCTCATATCCCTGGCCCTATTTGAGGTGACTTGAAAGATTCTCTGCCCCTTGTTGTCAAAGATTCCTAACCAAACAGGCCTTAGCAAAATGCTAGTTACCAGCCTTGCCCGTGATACCAGAGCTGCTTCTGTCTAAGGCTTGACCGTGTTGCTCCCTCACCAACCCCAGAGCTCTCTCTTGTCCTCATTTCCTCTGCTTCAATCTCTATGCTAACCTGTTGTAATAGGGAGGGTAGTGTCAATACCTCTGGCAGAAAGAGTCCCTTCCTAATTGGGATCCAAGCTGCCAATAAATTCCCCATCATCTAAAAGTATGGATACCATGACACTTACTATAGGATATCATTTAATGTCCTCTCTGGTCACACTGGCACAGGGCCTGGCCCTGTTTAATTAATTTGATTAGTTAATTAATTTGATTATTATTTGATGAATAAATTTTTAGTTGTAAGTGGTAAAAACCCAAAGTCAAACCAGCTTAGGCAAAAGGTTGAATTTATTGATTTATGTGACCAAACATTGGGAGGTAAGAGAGGAAATAAGGTATAACAAAGGACTTGAATGCTGCCCAGACATCCTCTATTTTCTCTTTTGTGTGTGTGTGAGCAGCAATTATTTATCCAGATTTTTTTTTTTTTTTTTTTTTTTTTGAGACGGAGTCTCACTCTGTCACCCAGGCTGGAGTGCAATGGTGCAATCTCGGCTCACTGCAACTTTTGCCTCCCAGGTTCAAGCGATTCTCCTGCTTCAGTCTCCTGAGTAGCTGGGATTATAGGCGCACGCCACCACGTCTGGCTAATTTTTAATAGAGATGGGGTTTTGCCATGTTGGCCAGGCTGGTCTCGAACTCCTGACCTCATGATTTGCCCACCTCAGCCTCCCAAAGTGCTGGGATTACAGGTGTGAGCCACCGTGCCTGGCCAGATACTTTGAAAAAGACATCACAAGAGTAACCTTTAAATTTTTTAATTGACAGGTAAATATTGTATGTATTTATGTTGTATAACTTTGTATTTTTCTTTTCGTTTTTAAAGATAGAGTCTCGCTCTGTCACCCAGGCTGGAGTGCAGTGGGGCAATCGTGGTTCACTGCAGCCTTGACCTCCCAGGTTCAAGTGACTCTCCTACCTCAGCCTCCTGAGTAGCTGGAACTACAGACACATGCCACCATGCCCAACTAATTTTTAAAAAATTTTATGTAGAGATGGGGTCTCGCTGTGTTGCCCAGGCTGGCATCAAACACCGGGCTCAAGCAATCCTCCTGTATTGGCCTCCCAAAGCATCAGGATTATAGACATGAGCCAGTGTGCCCAGCTATAACATTATGTTTTGATATATGTATACATTGTGGAATGGCTAAATCAAGCTATTTAACATATGCATTACTTCACATACTTATTATTTTTTGTGGTGAGAACCCTTAAAATCTACTCTCTTAGCAACTTTTAAATATATAATATATTATTATTAACTATAGTCACCATGTTGTACAGTAGATCTCTTGAACTTGTTCCTTCTGTATAACTGAAATTTTGTGTCCTTTAACTAATATTTTCCTATTTCCCTCACCCCCTCCAGGCTCTGGTAACTACCACTCTCCTCTCTGTTTCTATAGAGTTTGACTTTTTTAGATTCCACATATAAGTGAGATCATGCAGTATTTGTCTTTCTGTGCCTGGCTTATTTCACTTAACATAATGTCCTCCAGTTTCATCCATGTTGTTGCAAATTTGGTATCTCATCTTATGTTTCTTGCCTCCATTTTGTTTTCTCATATAGGCATCTTCCACAGGCTGGCAATATGGTCTCCAACAATTTTGAAGCTCGCCTGTTTTGCTTCAGCCCTGTCTACTTTCCAATGGATTTATAGAATTCCAAGTTAATAAATCCCAGAGGAGGTGTGTGATTGACTTGGCTTAGGATAGTTTCCAATCCTGGTCAATTAGAGTTACTGCAGGTTTTAGAGCAGTGGTATCTATTTAGGAAGTTACCTTCAATTTGTATTGTATAGTTTAAATAAGGGAAGGAGCATTTCCTAAAAGAAGTACATATTTCACTGGGCACAGTTGTGCATACCTGTAGTCTCAGCTACTTGGGAGGCTGAGGAAGGAGGATCGCTTGAACCTTGGGCAACATAACTAGACCCCATCTCCAAAAAATGAGTAAAAATTATTTTTGCCTGGGCACAGTAGCTCACGCCTGTAAACCTAGCACTTTGGGAGGTCCAGGGAGGTGGATCACTTGAGGCCAGGAGTTTGAGACCAGCCTGGCCAATATAGCCAAACCCTGTCTCTACCAAAAAGAAAATACAAAAATTAGCCAGGTGAGGTTGTGCATGCCTGCACTCCCAACTACTCAGGAGGCTGAAGCATGAGAATTGTTTGAGCCTGGGAAGTGGATGTTGCTGTGAACCAAGATTACGCCACTGCACTCCAGCCTGGGTGACAGAGCAAGACTCCATCTCCAAAAAAAAAAAAAAAAAAAAAAATTATTTAAAAAAGTAAGTACATATTTCAAAAGCAGAAGAGTCCTTAGAGAGGAGAAAATATGTCTCTTACATGTTTTAGACCTAATGTCATTTACCCTGTCTGTATTTATATACATGGTCATTGCAACAATGGTTTCAAATCCCTCCCTGTGTCCAAACCACCGTCATGGAACTCTGCACTGCTCTCCCATTTGGACTCTGGCTCAGCCAAGAGGCTTGCTTCAGGTCAATGAAATAATGGTGAGTGTGACACAATCAGAACTCATATTGGTGGTTGCTAGGGGCTGGGGGTGAGGAGAAATGGGCAAAAACTTCTTCAGGGTGCAGAGTTTGATTCTGGAGTGATGGAAAGGTCTGAAACTAGATAGAGATGGTAGCCACCCAACATCATCAATGTACAAAATGCCACTGAAGTATTCACTTCCGTGAATTTTATGTTATGTCAATAAAACCTCAATCATTTTTTAAAGAATCTAAAAAACAACCCAATTAAAAATGGGCAAACTATTTGAATAGACATTTCTCCAAAGAAGATATTCAAATGCCCAATAAGCACATGAAAATATGCTCAATAACATTTGTCATAAGGAAAATGCAAATCGAAACCACAGTTAGATGCCACTGATACCACTTCATTCTGATGAGAATGACTATAATACAAAAGATGAACAATAACAAGCATTGGCAAAGGTGTGAAGAGATGGGAACCTTTCTAAACTGCTAGTGGCAATGTAAAATGATGCAGCCACTTTGGAAGACAGTTTGGCAGTTTCTCAAAAAGTTAAACATAGAGTTAACCATATGATCCAGCAATTTCATTCATATATATATACACACACACACACATCCAAGACAATTAAAAACACATAGTCACACAAAAACTTGTACACAAATGTTCATAGCAGCACTATACATAAAAGCCAAAAATGTAAACAGCCCAAATGTCCATTGACTTGTGAATGGATAAACAAAATGTGGTACAATGGAATACTATTCAGTAATGGAAAGAAATTAAGTACTGATACATGCATGGAGGAACTTTGAAAATGTTATGCTAAGTGAAAGGAGACATACACAAAGGCCCATATATTGTATGATTCTATTTGTATGAAATGTCTAGAATGGGCAAATCCATTGACAGTAGATTAGTGGCTGCTGAGGACTAAAAGGAGGGGAAGTGAAAGAGAACAGTTGCTAACTGGTACAGCGTTTTAAATTTGCTCAGATATTTTTAAATCCTGGAATTAGATTGTGGTGATGGTTGCATAACCTTATGAATATACTAGAACCACCAATTGTCTATTTATTTTTATTTTTTATTTTTTAGTGATACAGTCTTGCTCTGTCACCCAGGCTGGAGTGCAGTGGGACAATCATAGCTTACATATCATAGCCTCAAACCCCTGGGCTCAAGCAATCCTCTAACTTCAGCTAGATTACAGGTATGCACCACTAAGCCCAACTAATTGGTTTTCGTTTTTTGTTTTGTAGAGATGGGGTCTCACTCTGTTTCCCAGGTTGGTCTTGAACTCCGTGGCCCAAGTGATCCTCCCGCCTCAGCCTCTCAAAACACTGGGATTACAAGTGTGTGCCACCATGCCCAGCCACTAACTGTATATTTTAAGAGTTAATTTTATGGTATTGAATTACATCTCCCTTTTTTTTCAGTTCAAAACATTACAATGAGCTTGTTTTTAAGGTTTATTGAAGTGTAATTCACATATGCATACACCCTTGGAGTGTAAAAGAAACCCACCTTTTTAAGGTATACAATTCAATGAGTTTTGATACATATTCAGTCATGTAACCATCACTCAAATCAAAAAATAAAATATTTCCTTTTTCCTAAATGTTCCTACGTGCCCTTTTGCAGTCAGTTCCCTCTCTGCCTCTAGCTCCTGGAAACCACCGATCTGAATTCCACTCCTGTAGTTTTCTCTTTTCCAGAATGCCACATAATGAGTCATTCAGTATGCAGGCTTTTCTAAGTATCTTACAATGGACTTGGTTTTAATGGGACTTACCTTGACCACCATCCAGACCCAGCAGTCAAACAACAGGGCTACTTCTCTCTAGAATCCAAGGTTGCTTACAAAGAACAATCAAATCTAAGCACTTACTTTACAGAATGCAATATAACATAGCAGTTAAAATCACAGTATGTAGAATTAGACCAACCTGGGTATATTAGTCTGTTTTCACACTGCTAATAGAGACATATATGACTGGGTAATTTATACAGGAAAAAGGTTTAATGGACTTATAGTTCCACATGGCTGGACAATCATGGTGGAAGGCCTCACAATCACAGTGGAAGGCCTCACAATCATGGCAGAAGGCCTCACAATTATGGTGGAAGGCAAGGAGAAGCAAGTCACGTCTTACGTGTATGGCATCAGGCAAAGAGAGAGCTTGTGCTGGGAAACTCCCTCTTGTAAAATAATCAGATCAGCTGGGTATGGTGGCTCATGCCTGTAATCCCAGCACTTGGGGAGGCCGAGGCGGGCAGATTACTTGAGGTCAGGAGTTCAAGACCTGGCCAACTTGGTGAAACCCCATCTCTACTAAAAATATGAAAATTAGTTGGGCATGGCGGCGCGCATCTGTAATCCCAGCTACTCAGGAGGCTGAGGCAGAAGAATTGCTTGAACCCGGGAGACGGAGGTTACAGTGAGCTGAGATTGTGCCACTGCATTCCAACTGGGCAACAGAGCAAGACTCCTGTCAAAAAAAAAAAAAAAATTAGATCTCATGAGACTTATTCACTGTCACGAGAATAGCATGAGAAAGACCTGCCCCCATGATTCAGTTTTCTCCCACTGGGTCCTTCCCACAACATGTGCAAATTCAAGATGAGATTTGGGTGGGGACACAGCCAAACCATATCACTGGGTTTGAATCACAGATCTAAAATTTCCTGTTGTGATAAACTTCAAAGTTTACTTAAACTCTAAGCCTTTTCCTGATTTCTACAATGTGAATAAAAATACCTATTTCATTGGGTTCTTGAGAAGATTCAATTAAAAAGAGAGAATGAATGTCTACACAATGCTCAGAACATAATAGGCAGCTAACAAATAATATCTATTATTACTTTATTACTATTATGATTGTTATTATTACTGATTGACAGAAGGCATATGACCTGTAAGGATACTTAATTCCTTATTTTCACACAGTTGTCATGCCTTAGAGACTTCCCTAACTATCCCTCTAGCTTCAACTCGCCTGAGTACAGGATTTTTGTTCTAGTCTTGTATATCTCATAGCTTCTAGGTTATTTCTATTTCACTAGAGACCTTGGGAAAATTTATTAATCTCTCTAAGTTTTAGATTCCACATCTAAAACAAGGAATTGATAATATTACTTACCATATAAGGTTGTTGTGAGGTTTGAAAGAGGAAATGTACTTTATCTAGTGCTTGCTACTTAAGTAGAAGAGAAGCCCTCTTATCTGCTGCAGTCAGGACCAACATTTGGTTAGTTAATTTAATTAGTTTTTTCAAAGTTGATAAAGAGGGGGCAGTATTATCTATGTTTACATCCAGTCTTAAACCAATAGTTCTTAAAATGTGATCTGGGGACTCTGGAGAGTCCCTGACACACTTTGATGGCTCCATGAGATCACAGCTATTTTTCTAATAATACTAAGGTTTTATCTGCCTTTTTCACTGTCATTCTCCCACAAGAGTACAGTGGAGTTTCCCAGAAGCTACATGACAAGTGACAATGAAGTAGATTGACTGCAGAAGCAGATACGAGAATCCAACTGTCTTCTCTTAAACCAGACATTAAAGAGACTGCAAAAAGTATAAAATGATGCCACTCTTCTCACTAAATGTTTTGGAAAATATAGTTATTTTAAAAATATTTAAATGTTTTAATTTATATTAACATTTAATGTGTTTATTATTGTTAATTTTAAACATAATAACAAATAATTTATCAGTTTTAATTTCTAACATGGTAAATATTGATAGATATAATCCACATAAATAAAAGTTCTTTGGAATGCTCGATAATTTCTAAGAAAGTAAAGGGGGACTTTTGGTTTTTGGTCTGGCATGTCAGGAGCTTGAAAGTTGTCATTCCATTCTAATAACAAGTGAAAAGCTGAATCAACTGAAAAATCAAAAACTCTTCTTAGATCTGTCAGGCAGATACAGAGAATTACAATTTACTGGAGCAGAGACCCACAGGCAAAACCTCCATTGGACAGTACCAGGGTGGAAAAACATGAACTGCAACTAAGAAATTGCTGGAGGCTCAGTGTGGACAAGTCTCAGAGTTCAAAAGCCCTTGTGGGGGAGGGGTGGGGTGCTCCTCATACTTTATAGTAACCATTCTGAAATACAACAAAGCATTCTTTTTTTTTTTTTTTTTTCTGAGACAGTGTTGCTCTGTTGCCCAGGCTGTAGTGCAGTGGCACTATCTCTGCTCACTTCAACTTCTGCCCCTGCATACTGGGTTCAAGTGATTCTCCTTTCTCAGCCTCCCGAGTAGCTGGGACTACAGGCATGTGCTACCACATCCAGCTAATATTTTGTATTTTTAGTAGAGATGGGGTTTCACCATGTTGGTCAGACCTGTTAAATACAGTAAAGTTCCTCTTCAAAGACACAGTATGTACAACTTTCTTGTTCTTTGTTCTGCAAGTAATCTTTCCCGCCTTTGCCATGCTCGGACATGTCCAGGCACGCCTTAGCTTTAGTCAGTCTATAACCCACGTCCCCTTCTTTATTTGGGAATGTGTTAGCTTCCTAGTTCCCCCAAAAGTGACCTCCTCTTTTCCTTTATTCCTCCATTGCGCGTTTACCTATTTAGGAAAAGTTTAAGATCCTGGCCAGTTGGGATCAGTTTAGCATGTGTGGTCCAGTTCCAGCCAATGGAAACAGGACACAGAAGTAGCGACAGTGTTTGGAATAAATACCCCTGCTTTCCTTTGTTCCTTGTGCTTTTGCAGCAACCAAAAGCATGAGCAGCACCCTTCAGCAGAAGTAAATTTGCCTTGCTGAGAAATCCTTTGTTTGAGTGCTCATTTTCTTTGTGACCCCAAGTAATTGTTTGCAACAGGCTGATCGCGAACTCCTGACCTCAAGTGATCCACCTGTCTCAGCCTCCCAAAGTGCTGGGATTACAGGTGTGAGCCACCATGCCTGGCCCAGAGCATTCTTTTACCAAGGTCTAACCTACTGGGGTTTTATCAGAGCCTAACTGACCCAGCATAAGAGAAATGCCTAGCTCTAGCAAGTTCTAGACCTTCTGTCCCATCTAAAGGGGAGAAAAAAACTAAGAGGCACTTGTACTGATCACATTCCAGTGACACAGGCTTCCTAAAAGACTGAGACCCAATCATGGGGTTATAGAACACTTCCCGCCACCCATCTCTCCCCACCCTACCCTCTACCACCACATTACTAAAGGCCCATTTACTGCAGGTCCTTTTACCCACTACCTCATGTCTGGCTTTCAACAAAAACTCACAAGGCATATTCTAAGGCAAAAGACATAGTTTGATGATAGAACAAACATCAGAACCAGACTCAGATATGGCAGAGATGTTGGAATTATCAGATTAGGAATTTAAATAACTATTATTAATATGCTAATCATTCTCATGGAAAAAGCAGACAACATGCAAAAACTGATGGGTAATCTAACCAGAGAGATGGAAATTCTGAGAGAGAATAAAAAAGGAATGCTAGGTATCAAAACCACTGTAACCGAAATGCAGAATGCCTTTGATGGGCACATTAATAGACCGCACATGGCTGAACAAAGAATGTCTGAGCTTGAGAATCTGCAATAGTAACTCTCAAAACTGAAAGGCAAAGAGAAAAAAGACTGTGGGAAAAAAACTCAGAAAGAATATCCCAGAAGTGTGAGACAAATACAAAAAGTGTAACATACGCAACATAAGAATACCAAAAGAAGAATAGAGAAAGGGACAAGAGAAATATCTGAAAAAAAAGGAGTCTTGAGGTTAAGAAAAAGTTTGAGAATCACTACTTTAAACATTTTCTTTTAAGTGAAAACATACAACTGTATTTACTTTCCAATCTTTTGACACAGAGAGAGGATATTTTCTTGTCTGTGAGTCCACTAATTGGACTCTTAAATAAATCACACCCATGGCACATTGTCTACAATTTTCAATTTAAATTACTTAAAGCAGAGTAAGAATTTGAAGATTTTTGCAGAAGAATTGTGGTGCAGAATCTGTCTAGATTTTAACAATTTTCTCCCTGACATCTAATATGACAGCAATTTATTTTACTATGAATCTATCCAAAGCATTCAACTTAGTTTTCATAAAGACAGCACTTTCCACTCTCTTTTTAGGTCAGTTTGTGTAATTTAAATTAACTTAATACAACTACAAGATTAACAGTTGGCTTGAGTAGGCTGGGAAATAATCATAACTATCCTTAGCGTAACTCCCAGCTAGAGGGAGCAGGCATTTTGGGCAGCCAGGAACCTGACATGGGTGCTGGTCCCCACATTTTGCAGTGGGAATGGGGAGTATAAGTTAATCTCGGTAGCCAGGTAAAGGGAGATTGATTAAAAGCATTTTGCAAAACGTGGCAACCACTATCAATATTAGTGCCCGACTATTAACTCAAACCGTCCTTGCCCACTAATCCATAATCCTCAATTATAAGAAAGACTTCTTATTTTCATCCTTATCTTCAGTAACCATCACAGTGGGGATAACTTGGGGAATATTTTGATACCAAGTCTAAACAACGCTTCAGTCCCCAGTCCCCTATGCTAGTTTAAATATCCTCTCCTTTCTGTCTCCTCTGGTTTTTTATTGTTGTTTTTGTTTTGTTTTGTCTTATTTCATTTTCTTTCTCTTTCTTGGTTTTAAAACCCTGGCCTTTGCTCAACCTTTCTCTTTATCCCTGATCTGTCCCTAAGCCCTGCAATGTCTTCTGCTGACAGGTCTCTTACACTGGAACCCCCTCATGCCCTTTTCCCTTTCTTCCTCTGACTCTTCCCTACACCCAGGCTCTCATATAAGTTAAGGGCACTTGGCAATTATCTCACAGAATGTAGCTGTCACCAGGATCTTTCTGGAGGCCAGAGGCCCTGTCCTTGTCATTTTGCTCTCTTTCTAGCATCTGGTGCTGGCCCATGGCACATGTCCCTTGCTTCCTGATTTCAAGGGCAGGGGCCAGGGCTGATCAGCTCTGGATGTGTGCTGAGGGGCTGCAGGGGAGGCCTTGCTCAGGGCACATGTAGATGACCAGTGTGTCTGTCTCAGCAGAGGCAAAGTTTTTCCCTCTTGTTTTGACAGGGTTGCAAAGGCAAGTGGCACAGCCTCCTCAGACAGACATAACATTGTGGCCAAAGCATGGTCAGAACTTAGTTATTGCCTCTACTTGCAGGAATGCCAACAAGGACAGGATAAGAATTTTTTTTTTTTTTTTTTTTTTTTTTTTTTTGTGAGACGGAGTCTCGCTCTGTCGCCCGGGCTGGAGTGCTCACTCACTGGCCGGATCTCAGCTCACTGCAAGCTCCGCCTCCTGGGTTTACGCCATTCTCCTGCCTCAGCCTCCCGAGTAGCTGGGACTACAGGCGCCTGCCACCTCGCCCGGCTAGTTTTTTGTATTTTTTTAGTAGAGACGGGGTTTCACCGTGTTAGCCAGGATGGTCTCGATCTCCGAGATCGAGATCCGCGTGTCTCGTGATCCGCCTGTCTCGGCCTCCCAAAGTGCTGGGATTACAGGCTTGAGCCACCGCACCCGGCCAGATAAGAACTTTTTAATCCAAGGAACGTTTCTTCTTTTTTTTTTTTTTTGAGACGGAGTCTCGCTCTGTCGCCCAGGCTGGAGTGCAGTGGCACAATCTTGGCTCACTGCAAGCTCCACCTCCCAGGTTGACAAATCCAAGGAACATTTCTTTGCAGCGAGAGTTAAGATTTACATAGAGCTGTCTGCAACTTGTATAATTGGGTTTGTGGGACGCACACCCTAAACTCCTGTGAGGCCCTTCTCCAAACTTTAAATTGCTTCTGGGATTAAAACTGGCTCCCATACAACCAAGGCTCTAAACTGCTCCATGGCTCCCTGATAGAATCTCTGGAGAGCAGGTCTGGGTGAAGGCACAGGGTGCCCGCCCTGAGCATGCAGGCAGGACGTGACTGCAGAATCAGCTGGAAGCAGCTCCTCGAGCTGTCCTTCCTCTTGACATCTCACCAGGCATGGAGAAGCCTAGGAAAGTTAGCAGCTAGAGCCCCTTCAGCTATGGCCAGCCCCACATTCCCTTTACCTTGCTGTGAAATTTGAAGAAATTACTTAGTTCCAAGACAGCTAAATAGAATTTGCTATATGCTTCCAGGCACAGCCTCAACCGATGGGGCTAGCTGGAGATGGTCAATGTGGGCAGTTGGAACAATCACTTCTCAAGCCTGGAGACCTTCCAGCATCATCCCCTGCTATGAGACCTTTTGTCCAGGTAAGTGCCTGTCTCCACCATGGACTTCTCTCCACACTGGATGTAGACTGGGTTCTCTCTGTGGCTAAACCTTCTTCAGGTAGGTGAGCAGAAGAGCAAAGGTTGTTGTGAGTGGGAACTTGGTCATAGTTTCCATAGGGTCTTTTATAAGGGAAAGGGAGCAGGCATGTTCTGGGAGTCTAGGCCTGTGTGGGGATAGGGAAGAGTAGGGGGAAGAATGGGGAATAACATTAGAAGGAAGCTTCTGCCCAGTGTAAGGAAAACCTTTCTAGCAATGGAGGCCATCGACAAAGGAATGGGAGGTATGAGCTCCACCTACCTTAAGATGTTCCAAACAAAAATTGGGAAATTGTGCTGCATGGAAGGTATTCGTGCAATGGAGGGAAGCGAGACAAGACCAGTTACTTTACAGTATCTCGGCCAAGTCTAAGATTTTCCAGTCAGCAGTGCTAGTAACTCTAAAGACGGATCTCTTTTCCCCACATATTCCTGATGTTCACAGTCAGTCTCCTCTGATAACTGCATGAGGATGGCTCCAAACTGGGCCCAGTTTCTCCCACCAGATCTTTCCCAGCCAACAACAGTGTGATAGTTACAGATGGAATGTGTGGCTCCCAGGCACACCATCCACCCCCACCCAAGCCCTGACATGAGGCAGAGATCTCAGAGAAAAGTGTGACACCTCTACTCTTCATGAATATCCTAGGGAGAGAGAGGATGATCAAGGCTTCACAGTCGATTCTTTAGTGCTTGGTATTTCTACTCTGGCACAAATGGACTGGCAAGGATCTAATCAGAGTGGTAAGGGAAGGAGCCTTGGGGAGAAGGTGAGGAGCCACCTGGCCCTGTCCTTGCTCCCTGTGCTCCTTTCTGAGCTTCAGCTTCCTCATCTTAACATGAGAAGTCAAGGCTTGAGGTTTTCTTTTTTTTTTTTTCTTTTTGAGACAGAGTCTCGCTCTGTCACCCAGGCTGGAGTGCAGTGGCACGATCTTGGCTCACTGCAAGCTCCGCCTCCTGGGTTCACGTGATTCTCCTGCCTCAGCCTCCCAAGCAGCTGGGACCACATGCGCCCGCCACCATGCCCGGCTAATTTTTTTGTATTTTTAGTAGAGACAGGGTTTCACCGTATTAGCCAGGATGGTCTCGATCTCCTGACCTCATGATCCACCCACCTCGGCCTCCCAAAGTGCTGGGATTACAAGCATGAGCCACCACGCCTGGCCAAGGCTTGAGGTTTTCTCTAGTGTGCTGGATCTATAGGTCTGCAGTGCCATTTTCAGCCTCCTTCGAGCGATCCCTCTGTAAGCCTGGGTGGAATTGTCTGCTCTTCCGTGGAGAAACCATTACTATGACATTGCAGTGGTTTAATGGTCAGCTCGGATATAGAAGGCCCTGAGTTAGGAGCTGTGACATAAAACTGCTCCCAAAGTACAGAATCTACCTACAAACTCACACTGGGAGGCATGAGGGACACTTGTCCTTGGATTCTATTCCTGCTCCTTCATGGGTCTGGAGCAGACTGGGAAACAGCAGTACTGGGAACAAAGGCTGGTTAGAGGGGATATGGAAGTGCTTCTGTTAGTGTCTCTAAGCTCTCTTGCTCAGAAACTCCTCAATGACAGGGCAACCAAGGGAGATCTCCAACCAAACTCAAGAGAAATGAACTAGAAACCAGGAATCAAGTAGCAAATGTAAATGCTGGATAGACCCTAGTCTTCCCGATCTCTGCTCATCACATACTCCCTGGGAAGGACTGTATTTGGAGCTGAATCATCAGAGAATTAGAGCCAGGGGAGTGGGTGGGGTGATGTCAGTGGCCAGCATCACTGAGTGTGACAGCCTGAAGCCCCCAAGGGCACTGCAGGGACAATTCAGGGACAAGTAGGGCTGGCCAGAGGAGCCCACTTCCCTGGACAGTGCTGGAACCATGCAGCATGCCCTCAAAGTCCTCTTTTATGGAGCTTATGCAGATCCTTCCTTACATATCCATTCCTTCAAGTATGTTAATACCACTGATCTGATGAAAATTCTTTCATTTATCATGGTTTGATTAGATTTCCAGGGTCTGCTTCTCCTGCTTTTGATCTGACATGTCCTGACTTTTAAGTTAACTTCAGTAGGCAGTGAATTTTATCTGTTAGCTGCTGATATTACAGTTTGGCATCTCAAAGGGTAAATTTGATTATATGTTCTAGAAGCATCTCATTATAAATACCACATACTGGTCTTTATAAACATGTTTGCTGTTCTCAGTTTTGCTAAATGGGGAAGAGAGAATTTAAAATGGAAGTGGCCAACCAATCCATTGTGGTAGAATTTGTCTTGCTCGGCCTGTCAGATCAGCCAAGGCTGGAGAAAACATTCTTTGTGCTCATCCTGCTGATGTACCTGGTGATCCTGCTGGGCAACGGGGTCCTCATCCTGGTGACTGTGTCCGACTCCAACCTACACACGCCCATGTACTTCTTCCTCGGGAACCTCTCCTTCCTGGACATCTGCTACACAACCTCTTCCATTCCTCTGGTCCTGGACGGTTTCCTCACGCCCAGGAAAACCATCTCCTTCTCAGGCTGTGCAGTGCAGGTGTTCCTCTCCTTTGCCATGGGAGCCACAGAGTGTGTGCTCTTGGGCATGATGGCGTTTGATCGCTATGTGGCCATCTGCAACCCCCTTAGGTACCCAGTAGTCATGAGCAAGGCTGCCTATGTGCCCATGGCTGCCAGCTCCTGGGTGGCTGGTGGAGCCAACTCCTTGGTGCAGATCTCTCTTGCGGTACAGTTACCCTTCTGTGGGGATAACATCATTAATCATTTCACCTGTGAGATCCTGGCAGTTCTGAAGTTGGCCTGTGCTGACATCTCCATCAATGTGATCAGCCTGGGGGTGGCCAATGTGATCTTCCTGGGGGTCCCAGTGCTCTTCATCTTTGTCTCCTACATCTGCATACTCACCACCATCCTGAGGATCCCCTCAGCTGAAGGACAGCGAAAGGCCTTCTCCACTTGCTCTGCACATCTTACAGTGGTGGTGATTTTCTATGGGACTATTCTTTTCATGTATGCAAAGCCCAAGTCTAAGGACCCCCTGGGGGCAGACAAACAGGATGTTTCAGACAAGCTAATTTCCCTCTTTTATGGAGTGTTGATCCCCATGCTCAACCCCATCATCTATAGCCTGAGGAACAAGGACGTGAAGGCTGCTGTGAGGAGCCTGGTAAGTCAGAAATGCTTCACCCAGCGATAGTGAGAGGAAGCAGTGTGTCTTTTGGTTCTGTGCACACAAGGGGTCTACTCAGTAAGCACAGACTTGCTTAAAGGTCCCACACAACAGTTTCCAAACTGATGTTCATTGAGATGGGGCTTTCTTCGTGATGGAAGATGGAACACTAACTCTTTAGAATGTGCTAAATTACCTAGAACTGAGAATAAGTGACTATTAAATTTTCTTTGTATTTTTATTCTGAAAAAATAAGCAATAAAAATTAGAACTTTATAAAACAAACACTTATTTCTTTGTTCATGTGCAGACCAGTTTCAATTTGTATGTGACAATTATGTTGTTTTCTGTTCTATTGTGTAATGGGGAGCATGACAGTGAGGAAAAGTCACTTTTTTTTTTTGAGAAAACCATTTTTATTATCATCACCACCCAGGTTATCTGTGCTAAGTTAGGTACCAAATGGCCAGATCCTCTAAAGAACAGCTACGTAACATTTCTTTCATGTTTCAAGAGATGAAAATAACTGTACAAGATTAAGTACAAAAGTACACAAGACAGTGGACACGAAAAAGATCCATGTATGAGATTTTTATCCCACCTGCAGCTTTTATATATTGAAAAGTAGAATTCATGATCTAAAATATATTGTCCTTCTATAGTCCTGTCAAGTTTAATGGAAGTGGGTTTAACCTGATTACAACACTAACACCAGTGTCACTTATCTGATATTTACAAAAATTCATATTTTTCAAAAAATGAAAGTCAGTGTAACACCCATGCAAGCTAGAATGCTAGCTGTTTGGTGAACAAGGACCTGATATCAGAACAAGAAGTCTATAAAGTCCCAAACTTTATAAGTATGATCTTTTTCAAACTGCATCCATTCCTCACATTGAAGATGTGAAACCCAAACCCATTCCTCTTTGTGTGTGGATTTGTATCTTGCCTTTTCATACGGAGCATCTAAACTTCTAAATACTTCTTCCTATTGCTTCAGAGTCTTGTAACTTTCTTCATCAACTGAGCTACATCGAGCTTCATCTTCACTCTTAATACCCATCAATTTCCTAAATTTGACATTTTGGTCCTAGTTTCCAAAATTCAACTTTTCACATATTTCAGCAGATTGAGATTTGTCCTCTTCTTTCTTGCCCTGCCAAAGCATTTTCCTTTTTTTCTCTTGTTCAGCAAATTTCAATGGATTCACATTGAAACTCTGCGGGGTTAGAGTAGTTAGGTACAGCTATTCCTGTCTCTGCCAAAGCTTTAGCTTGCAGGGCTGCCATTTGAGCTGTCATGGCTATCTGAGGTGTTATTTGCAATCCTGATGCCAACAGGGCAACAACATTGAGAACAGAACCCCCAGTAGCTGCAGCTGCTGCAGTTATTTCCTGTTGTTTTTGTTTTTCAACTATTTTTTTGTATCGCTGTTTTTATAATTTCTTTGCCCTTTCCAACCTCCTAGCTAAAGCTTCTTGTGTATCCATTGCTGTGTTTCTGCCTCTGAAGGGAAGTGGACTCAGAGTCCAGCTTTAACTTCTGCTAAATCTTCTCAGTTTTTCAATTCTCTTTTTTCTATCTCGACTCCTACTCTTTGTCCCACTCCTGCTTCTAGTCCTATGCCTTTGTCTCAATCTTGAGCAGGAATGAGACCTGATCTGCCCTTTTCTTTCCCTGCTTCTGGATCTTGATTTCTTCCCCTCTCTGCTTCTAGGTTGAGACTTCTTCCACTCCCTACTCCTGGATCGGGACTTCTGCTCCAGCCTGCTTCTACTACGATGGCGTCGTTCACGAGACCTAGATCTTGAGTGACTTCTGCCTCTTGATGACTTTCATTTTTTGCATTTGTGCTTGTCCTATTTTCAGATTAATTTAGTTGCTCTCTTTCTTTATCGGAAGAATGTTCTTTGTCACTATGTTCCTCAGATTTGTGTTTCTTAGAGGATTTTTCTTTGGATTCATGTCTTCTTGCCTCTTTGCTTCTGTTCCAGCTCCTGTGTTTTCTTCCTTTATTACTCGACTTTCATTTTCTTTCTCTTGACCTTGATTGTGATCTTGAATAATGATGTTTTGAGGCTCCAGGAGGAACAGATATATCTGACTACTCTCTTTTCTTTTTTTTTTTTTTTTTTTTTTTTTTTTTTTTTTTGAGACGGAGTCTCGCTCTGTCGCCCAGGCTGGAGTGCAGTGGCCGGATCTCAGCTCACTGCAAGCTCCGCCTCCCGGGTTCACGCCATTCTCCTGCCTCAGCCTCCCGAGTAGCTGGGACTACAGGCGCCCGCCAGGTCGCCCGGCTAGTTTTTTGTATTTTTAGTAGAGACGGGGTTTCACCATGTTAGCCAGGATGGTCTCGATCTCCTGACCTCGTGATCCGCCCGTCTCGGCCTCCCAAAGTGCTGGGATTACAGGCTTGAGCCACCGCGCTATCTGGTGATGTCTTTTGTGGGGTTAGTCCATCTCATTTGGTATCACTAGCTGCCACAGTTCAGAGTCCTGGCCGCTAGGGCCGCACCTCCACTTGCTGCTTTCAACAGTTGGAAAAGTCACTTCTTAATTGGCATCCAAATTGAAAACCAATCTGCTATTTTAGAAAATTGCCAATACCAAGATGCATCCTGAATGACATCATTTAACCCCTCTTTGACTATAGGAGCTCAGAGTGTTGTCTGTTTAATTATTTCCTGCTTAATATCCTAGAGAAAATTTTGGGTAACTCTTTTTCCTCTTAATATACATAGAGCATATCTATTTTCTACCCAAAGTCAATGAAGAGTTTGCTGCAACACCACCAAACTAGATAATACAGCCCAAGAAGAGAATCTTTAGCAGTCTTCCTCTAGCTAAATCATTACTACAATGTGAAGCTTATATTCAGAGTCCATTTCATTTCTTTAGGATTTTAGATTGGATGCTGGCAATAATTGCTCAAGCCTACTAATAATTACCCTTCTGGCTAAGAGCATAGACTTTGCAACCAGACTAACATGGAGTACCTCTGCCTGCACACTTCAGACCTGTTTAGAAAGAACTATTTAATCTTGTGGACCCTTAGTTTCCTAATTTGTAAGATGGAAATAATTAAACCAACTCCACAGAGGTGTTGTGAAGATTTAGTATGTGTATATGTTAAAAATGCACAGCGGGACGGGGCCCCCAAGAAGGCTGAATAGGAACAGCTCCAGCCTCCAGCTCCCAGTATGAGCGACACAGAATATGGGTGATTTCTACATTTTCAACTGAGGTACTGGGTTCATCTCACTGGGGTGTGTCGGACAGTCGGTGCTGGTCAGCGGGTGCAGCCCGACCAGTGAGACCTGAAGCAGGGCAAGGCATTGCCTCACCTGGGAAGTGCAAGGGGGAAGGGAATTCCTTTTCCTAGCTAAGGGAAACTGAGACACACAACACCTGGAAAATCAGGTAACTCCCACGCTAATACTACGCTTTACCAAGGGTCTTAGCAAACGGCACACCAGGAGATTATATCCCACACCTGGCCCGGAGGGTCCCACGCCCACAGAGCCTCCCTCATTGCTAGCACAGCAGTCTGAGATCTAACTGCAAGGCAGCAGCGAGGCTGGGGGAGGGGTGGCCACCATTGCTGAGGCTTAAGTAGGTAAAAAAAGCCTCCAGGAAGCTCGAATTGGGTGGAGCCCACCGCAGCTCAAGGAGGCCTGCCTGCCTCTATAGACTCCACCCCTGGCGACAGGGCATAGCTAAACAAAAAGCAGCAGAAACCTCTGCAGATGTAAATATCCCTGTCTGACAGCTTTGAAGAGAGCAGTGGTTCTCCCAGCATGGAGGTTGAGATCTGAGAACGGACAGACTGCCTGCTCAAGTGGGTCCCTGACCCCTGAGTAGCCTAACTGGGAGACATCCCCCTCTAGGTGCAGACTGACACCTCACACCTCACACGCCTGGGTACACCTCTGAGACAAAGCTTCCAGAGCAAGAATCAGACATCTACATTCGCTGTTCAGCAATATTCTATCTTCTGCAGCCTCCGCTGCTGATACCCAGGCAAACAGCATCTGGAGTGGACCTCAAGAAAACTTCAACAGACCTGCAGCTGAGGGTCCTGACTGTTAGAAGGAAAACTAACAAACAGAAAGGATACCCACACCAAAACCCCATCAGTACATCACCATCATAAAAGACCAAAGGCAGATAAAACCACAAAGATGGGGGAAAAGCAGTGCAGAAAAGCTGGAAATTCAAAAAATCAGAGCGCATCTCCCGCTCCAAAGGAATGCAGCTCATCGCCAGCAACGGAACAAAGCTGGATGGAGAATGACTTTGACAAGTTAAGAGAAGAAGGCTTCAGTTGATCAAACTTCTCAGAGCTAAAGGAGGAACTACATACCCAGTGCAAAGAAACTAAAAGACTTGAAAAAAGAATGGATGAATGGATAACTAGAATAATCAATGCAGAGAAGACCATAAACGAACTGATAGAGATGAAAACCATGATGAAGGGGTGGCCTGCCCCTCCACACTTGTGGGTGTTTCTCGTTAGGTGGAAACGAAAGACTTGAGAAAAGGAATAAAACACAGAGACAAAGTGTAGAGAAAGAAAAGCGGGGCCCAGGGGACCGGCACTCAGTTTACAGAGGACCCATGCCGGCACCAGCCTCTGAGTTCCCTTGGTATTTATTGAGAATTATCTTAGTCATTAAAAGGATAAGGGAGTGGCTGGACAATAGGATTATTGGAGGGAGGAAATCAGCAGTAAGACATATGAAAAAATCCTTGTAATATGAATAAGTTTAACAGAAAATGCCGTGCCTTGAGATATATATGCGACATCTCCATAAACCTTTTAGCAGTATTGCTCCAGCAAATCCCACCTTATTCCTAAAGGCGGTTTCTCCTCACTCAGTAAACAAGGCACACAATGGGTATTACCCGGAGATGTTCCATTGCCCAGGGAGGGGCAGGAGACAAATGTTTTTCTCTTTCTTGAGATTTAAGAGAATGGTGATGACTTTTAACCACAGGCAGCTTTTAGGCACTTGTTTAACAAAGCACATTCTGCACAGCCCAAAATCCTTTTACCCTTAAATCACCTTCGCACATGTCTCTTGCAAGGGCAAAGTTGAAGGTAAGGTCACAGATTAACAGCATCTTAAATACAGAACTAAATGGAGTCTTTTATGTCTACTTCCTTCTATATAGACATGGTAACAAGCTGATCTCTCGTTCTTTTCCCCACACCATGACACAAGAAATACGTGACAAATGCACAAGCTTCAGTAACCGACTTGATCAACTGGAAGAAAGAGTATCAGCGATTGAAGATCAAATGAATGAAATGAAGCAAGAAGAGAAGTGTAGAGAAAAGAAATGAACAAAACCTCCAAGAAATATAAGATTATGTGAAAAGACCAAATCTACGTCTGATTGGTGTGCCTGAAAGTGACAGGGAAAATGGAACCAAGTTGGAAAACACTCTGCAGGATATCATCCAGGAGAACTTCCCCAACCTAGTAAGGCAGGCCAACATTCAAATCCAGGAAATACAGAGAATACCACAAAGATACTCCTCGAGAACAGCAACTCCAAGACACATAATTGTCAGATTCACCAAAGTTGAAATGAAGGAAAAAATGTTAAGGGCAGCCAGAGAGAAAGGTCGGGTTACCCACAAAGAGAAACCCATCAGACTAACAGCAGATCTCTCGGCAGAAACTCTACAAGCCAGAAGAGAGTTGGGGCCAATATTCAACATTCTTAAAGAAAAGAATTTTCAACCCAGAATTTCATATCCAGCCAAACTAAGTTTCATAAGTGAAAGAGAAATAAAATCCTTTACAGACAAGCAAATGCTTAGAGATTTTGTCACCACCAGGCCTGCCCTACAAGAGATCCTGAAGGAAGCACTAAACATGGAAAGGAACAACAGGTACCAGTCATTGCAAAAACATGCCAAAATGTAAAGTCCATCGATGCTAGGAAGAAACTGCATCAACTAACAAGCAAAATAACCAGCTAATATCATAATGACAGGACAAGTTCACACATAACAATATTAACCTTAAATGTAAATGGACTAAACGGTCCAATTAAAAGACACAGACTGGCAAATTGGATAAAGAGTCAAGACCCATCAGTTTGCTGTATTCAGGAGACCCATCTCACATGCAGAGACACACATAGGCTCAAAATAAAGGGATGGAGGAAGATCTACCAAGCAAATGGAAAAAAAAAAAAAAAAAAGCAGGGGTTGCAATCCTAGTCTCTGATAAAACAGACTTTAAGCCATCAAAGATCAAAAGAGACAAAGAAGGCCATTATATAATGGTAAAGGGATCAATTAATCAGGAAGAGCTAACTATCCTAAATATATGCACCCAATACAGGAGCACCCAGATTCATAAAGCAAGTCCTTAGAGACTTACAAAGAGACTTAGACTCCCATACAATAATAATGGGAGACTTTAACACCCCACGGTCAACATTAGACAGATCAACGAGACAGAAAGTTAACAAGGATATCCAGGAATTTAACTGAACTCTTCACCAAGCACACCTAATAGACATCTACAGAACTCTCCACTCCAAATCAACAGAATACACATTCTTCTCAGCACCACATCACACTTATTCCAAAATTGACCACGTAGTTGGAAGTAAAGCACTCCTCAGCAAATGTAAAAGAACAGAAATGATAACAAACTGTCTCTCAGACCACAGTGCAATCAAACTAGAACTCGGGACTAAGAAACTCAATCAAAACTGTTCAACTACATGGAAACTGAACAACCTGCGCCTGAATGACTACTGGGTACCTAACGAAATGAAGGCAGAAATAAAGATGTTCTTTGAAACTAATGAGAACAAAGATACAACATACCAGAATCTGTGGGACACATTTAAAGTAGCGTGTAGGGGGAAATTTATAGTACTAAATGCCCACAAGAGAAAGCAGGAAAGATCTAAAATTGACACCCTAACATCACAATTAAAAGAACTAGAGAAGCGAGAACAAACACATTCAAAAGCTAGCAGAAGGCAAGAAATAACTAAGATCAGAGCAGAACTGAAGGAGATAGAGACACAAAAGACCCTCCAAAAAATCAATGAATCCAGGAGCTGGTGTTTTGAAAAGATCAACAAAATTGACAGACCACTAGCAAGACTAATAAAGAAGAAAAGAGAGAAGAATCAAATAGATGCAATAAAAAATGATAAAGGGGATATCACCACCAACCCCACAGAAATACAAACTACCATCAGAGAATACTATAAACACCTCTACGCAAATCAACTAGAAAATCTAGAAGAAATGGATAATTTCCTGGACACTTACACTCTCCAAAGACTAAAGCAGGAAGAAGTTGAATCCCTGAATAGACCAATAGCAGGTTCTGAAATTGAGGCAATAATTAATAGCCTACCAACCAAAAAAAGTCCAGGACCAGACGGGTTCACAGCTGAATTCTACCAGAGGTATAAGGAGGAGCTAGTACCATTCCTTCTGAAACTATTCCAATCAATAGAAAAAGAGGGAATCCTCCCTAACTCATTTCATGAGGCCAACATCATCCTGATATGAAAGCCTGGCAGAGACACAACAAAAAAAGAGAATTTTAGACCAATATCCCTGATGAACATCAATGCAAAAATCCTCAATAAAATACTGAAAAACCGAATCCAGCAGCACATCAAAAAGCTTATCCACCATGATCAAGTGGGCTTCATCCCTGGGATGCAAGGCTGGTTCAACATACGCAAATCAATAAACGTAATCCAGCATATAAACAGAACCAAAGACAAAAACCACATGATTATCTCAATAGATACAGAAAAGGCCTTTGACAAAATTCAACAGCCCTTCATGCTAAAAACTCTCAATAAATTCGGTATTGATGGAACATATCTCAAAATAATAAGAGCTATTTATGACAAACCCACAGCCAATATCATACTGAATGGGCAAAAACTGGAAGCATTCCCTTTGAAAACTGGCACAAGACAGGGATGCCCTCTCTCACCACTCCTATTCAACATAGTGTTGGAAGTTCTGGCTAGGGCAATCAGGCAAGAGAAAGAAGTAAAGGGTATTCAGTTAGGAAAAGAAGAAGTCAAATTGTCCCTGTTTGCAGATGACATGATTGTATATTTAGAAAACCCCATCATCTCAGCCCAAAATCTCCTTAAGCTGATAAGCAACTTCAGCAAAGTCTCAGGATACAAAATAAATGTGCAAAAATCACAAGCATTCTTATACACCAGTTACAGACAAACAGAGAGCCAAATCATGAATGAACTCCCATTCACAATAGCTTCAAAGAGAATAAAATACCTAGGAATCCAACTTACAAGGGATGTAAAGGACCTCTTCAAGGAGAACTACAAACCACTGCTCAGTGAAATAAAAGAGGACACAAACAAATGAAAAAACATACCATGCTCATGGATAGGAAGAATCAATATCATGAAAATGGCCATACTGCCCAAGGTAATTTATAGATTCAATGTCATCCCCATTAAGCTACCAATGACTTTCTTCACAGAATTGGAAAAAAACTGCTTTAAATTTCATATGGAACCAAAAAAGAGCCTGCATTGCCAAGACAATCCCAAGCCAAAAGAACAAAGCTAGAGGCATCACGCTACCTGACTTCAAACTATACTACAAGGCTACAGTAACCAAAACAGCATGGTATTGGTGCCAAAACAGAGATATAGACCAATGGAACAGAACAGAGCCCTCAGAAATAATAACACACATTTACGGCCATCTGATCTTTGACAAACCTGACAAAAACAAGAAATGGGGAAAGGACTCCCTATTTAATAAATGGTGTGTGGAAAATTGGCTAGCCATAAGTAGAAAGCTGAAACTGGATGCTTTCCTTACTCCTTATATGAAAATTAATTCAAGATGGATTAGAGACTTAAATGTTAGACCTAAAACCATAAAAACCCTAGAAGAAAACCTAGGTAATACCATTTAGGACATAGGCATGGGCAAGGACTTCATGTCTAAAACACCAAAAGCAATGACAACAAAAGTCACAACTGACAAATGGGATCTAATTAAACTAAAGAGCTTCTGCACAACAAAAGAAACTACCATCAGAGTGAACAGGCAACCTACAGAATGGGAGAAAATTTTTGCAATCTACTTATCTGACAAAGGGCTAATATCCAGAACCTACAAAGAACTCAAACAAATCTGCAAGAAAAAAACAAACAACCCTATCAAAAAGTGGGCAAAGGATATGAACAGACACTTCTCAAAAGAAGACATTCATACAACCAACAGACACATGAAAAAATGGTCATCATCACTTGCCATCAGAGAAATGCAAATCAAACCCACAATGAGATACCATCTCACACCAGTTAGAATGGCAATCATTAAAAAGGTCAGGAAACAACAGGTGCTGGAGAGGATGTGGAGAAATAGGAACACTTTTACACTGTTGGTGGGACTGTAAACTAGTTCAACCATTGTGGAAAACAGTGTGGCGATTCCTCAAGGATCTAGAACTAGAAATACCATTTGACCCAGCCATCCCATTACTGGGTATATACCCAAAGGATTATAAATCATGCTGCTATAAAGACACATGCACACGTATGTTTATTGCAGCACTATTCACAAGAGCAAAGACTTGGAATCAACCCAAATGTCCATCAGTGACAGACTGGATTAAGAAAATGTGGCACATATACACCATGGAATACTATGCAGCCATAAAAAAGGATGAGTTCGTGTCCTTTGTAGGGACATGGATGCAGCTGGAAACCATCATTCTCAGCAAACCACCACAAGATGGAAAACCAAACACTGCATGTTCTCACTCATAGGTGGGAATTGAACAATGAGATCACTTGGACACAGGAAGGGGAATATCATACACCAAGGCCTATTGTGAAGAGAGGGGAGGGGGGAGGGATAGCATTAGGAGATATACCTAATGTAAATGACGAGTTAATGGGTGCAGCACACCAACATGACACATGTATACATACGTAACAAACTTGCACGTTGTGCACATGTACCCTAGAACTTAAAGTATAATAATAAAAAAAATGCACAGTGACTAGCAAAAAGTAACCTCCCAATTAATACATTAACATTTTTATTATTAATGAAATACGTTAAACAACTCCCCAAAGGAAGCCTCATGACACTTGAAGACAGACTATAACACCACACTTAACTGAATTAGTCCAGATTTATCACTGTAGCCCATTCGGGGTGGCTTTCCAGTTTATGACCTAACCATCCGATTTCTCTGAGCATTTTCTCCAGTCATCCTTCTTTCCCATCCACAGAGCGAGTCACTCATGTTTGCTCTGAGTGACACTGACTCTCCCTAGAGCAATCAGATTCTTTCTGCCAGATTTCGAGAATTGTCATTAGTACCAGGGAGTGAGTGACTGGATCCATAGCATGCAAACTTGGGAGCTGTGAGGTAATCATGTTTGACTATGCGGATGGAGAGGTCAAGAGTAACCATGTCTGCAAAGAGAAAAGAGTAGCCAAAGAGAGAGAGAGAGGAGCAAAGTTGAGAGATGGTTAAGAGTATGGACTTTGCAGCCAGACTAACATGGAGTGCCTCTGCCTGTGTAACTTCAGGCCTGTTTTAAAAAAAAACTGTTTAATCTTGTGGACCCTTAGTTTAGAGAATCCTCATGTGTTCCTATTTTTTCATTTCCATTTTTCCTAAAACCTGGCTACATTCACATTCCTGAACTTTTGTTTCTAATGGATACCCCTTTATAGTGGACTCTGGTTTTTGCTAATCTAAATTAAGTTGCTTTCTTAGGAGGGGGAGCAACAAAAGTCACAACTAATATAATTACTATCTACTAGCTTACGTAAAATATATATTCCTTTTCATAAGCCACATGCACACAGCACCACATTATCATGCCTGGCACAAGTCTTGGAGAAATCAGTTCTGAAACAATTATTCTGGACTCAACATGTAGTGCTTCTTGTAATCAAAGACTCCCTTCCTGCTACTGGGACTTTGCCCTTTGTGGTTCTATCACCTGTAAATCTGGAACATGTCCAGGGATTGATGTTATTCAAGAGGTCTAGTGTTCAAGTCCCTGCCCTCCCAACATAGTGTTACAGGATCATTGAGGTGTTGCTTCACCAGCCAGAAACCTCTGTGGCCAGTGTTGCCTTTGCCCAAGTTTTGCTCAGGCCCACTGGGCCCACTTGGCCAGGCAGGCTGCACTCAGCTTACACTACCTGCCTGGATCCCCTGCCTGCCAGTGAGCCAAGTGGTGAGGGGTGAGCGAGCCGAGCATAGGGTATGGCCTCTGCGTACATCCAGGCATGCTGACTGTGGCAGGGCAGACAGCTCCAGGTGCCAGCATGGGTGCCAGCTCCCCGCAAGTCTGCAGCTGGACCAGGCATACTGCAAGCAGCTTCCATGGCTGGCATTGGGGAACATGGTGGTGCCTGGAAGCTTGAAGATGCCAGGAACCACAGAACCCTAAAGAGGGTGTCACAGCCCTGGCTTGGGGAGCTCCTAAGTCTGGGTTCCCTGAAGGGCTGCAGCTCTTCTCTCCTTCTTGTCATTTGCAATGTGGCAAGCAAGGGGCATGTTTCAGCCCCTCCATTTGGTGGGTCTTGAGTTCTTGTCCTGCACCCTGGAAGAATGAGCTACATGGACAAGTGAAAGGTGAGCAAGGTGAAGAGGGGCTTTATTGAGTGATATAACAGCTCAGAGGAGACACGCAGTGGATAGCTCCTCTCCACAGTGAGGGTGTCCCGACAAGTGTTCATCCCTCAGCAGAGAGGAGACCCTGGAGTGGGTAGCTCCTCTCCATAGCCAGTTGTCCCGACATTTGCTCAGCTCTCAGCAGAGAGGAGACCCTGGAGTGGGTAGCTCCTCTTCACAGCTGGTCATCCCAACTTCTCAGCTCTCAGAAGAGATGAAGCCCTGGAGTGGGTAACTCCTCTCCACAGACAGGTCCTCCCATAGTCTCCTTGAGTCTGGCTGAGTCCTGGGTTTTTCTAGGCTTCAGAGGGGAGGAAGTGCATGCTGATTGGTCCATGGTTGGCTATGGCTGGGCCCAGAAAAATCACCATAAGTTCCCATTCTGGTCTGTCAGCCCGGCTCCCCAGTTTCAGGTTGTCCCTAACTTGAAGGTGGGGCTTCACTGGGGACCTACCCTTTCTGCCCAGGAACATCTCTGGCTCCTGCCATTGCCCAGGCTGTTTGTGCTGAGGGACGCCTGCAGGCAAGCCCTAAGCTGCCCTCAGTGCTCCCACCTCAGCCTCTGTCCTATGCTCATTGGTGCCTCAAGTCCAGAGAGGTTGCAGGAAGCTGGCATGTTGGTGCTGCCCCAAGTGTGTGCACACCCAGATGGGTCACAACAGCACCCTGGCTCAGCCTCAACTCTGCTCCAAGACTGGAGTGGGCACCAGCAGAGAAGAGAGGCCAGGTAGTGGGAGCACACACCTCTAAGCCAGTGGGGGGCAGATGCCTGGGTCCACAGTAAAATAGGTGTAACCGTGAGCTCACAGTCCTTTAATATACTGCACCATCCAGAAGCAACTGGCCCAAGAGAGTGACATAATGGCCGTTTGATAGCACAGCTAAGCCACCAGCTTAGAAATAATGCCAGGTGAGAAGGGGGCACCTTCCTCCAGAATGCAGTATGTACTCTAAATCAGTGACCATTTTATGGTGCTGTGCCCCAAATAAGTAAAATACAGGGTGGTGGCAAGAGTCACTCTGATTACCATCACTTCCAGGGACCTATCTGGGAAATGTGTGCTTCCCATCCCTGCAACTCTATCTAGGCTTTGCAGGTCTAAGGGTCCTAGTTCAGTTCCCAGAGAACTGACTACATCAGGGGGACACAGAAAGACTCCAAATAAACATTTTTAGCATTTTATTGAGGTATATCTTATATACCCAAAAATTCATCCCTTGTACAAATCAATGATTTTTAATAAATGTATACAGTTATGCAATCATTACCACCAAATGATTTTAGAACATTTACATCACTTCAAAAACTTCCCCCATGCCCAATTGCAGTCAATCCCCACCAGAAGCCCTGGACAACTACCAACTTACTTATTTCTAGAAAGATTTGCTCTTTTACAAACTTCACATGTTCCCACTTATTTGTGGGAGCTGAAAGTTAAAACAATTGAACTCATGGAGATAGAGAACAGAATGATGGCTACCAGAGGCTGGGAAGGGTAGCCTTGGGGACCAGCCTCAACAACACCCATAGGGTACCCAAAGTCCGGTGGTGACGAAGGAATGAGAAGAGACAGGTTAAGATTGCATAAAGAGCAGGGGCCAGGGGGCCAATTGCAAAATGGAGGCTGCAAAAGGCTCAGAGTCCTGGTCTCCACACTATTTATTAAGTATAATCACTTAGATTTAAGAAGCAGACGTGCAGAGCAAAACGGTGAAAGGGAGGCAGTACGTCATACGCGTAATCTATAGCAACAGCGGTTTAAATGAATCTCCTTTGTGTTTAAACAGCATGTCTTTAACTTATCGGAGAGTAGCTAGTGGGAGCAGGCTTAACTAGGAGCCTGCACGTCAATCCACATTCCAGTGCTTCAAAGGAGTGTCTTTCTCCTTGAACACAGCGTTTACAGATAAGAGAGCAGGTCTCGCTCTGAGTATGGAAACATAGTGGTGATAAGAAGGCTTTCCTCCCCAGAGGCCTGTTGTGGCTTTTCACAACTTACTGTCCCATATTTTTATGACCAGTTTATTTAGACCTAAATAAATAAGGCACCCCATAAGCCTTTTTTTCAACAGGGAGTGGGTAGCGGGGTTGGGGGGAAGTAGGAATAGTTAATGGATACAAAAAATAGAAAGAATGAATAAGATCCAATATTTGATAGCACAACAGGGTGATTGTAGTCAATAATAATTTCATTGTACATTTAAAAATAACTAAAAGGGTATAATGGGATTTTTTGTAATACTAAGGATAAATGCTTGAGGTGATGGGTACCCCATTTACCCTGATGTGATTATTACACATTGTGTGCCTGTATCAAAATATCCTATGGGATATTTTGGTATATATTATGGTATATATCCATAAATATATACACCTACTGAGTACCCACAAAAATTATAAAATAAATAACTTTTTTGGAAAGGTTTGGTCTTTCTAGAGATTCCAAATAAATGGAATCCTATGCTATCTTTTCATCTGGTTTCTTTCACTTGGTATATGTTTTTGAGTCTCATCCAGTGGTAACATGTATCAGCAGCTTGCACTTTTTTTACTGTGAAACAATATTTATCTCATTGTATGGATAGACCACTTTGTGCACGTTGTGTTTATCTATTCACCCACTAATGGACATTTGTATTGTTCCTAGTTTGGGGTTATTATGGATAATGCTGCTATAAACATGCATATACACAGTTTTGTATGGAGTTGGTGGGTCATATAGTAAGAATGTGTTTAACTCTAAGAAATTGTCAAACTGGTTTCCAAAGTGGCTGTATCATTTTTAATTCCCGCAAGCATGTATGATAGTTTCTCCACATGCTCCCCAACCCTTGTATTATCAGTCTTTTAAATATAGCTCTTTTAGTGGAGGCATAGTAGTATCTCATTGTAGTTTTAACTTGCATTTTTATGATGGCTATTTATATTGATCATCTTTACATGCTCTTATGAACCATTCATATATGCTTTGTGGTGACAATATTTTAATTGGGTTGTCTTTTTGTTATCGAATTGCTTATAAGAATTCTTCATGTATGACGGATACAAGCCCTTTATCATATATACAGTTTGCAAATACTTTCCCACAGTCCCTTTTTTTAAAAAAATTTTCTTCCAGTGTCATTTGAGGAACAAAATTTAAAATTTTATTGTCGAATTTATCAATTTTTCCTTTGATGAATTTTGCTTTTGGTGTCTTATCTAAGAAATCTTTAAGCCAGAGTCACAAAGATTCTGTCCTATGTTTTTTCCTAGAAGTTGTATGGCTTTAGATTTTACATTTAGGTTTGTGTTCCTTTTTGACTTTTTTGTTTTTGTTTTTTTGAGACGGAGTCTCGCTCTGTCGCCCAGGCTGGAGTGCAGTGGCGCGATCTCGGCTCACTGCAAGCTCCACCTCCCAGGTTCACGCTGTTCTCCTGCTTCAGCCTCCCGAGTAGCTGGGACTACAGGTGCCCGCCACCACACCTGGCTAATTTTTTGTATTTTTATTAGAGACAGGGTTTCTCAGTGTTAGCCAGGATGGTCTCGATCTCCTGAAGTCGTGATCTGCCTGCCTCGGCCTCCCAAAGTGCTTGGATTACAGGCGTGAGCCACCGCGCCCGGCCCACTTTTTTTTTTTTTTGTATGGTATGAGGTAAGGTTCTCATTTTCTTTACACATAAATATCCAATTGTTTTTAGCATATTTATAATAAAGTAAAGATAAAATACTTAGGAGTAAATTAAGTATGTACAAGTCCTCTACATTGAAAAGTACATATATTTAGACCTAAATAAATAAGAGATATATCATGTTCATTGATTGAAAGACTCTATAGGGACACATCATAGTAAAACTGCTGAACCCCCCCCTTTTAATCTATAGATTCAATGTAATGTTAATCATAATCCCAGTAGGCTTTGTTTTGTAGAAAATAAAAATCTGATTCTAAAATTTACATAGAAATGTAAAAGAAATACAAAACAATCTTAGAAAAGAAGAACAAAGTTGTACCTAACTTCAAGACTTAATATAAAGCTATAAGAATCAAGCCTGTATGATACTAGCAAAATAATGCAAACAGATCAAAGGAATGGAACAGATAAATAGATCTACATTCATACGGTCATTTGATTTTTTGACAAAGGTACTAAAGCAATTCAATGGGGGGAAAGAAGTTCTTTTCAATAAATGACACTAAGACACCTAGACAACCACATTGGAAAAGATAAATTTTAATTGCATAAACAAAAATTAATTTACTATAGATTGTAGACCTAAATAAAAGCTAAAACTATGAAGCTTTTATAATAAAACACAGAAAAATATCTTTGTGACTGGGGGTAGGCAAAAGTTTCTTAGGGAGGATTTGGAAAACAATAACCAAAAAAGAAGGAAATTGATAGAGTTGATGAAAATTTAAAATCATCTGTTTAGCTCTCTCGCTGTGCCCCCCTCCCCTCATCATAAGAGGACACCGCAAAAGGCAGCTGTCCATAGCCTGGAAGATAGTGCCCACCAGGACCCGAACTGGCTGGCAGCTTGGACTTCCTAGCCTTCAGAACTGTGAAAAATGAATCTCTGCTTTTTTTAAATCTGCTTAGCAGAAAACACTATTACGAAAATGAATATGCAAGCCATGGACTGGAAGAATATTCACAACATAATACCTGACAAAAGACTTGAATCCAAAACTGCTACAACTCAATATTGAAAAAAATACATAATAATAAATAATTTGAACAGATAATTCACAAAGAAGATAGACGAATGGTCAATGGGCGTATGAAATAAAAGCATTCAATATCATTAGTTATCAGGAAAATACAAATTAAAACCACAATGAGAAACCACTACACATTAACTAGGGTGACTAAAATGGAAAAGACTGACGATATCAAATATTGACAAGGATGTAGTGCAACTAGAGCTCTCACACATCATTGGCCATAGTGTAAAATGATACAAACATTTGGCAAAAAAATCTGTCAGCTTCTTATAAAACTAAGCAAAACCTATGGCATGACCCAGCAATCAAATTCTCAGATTATTTAGCCAAGAAAAATGGAAATATACATCCACAAAAAGACTTGTATGAGAATATTCATCATAGCTTTATTCATATCAGCCAAAACTGAAAACAGCCCAGACATTCATTAATAAGGAAAATGGATAAACAAACTGGATGTTCACACAATGGAATACTACTTAGTAATGAAAAGGAATTGTAGTGAATTCCTATAATTTTATGTTGCCTCAGCACCTGTTTTGAATATATATTTATCTTTTTCATACCAGAAACAGGGCTTAGCTCCTTAAAACACAGTTTCCAATTCTCTGCCTCCTCCCAGTTCTTTAATGGGTCAATCCAAATATCTTCTTTATACAAATGCCTGCTAGTGACCACCTTCCTATGGGATAGATCTACATTCATACGGTCATTTGACTAGATAGATATAGTAGTCATTTGAATTTGACTAGATATAGTCTACTTGACTTACCCTACTGCCCCCCACACCCTGCATGTACTACATAGAAATGCCACAGTGATCACATCTCAGTCACAGTGTGACTCCGTAGAACTTACGCTTGCTTTCTCTAAACCCATCAATTAGAACTCCACCTGGGAAACCTGCATGGGAATGACCTGGATACCAACAGATCCCTCGCTTGGTCTCTCTTGCTTTCCACCCACTGGTTCAGTGTACACGTCCCGGATGGCTGTCTCTCTTCCTGTTCACCTTGTGAGGCTTGCTGCCCTCTCCTCTCTAGATCTATAAGTAATACACTGCTTCTATTATTTCATGTGTTTTGCTGAGTTGCCTCCTCTGTGTCTCACCTTACCAACACACCCAAACCTAATTTCTTTCTAGGTCAAGACTCTCCTAAAGAATGGCTATCTTGGTAGGAACACACTGGACATGGGTAAGACAAAACCCATAAAAATCTGCCAGTATTAACAAGTTTCCTGTGAGAGGGACACTTGGTCACAGGTTGGACACTTAGGCTTTAGGCCATCAGCCAGGATAGAGAAGTATCCCATGAAACGTGCACTGTAAACATTCATGACTAAATCCCTAGAGCTAGGGGCTATAGTTTATACCCTCACTCCTAAGAGAGACCTCAAGACCAAACTGGAGGAAAATACAACAGGGATATTCTGCTAAATCATGTAACAACATGGATGAATCTCAAAAACATTCTGAATCAAGACTCGCATGAAAGAATGTGCATGATTCTATTAATATGATGTTTCTGAAAAGGTAGACATACATGAAGGTGAAAATATTATAACAATGGGGATGCTCTGGGCAGAGTGGTATTGGGGATTAACTGGGAAGGCGCATGAGAAAACTCTTTGTGGTGATAGAAATATTCTGCAGCTGGATTGGGTTTGGATTATGTGGGTCTGTATATTTGTCTAAACTCATTGTATGATGCACTTAAGAATTGTGCATTTCATTGTAAGTAGATTTTATCCAAAACGTGAGTATCTATATGTCTATCTAAACGCAAAAACTTGTCATAATAACTGCCATTGGCAAGCCATACATTTGTCTAGTAAAATTTCTAGCAGTCTCAAGACAAAATACAAAAGGATTTTTCTTTTGCTTGTTGCCTGTTCTTATATATGGTTACCTTGCTTCTAAATAGTAAACAGCTCCTCTTTCCAGTAGGTCATCTGAGGGTCCAAGATTCTTTGTGCCACTTGGACTCATGGCAGAGATTGTTTTTCCAGGATGGCATTCAGTCATGATTTTAACATATATTTATTGTTACTATTTATATGTGCCACTGTCTCAATTGCTTTGGGAATTGATTAGCAATCATGACAGACAGTCTAAAACTAGTACACAGGGTAAAGAATATTTCCCAAAGCATGTTTGGTCCTTGGGATGTGCTTGAGTGGTGATGTGGCAGAACTTGGAGGACTCTTTATACTCCCTAGTGTACACCAGGCAGATGTCAAAGACTGAATTCAGGAGGGAAGTCAATGAACCTGCTGCCCTGAAGGAAATGTTTCAGAGTTGGTAGAGTGTTCTAAGATTTCTGAGGCCAAATACAAAAATAAAGATATAAAACTTCTTTGTGTAAAAGATAAGCAAAACTCCAGCTGATCTGTCAATATTTGACATATCTGTCCTAATTGGAACAAGCTTTTTACCAACTCAGGAAGCTTGCAGAGAACAATGATTTCTATAACTGTGGCTCCTAAGTGGAGACAGAGAACGCAAGGATGTTTCTCAAAGCTCCATTATTCTGCAGGGATCATCTAAGACATTAGAATTTACTGTGGACCCAAGGGGTATGATTCTAGAGACTCCCATGAGTAGTCACAGAATGAAAAAAGGAAGTGAGGAAGAAGCTAACCATGACAACAAAGTGTTTTCAGTTCAAGAATGAGATACGGAGTATGTCCGGGAAACTGAGCTCACTAGTCATCATTTTGATTCCTGCTCTTTGCCACTATTATCATAAAGTCTAACTCTACCATGGAGAAATGAGGAACGTAATTGAAAGAACTATTGACAAATAATGTCACCACTGAGTTTCCATCCAGAATGAAAATAATGAATGCAGGTGAGTTCTGGAACATCAGTTAGACAAACCAAGGGGGATTCAAACATCAAGATTCAAGTTCATGATTCACCAGGAAGCCTATCAGCATTTCACCTTGGAAATGGATGCCACCAGATCCTTGAGGCTGAAGAGAAAAAGAGTTACAAAACCACCTATATGTGCATACACACATTAAGCACATGGATGTGTGAATAGAGTTATGTATATGGACACACCCAGAGAAAATGAATTACACAAGTTAATTTCCAGAGTTCAGAACAAAACTGGACATCCCAGGGAAGGAAGCTTTTAAAGTTTAGAGGAGAGAGAGAGTTCTGTGGGCAGAAATTGCCATTGGAAATTTCCAGGAGGAGATGATTCTTTGCCAACGTAAGCCAAAGGGATCTCTGACACATTGACAGAAACACAGTGTTCATAGCAGGCAGTAGAAGGAGTAACGTGCCTAGCTCAGGGCCATATCTTCCGTGTAGCTGCACGTATCTACAGTGATTTATTGTCCTTTTGTCTCTGAAGGGCTGATACACAAAAGAGGAAGTGATTATTTCCCTGTAGCCAAAGGCTAAGTTAACACCCAGGAGAGAGGTGCAGGGAGATAAGCAGACTTTGACCCAGGATGAGAAAAAACTTGCTGAACACTGATGTCCTCTGGCAATAGGAAAGACTTTTGAAGAAGTAGAGTGCTCCCTTTCACTGAACCACTGTTTTCTACATATTTTACCTCTTTCTTTCCTTGGCTTCTTCCTCATAGTTCATAACCATCCTCTACATAATAGTTATTTATTATTGTGTAACAAACAACTTCAAAAGTAAATGGCTTAAAACAGCACACGTGTTGTCTCACAATTTCTGTGGGTCAAGATGTGATTATAGATTAACTGGATCCTTTGCTTCAGGGTCTTTCACAAGGCTATAACTAAGGTTTTGACTAGGGGTGGAATCTCATTTGAAGGTTCAACTGGGGAAAAGTTTACTTCCAAGCTCACTTAAGTAGTTGGCAAGATTCAGTGCCTTGAGAGTTGTTGGGCTGAGGTCCTGAGTAAGTTGGCCAGAGACCTCTCTCGGTTCCTTGCCACATTTGTCTCTCCAATCTGGAAGTTGGTTTCACTAAAGCCAGCAAGTGAGTGTATTCTTTTGAAAATCAAGTTACTCAGAGGAGAGGACGACACAAAGCCATGAATACTAGGAGATAAGAATCACTAAAGTCAAATTAGATGCTGCTTGTCCTACTCCAGATTCCACCAACATAGAATGTCTTCCCTGGACTCTATGCTATCCCTCCTGTTCCATGAAGCTGTTCAAACAAATGCTTTGTTGAGGTTATGGAAGAAAAAAGCAAGCCCAAGAGCTGTGCCAAGGTCTGTCCCCAAGATGGTCTTCTCCTTCCTCCCATCCCTTGCCGGTCTCTTTATGTGTAAATTCTCCCCCATTGTTCAAGGACTTTCCAGAAACTGAATCCCCAGTGAAGTCTCCCCAGGGCTTTATATAGAAGTTGCCCCCAAAATGTCCACAGCCATGCCCCTGAGCACTTGATTTGGAATCATTGTGCTCACACCTGCTGGTCCCATAGTGCATGAACAGAGCGCATTCCTAAATAACATTTAGCTCTCCAGTTTCTTTTCAAGAATTTTTAGCATTTCGAAGTTTGCAGAAATTCAAAAAGGACATGAAAATTCTTTTTCTAACATCCCTCAATAGTCTAAGTGTGGAAAGTTCCAACAGGAAAAAAGGAAGGAGGAAAATAAGTCTTCCTGGAGTGCTTTTGGCATAATTGGATCTTGGGGACATTGTCTCAGAAGTACAAAAAGTTTCCTGACTTTGTACAATTCTACTTTCAAACTTTTAATCACTTCAGGGAGCATAACTGTCCCAATTGCAGCACTGATTTCAAATTGCCTTTTTCATGTTCTGGTTATTCATTTGGAAATTTTGCTTAAAACATAAAACCAAGACTGAGTAGGAAGAACTAGCTTTCACTCTTTTCTTCAAATCAGACGTGGCCATCTCAGTCTGAGTCTTTCAAGCTAGTGCTGCTATTTCTGGCCCACACACTGTTCCTAAGCCATGGGCACATTTTCTTAGTAGGCTCCTGACAAAGGTAAGTGAGGGTTCTTATAAGAGTAATACTTAACCTTTTTATTAGCACAGTAACATTCCTAACTTCTGACTTGATTTTCCAAAGGGGTTGGGACTTGAGAAGGGAAGGAATGAAGCAATTTCAGCGCTATTACAAAGATTGAGGCCCATGCAAAACTCTTTCTTCATGGGACAGAAAATCTAGATGGCAAGGAGCCTATGAAACTTTTCAGTCTTAGGTCATGGACTTGCCTAACTTTAGAGACTCCCCCAGAAATAAGATGGTCCTATGGTTTCAAAACTTCTTCTGTTGATTTCACAAACTCAGGCAATTCCAGAAGGAGGTGAAACCACCATCACATGAATGAGAGAAACTCAGAAGGCTGCTGGCTTGGTTTAGAATAAAGAATGTTCTGACACTTCAGAGCTCTGTAAATAGGAAGCAGGCTGTTTGGGAATGTAGTGAGCTCTTCATCACCAGAAGAGATCAAGCTGAAAACCCATGCATCAGTGTTCTGCAGAAGAAGATCTAGAATTGGACAGAGGGTGGGACTAGATTTATTTGGGGAGCATAATCAGTGCCAGGGTCTACATCTGGTTGACATACTTAGGTTCAAGAACTCTTGATTCCTGTGTAGACACTCACCCCGACTGCCTTAGTTACCAAAGAAAAGTAGAGCTCCAGAAATTGTGAGCCACTATGGGTTTCTGGGGACAGCCTTCTATTTATCTTCATGAAACATCAGATTCAAATATTAGAGACATATTGAAATTTCCAGAGCATGAAGTTACCTTGGAACCATCTTCCCTTTCCCTTGCATCTCTCCATGTCCAGTCTCCTCTTTTCCTGAAAGACCCAGCTAGGGCTGGGGTTTCCCATGAAAAAGATCTCGGGCAACAACCAGAGTTTGTTTTACATAAAAATTGTTTAATGAGAGGAAATAGTTATAAGGTGAGGATTCACAAGTAATCAAGTCACTAGTATTTGGCACAAAGTTGGGGGACCATGGAGCAAACTTTAAGTCACTTTTCTGATCAAAGTTTAATGAGGTAAATTGCCTTGTAGGATATAGCCCCCCTAAATGAATGTGTTACGTGTTTTTGTCACTGATCACATGTGTTACATTATCAGAGTCATCATTTTAAACCTTGTGCATTTGGTGTCCTGTGTCCCCCAAATAATTTTTTATTTTGTTGTCTCTTTTTTCTTGGAAATACATAAATATTGTGGACTTTCAAAACTATTTTCTATTCTCTTAACCAGACTGGAACCCCAGTCCAGATGCACTGGTCCTATGCAAGGCAAGGAATGTTGAGTTTGGACCTCTAAGTATTTCCTTCAGTTGACAGAGGAGATACACCATGGTAAGTGCCAACCAGACAGCCTCTGTGACAGAGTTTGTTCTCCTGGGCTTCTCTGCCTATCCAAACCTGGAGAAAACATTCTTTGTGCTCATCCTGCTGATGTACATGGCAATCCTACTAGGCAATGGGGTTCTCATCCTGGTGACTGTGTCCAACTCCCACCTGCACACACCCATGTACTTCTTCCTGGGGAACCTCTCCTTCCTAGACATCTGCTATACAACGTCCTCAGTCCCCCTCATCCTTGACAGCTTCTTGACCCCCAGGAAAACCATCTCCTTCTCAGCCTGTGCAGTGCAGATGTTCCTCTCCTTTGCCATGGGAGCCACAGAGTGTGTCCTCCTGAGCTTAATGGCGTGTGATCGCTACGTGGCCATCTGCAACCCCCTTAGATACCCTGTGGTCATGAGCAAGGCTGCCTACGTGCCCATGGCTGCCAGCTCCTGGGTAGCTGGAAGCACTGCTTCCATGGTGCAGACATCCCTTGCAATGAGGCTGCCCTTCTGTGGAGACAACATCATCAACCACTTCACCTGTGAGATTCTAGCTGTCCTGAAGTTGACCTGTGCTGATATCTCTGTCAATGTGATCAGTATGGGAGTGACCAACGTGATCTTCCTGGGAGTCCCGGTTCTGTTCATCTCTTTCTCCTATGTCTTAATCATTGCCACTATCCTGAGGATCCCCTCAGCTGAGGGGAGGAAAAAGGCCTTCTCTACCTGCTCTGCCCACCTCACTGTCATAATCATCTTCTATGGGACCATCCTCTTCATGTATGGGAAGCTCAAGTCTAAGGACCCGCTGGGGGAAGACAAAGAAGACCTTGCTGACAAACTCATTTCCCTTTTCTATGGGGTGGTGACCCCCATGCTCAACCCCATCATCTACAGCCTGAGGAACAAGGATGTGAAGGCTGCTGTGAGGAACCTGGTATTTCAGAAACGCTTTGCCTTTTGATGTTTTGGGGGAACAGATGTCCCTGTAACTCTTTGCCTCTTGGTTGCTTTTACCCACAAATCTCAGAAGAGAATGTTCCCTAAAGAAGATACATGTGAAGAATGACTACCCGAAAATTGAAGTACTTATGTAATAGAGCACTTTAGCTGTGATTGGACCCAATTAAAATATTGAAACCTAGAACCCAGGGGAAGTGTGGCTTGAGGGGATGGAAGCAGAATGCTGCTGGGTATACAAGGAATGATTTTTCTGTTTCTCCATTGTTCTAGTCTGAATTCACCTTTGTGAGCAGATGGTTCCTCTGTTTTGGGAAAAACATCCTCTGTGTTACAAAAATGTAAAGCCAAGATTCTACTCTTGAAAGGAGGCACTGAAGACACCGTGGGACAGAACTTCATGACCCTGCCCACCTCCCTAGCACAGTGCTTCCCAACCTGTGTCTTGCCATGGAGCACATTGAAAATAATGGGATGTGTAGGCACCCTGGGGTGAGTAGATGAGTCTTTTCATGGCTGAAGGCAATTCACCTGGGGGCTTAGGTCACCACAGGTTCTGCTTAGTAATCCCAAGAGGACTCTGAGCTTCGTACATCTGTAGCCTGTGGCACATTAGCTGAAATGTTTTGCCTGAAGCAGAATGTATCTTCCCTTAGCCCCTGCTGAGAGGACAGTCATGCTCTCTCCTTTGGCTACAGATAATTGGCGAGTTGACCCAAACTGGGCAAATCATATTTTCTCTCCAGGGAATTTGGAATTTGGTCATAGAGACACCTCATAGTTGGCACAAAGCTCTTGAACTGTTAGACCATGTAAAGAGGGCACGAATGTGGCCCTATGTCTAGCAAAGAAGAGAAAGCTGGTCTGCAGAGAGAGATGATAAAGCAAATGCACAAAGAGGACCAGACCTACATGAAACAGAAATAAAGGCTGCAATATTTAGGCTAGGTATTGGAGAAGGTTTTTCTTTTATTTTATGGGAAAATTTAATCCTGTAGAAAGAATAACAGGTATTTATCTTCCAGATCCAAAGATGATCTGCTCATGGCTGGTGTGTGTGTGTGTGTGTGTGTGTGTGCACAATTTTTAATTTTTTAAATTTTCCTGGGTACACAGTAGCTATATATATTTATGGAGTATATGGGATATTTTTATACAGGCATGCAATGTGTAATAATCACATCAGGGTAAATGGGGTATCCATCACCTCAAGCATTTATCCTTTGTGTTACAAACAATCCAATTATACTCTTTTAATTATTTTTAAATGTACAATTAAATTATTTTTGACTATAGTCACCCTGTTGTGCTATCAAATACTAGTTCTTATTTATTCTATTTTTTGTACCCATAAGCCATCTCCACTTCCCCTCTACCCTCTCATCACCATTCCCAGCCTCTGATAACCATCATTCTACTCTCCATCTCCGTGGGTTCAATTGTTCTTTTAGCTTCCACAAATAAGTGAGAATATGCAGAGTTTTTCTTTCTGTGCTGCTTATGGCCAATCTTGTTCTTCTGATAACCCTGTGGATTATTTCTTCCTCTCCTTAATTATTCTAAAGCAAATCCCAGATGGTAATAACATTCCATCTTGAAATATTTTAGTATTTATATCCAAAAAAGATTAGTACTCTTGTAAAACTATAAAGTGCCATTTAATATTTAACATATAAATCACCTAAAACTCAATAATTCTTGATATCATCAATTTTCCAGCATTTATATTTCCAGAAATGCCTTATAAGTTATTTATTTCAATTTTTAAATTGAACCAGGATCCAAATAACATTATACATTGTGATTTGTCTCTGATATGGTTTGGCTGTGTCCCCACCCACCCAAATCTCACCTTGAACTGTAGTTCACATAATCTCCATGTGTTGTGGGATGTCATGGGAGGGACCTGGTGTGAGGTAATTTAATCATGGGGGTGGTTACCCTCATGCTGTTCTCATGATAGTGAATGAGTTCTCATGAGATCTGATGGTTTTATAAGGGCCTTCTCCCCCTTTTGCTTGGCACTTCTCCTTGTTGCTGCCATGTGAAGAAGAACATGTTTGCTTCCCCTTCTGCCATGATTGTAAGTTTCCTGAAATCTCCCCAGCCATGCTGAACTGTGAGTCAATTAAACCTCTTTCCTTTATAAATCACCCAGTCTCAGGTATGTCTTTATTAGCAGTGTGAGAATGGACCAGCACAGTCTCTTTCAATCTACATTTCCCCCTCCCTTTTTCTATCTTTCCCTCTATCTCTGTTCCTACCACCAGCACCCTGCTTTTAGGCTAGATTTTTTTTGGAAGGATTAGTTTCTCATTATAGGAAACTATATAAAGTTTACCACAGTCTGATTTTGCTGATTGCAGTTCTGTGGTGTCTGTCTTTCTGTTTCCCGTACATTGGTGATTAGATCTAGTTACTTAAGTTTTTTTTTTTGGGGGCGGAGTTATGAGCTCATGGCTTCTGAGACCTTTTGCATGACGCTAGTATCTTTGATGACTTCCCACTATCTGTATGTCAAGATATTACAAGCTCAATATTCACACTTCCTTCCCAGACCTGAAACAACTATTTTGTCTAAGGAGCTCCTTTTTTCCTTTAATGGGGAATGGTATTTAGAAGTATAATCTGGGTGCTAGGGTTACTATTGAGTTTCCCATGGTTTCTAAATGTTTCAGTGGAAAGAGCTATGAAAACTATATAATATAATAATTGAATTATATGTATGCATGATATATAAATATATATTTAGATTTAGATCAAATACATAAATCATACATACATACAATTCAAATTAACAGCTATAGATTTTTTACCTAGCTTCATTGATTTTATACCTGTATCTCCTTCTTCTATGTACTGTCTCCTCATTCCAGAAATGTTTGGAGATGGCTTTAAGTTATACACACATAATGATGTCAGGAGTTAACATTGAGCACAGCTTCTATAAAGGGCAGAATTCAATCAAGCTGTCCAGTGGTGTGTGTCTGGGAGTACTGGGGCTGATCATAACAGTTGAGGTGATGATGTGGGCTGTTTTCTCTCGCTTTTCTCTCGCTTGTTCCTGAGCTTCCTTCAGGAGATCTGAGTCTGGGAGTGAGGCACTGGGTGGCAGTGGGCTAGGAAAGAGTTGCAAGATAAATTCAAGCCTGGAAAGAAAGATTCCAGACTGGAACCTCAGGGCATCTTGCAGCTTGGGAATGACTTTCCTAAATCGTGATGAGGGCAGTCATAGGGCCCTGCTCACCAGGGGACTTTGGCAAAGAAGGGCACATGATGCAGTCAAGAAGGAAGCTGGCAGATCACCTCTAAATGGGGTCCAAAGTCCTGAATTCTGCATGCCTGCTCTGCTCGAAATAGACGTTTCCAATATGTAAGAGCCACTTAGAAAAAAGAAGTTTGTTAAATATTTGGAAGGATGGAGTCACAGTCAAAAACTACATATCTGGGGTCCATGGTCTCCAAGATTTTAATATCATGCTTCCTTACAATTTAAACTGTATTTGTTTATTGATTTATAAAGTATATAGGTATTCTACTGTACCAATATGTTATGGACATTTACAACGTTTACAAAAATAGAAGTTCAAAAAGATAGGACAAATATAATTTTTTAAAAAAAGAGCAAACATGGGACAAAATCAGAGGAAAATGAGGGTAGGCCACACATTCATTCATTCATTTATTCAGCATCTATGTATTGAGAGTCAGTTGTGAGCGAGGCCCTATTTTTATACTAAGGAAACATCTGTAAATAATACAGAAAAAAACTTATCTCTGTAAAACTTATATTCTAACAGGAGAGAAATAAGCAATAAACAATTATGAAAATAAATAGGATGTTAGAAAATTTATGGACTCAAGATTGCATAAAGGATAACTGAACACATGCATCTAATTTCATTCCTCCTAAACCCATAAAAACTATAGTCTTTCTTTCTTTCCAATAAAATTCACAAGGTTAAGGAGAAGAAGTAAGACATCAACAGTGAGAACATTGTGAAAGTTAGGAAGCAGATGAACTAGTGCTAATTGCCATAGCAGATCTGACAGAGCCAAATCCCAAGCCAGAATCTTGGAAAGATAAGTGTCTTACTCCATTTTCTGCTGCTTTAACAGAAAATCTGAGACTGCATAATTTATAAATAATAGACATTTATTTGGCTTATAGTTCTGGGGGCTGTGAAGTCCAAGAGCATGGCACTGGCATCCAGTGAAGGCCTTCATGTTGCATCATCCCATGGCAGAAGGTGAAAGAACAAGCAAATACGTGAAACAAGGAGAGAAACGAGGCCAAACTCCTGCAGTAACTCACGCCTGCAATAATGGCATTAATCCATTCATGAAGGCTGAGCCCTCTTGGCTTAATCACCTCTTAAAGGTCCCATCTCTCAGCCCTGTTACCATGGCAATTAAATTTCACCATGAGTTTTTGAGGGGGCATTCAAACCATAATAACTGGCAACAACTAGATTTGTAGCACAGAGAAACTCATTACACCAAGTACCTCTAGGACCAGGGTGAAGGAAGCACTGCTAAAAAAGGAAGACTAGGTGACAAATATGTAAGAAACAGAGTCCCTACACCCCTTCATTCATTCCATGACATTAGTCAACTATCTCTTGCCCACCTCAACAAAAGTTTTATTCTCTGTAGAGGGTAAAATCATGGCTCTCTGGACTGGCAGAAAACAGCCACAGTTGAGAGCATGGGTACTTTACTCTTTCATAGAGTAAAAAAAAATTAGCATAAAAGATCAAGAATCAAAATGGCTTCTGATTGCACCAGAATTACCTTCAAATTCAGAAGGAAGATGATTTCCAATAAGTTCCTAGAATTTCACACACTACTGTGATGATTAATTTTATGTGTCAACTTGACTGGGTCATGGAGTGCCCAGATATTTGGTCAAATATTATTCTGGATATGTCTGTGAGGGAGCACCTGGATGAGATTAACATTTAAATGCATAGATTGAGTAAAGCAGATTGTCCTCCCTAATGTACTAAGCCTCATTAAATCAGTGAAAGGCTTGAATACAACAAAAAGGATGAGTAAGAGGGAACTTTTCCTGCCTTTGAGCTGGGACATTAGTTTTTTCATCAGCTCTCCTGGCCAACCAGCCTGCTGACTACAAATCTGGGGACTTGTCAGCCTCCATAATCAGATGAGCCAGTTCCTTACAACACACACACACACACACACACAATTAGTACGATTCCTCTCGAGAACCCTGGTTAAGACACCCACCAAATTATCGGTCAGGAGGTTAAATAAAAATATGTTCAGACACATAAGATCTCAAAAATGTGTATACAATACACTTTTTCTCAAGAAGTTATTGAAGGCTGGGTGAGTGGCTCATGCTTGTAATCCCAGCACTTTGGGAGGCTGAGGTGGGTGGATCTTCTGAGGTCAGGAGTTCAGAACCAGCCTGGCGCCCATGGCAAAATCCCGTCTCTGCTAAAAATACAAAAGTTAGCCAGGTGTGGTGGCATGCACCTGTAATCCCAGCTGCTCAGAAGGCTAAGGCAGGAGAATCACTTGAACCAGGGAGGCGGAGGTTGCAGTGAGCCAAGATTGTGCCACTGCACTCCAGCCTGGGTGACAGAATGAGATTCCATCTCAAAAAAGAAAAAGAAGTTATTCAAGAAAGTGCTCTATCAAAATAAGAGATTAAACCAAGAAATAGAAAGAAATTGACAAAGGAAACAGAAGTTCCAACCCATAAAAGAGGTGTAAGGAGTCCCCGGGACAGTAAAAGGAGATCCTGGCATGACAGTTGTACACCCTGCAGAGAAGGCAGCCAGCCCAGAGGGCAGCCCTACGACTCCAGAGACAGGCATGTCAAGGGCTCTCGTTCATAGGCCCCTGCTGCCTACAGTGATTAATTTGAGGACAGAATGCCCCAGACAGCCTGGCCCACATTCTTTCCTGCACTGGCCTTGTCTTGGCCATGCATGTATAAAATGCCCTCTTCTCTCTCTGTGTCTTGCTGACTGGGTTAGCGGAGGACACTCATTCCACTCCAGAGAGTATTCTGCTTTGATCTATTCCCAAGAGTGGGAAGAGGACCATACTCAGAGCTTAGAAGCAGGAAACATAAAACAATCCACTCTCTCTGATGATATTTCTGCCAGATGTCTGGTACCTGGCCACACTACAGCACTGTCTGACTTACACAGAAGGGACTATTGAAACTGACAGCTTAGATTCTCAGGTGAGTCTTCCCCAAAATAGTGGCAATATTTTTTTTTTCAATCAAAAAGCTAGATTTGTCAGTCAGAATGACTATTATTAAAAAGTCAAAAAACAACAGATGTTAGTGAGGAGGTGAAAAAAGGGAAACATTTATACATTGTTGCTGGGAAGGCAAGTCAGTACAACCTCAATGGAAAGCAGTATCGAGATTTCTCAAAGAACTAAAAATAGAACTACTGTTCAATCTACTTTTTCACACAATGAATTTTTTTTTTTTTTTTTTTTTTTTTTGAGACAGAGTTTCGCTTTTATTGCCCAGGCTGTAGTGCAATGGTGTGATCTTCACTCTCTGCAACCTCTGCCTCTTGGGTTCAAGTGATTCTCCTGCCTTAGTCTCCCAAGTAGCTGGGATTACAGGCATGCACAGCTAATTTTTATGTTTTTAGTAGAGATGGGGTTTTGCCATTACATAATTAATTCTTTTCCTTTATGTGGATACCCAGTACTGGTATCCACATAAAGGAAAAGAATTAATTATGTAAAAAAAGATACCCACATTGGTACATTTATTGCAGCATTATTCACAACAGCAAAGACGCAATCAATCTAAGAATCTATAGACAGATGATTGGATAAAGAAAATGTCGTCTATATACACAATGGAGTACTCTTTAGACATAGAAAAGAAGGAAACCATGTATTTTGCACAACATGGATGGAACTGGCCATGTTGGATGGCCAGTCTTTTAAGTTATGCAGCCCGGAAACAGAAAGTCAAATACCAGTGTGTCCACATGGACATGAAGTGTGGAATAATTGACACTGGAGACTTGGAAGTGTGGGATGGTGACGGGGGCTGAGGGAGGAGAAATTACTTAATTGGCATAATGTACATTATTTCGGGTGATGGTTGCACTAAAAACCCAGACTTCACCATAACTCAGTATATCTGTGTAACAAAACTTCACTTGTACCCCTTAAATGTATTGTTTTAAAAGCTAGGTTTGTAATTATTACTCTATTTTTCAAAATGGAACAATCCATTGTACACTAGTACATTGTAGAAGGTCAAACTGTGAAGGAAATGAAGGGAATATATATTAGCTTTCTTTTGCTGCATAACAAACCACCCCACTATCAGCAGTGTGAAACACCTCATTAGTAGCTCACAGTTCCGGAAGTGAGAAGGTTGGGTGAGTTAGGCGGCGCTCTGAGAAGATGTCAGCTTTCAAGCTCATTGCTAGTGGTGGCAGAATTCAATTCCTTGTGTTTTTTAGACTATGGTCCCGGTTTCCTTACTGGCCATCGCCAGGGGTCATGCTTAGCTCCTTGTGGCAGCTCTCTGGTTCTTGTTCGTGGCTCCCTCCATCTCACAATCAAGAAACAGCATGTGGAATCCTTCCCACACTTTGAATCTGGCTTCTCCTGCTACTAACCAGAGAAAACTGTTTTTAAAGGGCTCACTTGATTAGGTCAGACCTCGCTGGATAATCTTCTATCTTAAAGACAACTGATTTGGAACTTTAGTTACATTGACAAAATCCCTTCACAGCAGTACCTAGGTTAGTATTTGATCACCGCACGAAGGGAATTGTGTGATCATGTGGGGATCATTAAGATTCTGCCTACCACAAAATGATTTCCATAGAAGTCAAAATAATGGTCACTTCTGGAAGGGAGGGAATAAGGAAATATAATTGGATAAGGAAATAAGAGGGGCTTCTAAGGTTCTGGAACATCCTAATTTTAACCTGAGTGGAGGAGGGGGACATGGTAGTATATTTTCTTATTTTTCCTTGAATGGTTTACATATGCTTTTTACACTCGTTTGTATGTATATCTCACAAAAAGAAAAAAATTCAATGCAAGACAAAATGGCTTATGACTATGAATGTGGCATGTACTTGAGTCTAGGATTTTTAGAGCTAGAAGACAGGCATGTTCATTTGTGTATAAGACAGGCATGTTCATTTGTGAAAGAGGTGGTCAGGATTGCCCAAGCGTTTTTGCTAAACTGGGCAGGCTCTTCTTGCACACCAAGAACATCTGTGGAATGAGAGCTCATCGTATGGGCCACCTGCCATCTCTGGTATTAGAATTAAATGGGAAAGGGAAAACTGGAATGTGATTAAGAAACTACAGTGTATCAGAAAACAGTGATCCACATTGAAGATGCTTCTGGTTGCTGCCTCAGTTTTGGATCTCAGTTTTGGATCTCAGAAGTGGAGGTTACTAGATCCCAGTGGTAAATCAGCAATGCTCTCACAAATGCACAGATATAGTATACTCATGCACACACACACACAGGAAAAGACTCAGCTGTTGGCAACAGGACACCACTTCTGTGATCAACTGCTCTTTTTCAAGTCCACAGCTGCCTTGCCTCTGAAACTCTCTGGTAGAAGCCATGACCAGATTCACTTATGACCCTTTAAAGGTCTGGTCTGGGTAGGAACTGCCTAACAGAACCTATTTGGTGGGATGCTGACAAGAGATCTTCTAGGTCACTGGCTTTCATCCAAACGTGAGATCCTAAACCCTTTGAATTTGTAAATGGCCAAGGGGACTAACCCACAAGGATTTGTCCTGTGTGGTTTCATATTCCCCCAGATCTATCATGGACTCTGGTGACAGTTCTCATGGACTGGGGGTTCTTGTTATTTTGGGGAGGGCTAGGGTGATCCTTCCTCTCTGATACTTTCCAATAGCCCAGTAAAATGGGTAGGAAGAGAGGGAAGAGAGAAGAAAGTATTTCTGGAGAAACTTCAGAGTAATTGGATCACGGGGACATAATCCCAGATGTATAAGAAGTTTCTTGACTTGGTAACTTGAATTTCCAAACTTTAAATGACTTCAAGGACTAGAATAATCCCAATAGCAGGATGAGATTTAAGTGGCTTTGTATGAGCAATGAATGGTTTCTGTGGATTTTACCAAAACACAGAACAAAGACAAGAAAACGTTCACCCATTTCAGGCACTAACTCATCTGGCTGCTGCTTTCTGACCAGATTGGCTATTTTTGGCTTCTGGACTACTCCCAGAGCCCAGAGAAGTAAATTTGAATCAACACATTTGTTGAAAAGGTAAGCGAGCACTTTTAAAAGAATATAGAAACTCTTGTGGGCCCAGCTCCATCCCCGGTAGCATACCTGGTGACTAAGTGGCACAGGGGGAATTTTGAAGGAAATAGAAAAGGATGTCTCCATGGTGCAACAGTCCAAGAATGAGAAATCCATGAGACCATTTAGTCCCTGGGATGGAATATCTCTGATAATAATCTATTCCAAAGTAAGCATCGGGAAATGAAGTTCCAGAGAAGAAAAAGAACTTCATGATTCCCATGCATTGATTGGTTGGCAAATGCCAGTCCTATTAATACGTGCTCCAGAAGAGTCTGGCAAGTGAGTGAGTGAATGGACAAATAGCCCAGGGTTCTGTAGATCTCAGAAGTGATCTAGAAAAGAGGAGGCAGAGAGCATCTTAAAGTGCTCACAGGCCGGGTGCCGTGGCTCACGCCTGTAATCCCAGCACTTTGGGAGGCCAGGGTGGCAGGATTGCTTGAGTCCAGGAATTTAAGCCCAGCCTGGGCAACAAAGTGACACCTCGTCTTGACAAAAAATTAAAAATTAGCCAGGTGTGGTGGCACAGGCATGTGGTCCCAGCTACCTGGGAGATTGAGGCAGGAGGATCGCTTGAGCCTGGAGGTTGTGGCTGCTATGAGCTGTATTTGCCCTAGTGCACTCCAACCTAGGTAATGGAGTGAGACTCTGTCTCAAATAATAATAATAATTTTAAAAAGTGCTCACAGAGCAGAATGGTCAGGGATTGGGGATGAGGCATACCAGTTTTTTCTACCAGTCCTAGGTCTCAAGGGGAAAAAACATACAAATCGAATATAACATTTCTTGCCAAAATTGAGCAAAGTGAATCATCCACACATGTAACTTGAAGTAAATGTGTGATGCCTGTCTTAAATATGATGAGGAAAATTAAATCTAATCAGGTGACATTTGAAACCTCTCTATGGGGTGGCCAAATACCACCAAGTAGATTTTGATCAAATTCCTGCATTTTATTTAAAGCAATATAGAGAACCCTTTGAATTGTCAGAGATGTTCTCCAATTGCTCAGCAAGTCTGGGCTTCCTCACTGGCTGTCTGGGCACTTTAGGCATCAGAGAATCATGGAGCTGGCCCTCTGAGTTCGTGCAAGTGACATATAGACACCATGGTCAGTTGCAATCAGACCTCCCCTGTGATAGCGTTCGTTCTCCTGGGCCTGTCTGCCCATCCAAAGCTGGAGAAGACATTCTTCATGCTCATCCTGCTGATGTACCTGGTGATCCTGCTGGGCAATGGGGTCCTCATCCTGGTGACCATCCTTGACTCCCGCTTGGACACACCCATGTACTTCTTCCTGGGGAACCTCTCCTTCCTAGACATCTGCTATACAACCTCCTCAGTCCCGCTCATCCTTAATAGCTTCCTGACTCCCAGGAAAACCATTTCCTTCTCAGCCTGTGCAGTGCAGATGTTCCTCTCCTTTGCCATGTGAGCCACAGAGTGTGTTCTCCTGAGCGTGACGGCGTTTGATCACTACGTGACCATCTGCAACCCCCTTAGGTACTCTGAAGTCATGAGCAAAGCTACTTATGTGCCCATGGCTGCCAGCTCCTGGGTAGCTGGAAGCACTGCTTCCATGGTGCAGACATCCCTTGCAATGAGGCCCTTCTGTGGAGACAACATCATCAACCACTTCACCTGTGAGATTCTGGCTGTCCTGAAGTTGACCTGTGCTGATATCTCTGTCAATGTGATCAGTATGGGAGTGGCCAATGTGATCTTCCTGGGGGTCCCAGTTCTGCTCATCACTTTCTCCTATGTCTTCATCATTGCCACCATCCTGAGGATCCCCTCAGCTGAGGGGAGGAAAAAGGCCTTCTCTACCTGCTCTGCCCACCTCACTGTCGTGATCGTCTTCTACGGGACCATCCTCTTCATGTATGGGAAGCCCAAGTCTAAGGACCTGCTGGGAGCAGACAAACAGGACCTTGCAGACAAACTCATTTCCCTTTTCTATGGGGTGGTGACCCCCATGCTCAACCCCATCATCTACAGCCTGAGGAACAAGGACGTGAAGGCCGCTGTGAGAAGCCTGGTATTTCAGAAACACTTCCCACAGTGATAGTGGAGGGGTCCTGATGGCTCTGTGCTTCCTGACTGCTCCCACCTGAGAGTCTCAGAGGACAAGATGAAAGACCAAGTAGATCAAGGGTTACATAGGTAATCTCATTACACAGAATCTCATTACATAGAAGGGCTCTGTAGAAACAGGAAACATTTAATGCAGCTCCACCAAAGTATGTTCTTGTTTGTCTAACCTTGTAGTTCTCATTCTCCGTGACAGATACTGAACGAATTGATGTCAAGCAAAAGTAACTCTTCACATTTTTATTGTTGGATGAATGAAAAGCTCTAGTCTGTAGGTCTTTGATTCAATTGCTCCATGGCTTCTTTCTTTGAACATATTTGAACATATTTGGCTGCTGCTTTCTGACCAGATTGGCTATTTTTGGCTTCTGGACTACTCCCAGATCCCAGAGAAGTAATTTGAATCAACACATTTGTTGAAAAGATAAGTGAGCACTTTTAAAACAATATAGAAACTCTTGTGGGTCCTTACTTTTATGTTACCTTTCAAGCTCTTCCTACTCCATATTAAATAACAGTTTTATCTTTCTCCTCATTTTTTTTTCTCCTTGTCATATAAATTCTTTAAACTGTTTGCTGAATTTTTCTGTCTCTGTATCTTCATAAATTAACCTGTAGCTTTGTCTCTCTCTCTCGTCCTCACTCAGAGTCCTCACCAGAAAATCATGGTCTTGGAGAAGAGAGGGGAGTAAGGAAGGTGTGGCAAAACTGATGCAAGGGTCAAGGGCACAGGCCTCTTTTCTTTTTCCTTTTGGAAGATATCATTCATCCCTGGACTCTGTCCTGGATACCAGTGGCCTCTCATGAGCCATCAGAGTAATGCGAAAACCGAGGAAAGTCCAGGAGGATCAAATAAATTGTATTAACCACCTGACCTGGCTTAACCAAGCATGCAGCCAAGTGGCAGCCATCACTTGTTTTCCACTGAAGAATCCCTGAGGCCACATAGTAGTCAGAGGAAGACAGAAACAATGCCCACCAGGGAACATCTAAGAATCACCCACATGATTGTGAGGAATTCCAAGTCGGCTCCAAATAGTGATCAGTCTAGAAGTCCAGTTAAAAGGATCAGCAGAATAGAAAATTTCTGACATAAACTTTTAACCCCATAGAAACAAACTGACAATTAAAATAAAGATCCCAGCACTTTGGGAGGCTGAGGCGGGCGGATCACCTGAGGTCAGGAGTTCGAGACCAGCCTGGCCAACATGGTGAAACCCCCATCTCTACTAAAAATACAAAAATTAGCCAGGCGTGGTGGCATGTGCCTGTGATCTCAGCTACCCGGGAGGCTGAGACAAGAGAATCACTGGAACCCGGGAGGCAGAGGCTGCAGTGAGCTGAGATCGTGCCACTGCACTCCAGCCTGGGCAGCAGAGCAAGACTCCATCTCAAAAACATAAAAAAAATAAACAGCCTTGGCCGGGCGCGGTGGCTCACGCCTGTAATCCCAGCACTTTGGGAGGCCGAGGCAGGCGGATCACGAGGTCAGGAGATCGAGACCATCCTGGCTAACACAGTGAAGCCTCGTCTCTACTAAAAATACAAAAAATGAGCCCGGTGTGGTGGCGGGTGCCCGTGGTCCCAGCTACTCGGGAGGCTGAGGCAGGAGAATGGTGTGAACCTGGGAGGGGCGGAGCTTGCAGTGAGCCAAGATCGCCCCACTGTACTCCAGCCTGGGCAACAGTGTGAGATTCCGTCTCAAAAAAATAAATAAATAAAAAATAAATAAACAAACAAACAGCCTTTGCTGAAAATCAGTTAACGTGGGGAGATGGTGAAAATGTTAAAGAAAATTTTCAGTAGTTTTATCAATGGAATTAAAGAGGCTTTTGAATCAATAAAACAAGAGTTGTCTATAAAAAAAGAGGCTAGGAGAAAAGATATCTGAGCGATAAGAACATTTTCTTGGAAAAAAAGTTCACAATTTTTGAACAAATACAATTCAATAGATAGTATTTAAGACAAATCTTAAAAGGAATTTTTAAATTAAAAACAACATTTTGGCCAGGCACGGTGGCTCACGCCTGTAATCCCAGCACTTTGGGAGGCTGAGGCAGGTGGATCACGAGGTCAAGAGATCGAGACCATCCTGGCTAACACAGTGAAACCCCATCTCTGCTAAAAATACAAAAACTTAGCCAGTCATACCAGCAAGCGCCTGTAGTCCCAGCTACTCGGGAGGCTGAGGCAGGAGAATGGCGTGAACCCGGGAGGCGGAGCTTGCAGTGAGCTGAGAACGGGCCATTGTACTCCAGCCTGGGCAACAGAGCGAGATTCCATCTCAAAATAAATAAACAAATAAATAAATAAACAAACAAACAAATAACTTTTTAAAAATCTTTTATTTTAAGTTCAGGGGTACGTGTGCAGGATGTGCAAGTTTGTTACATAGGCTGCTCTCCTAGACTTAAAGGGGAAAAAAAGACAAGGAGGTTTAAGCTGTTTGAGAAAAAATTAGAGGCATGGAAGATAAACCAGAGGAACCCATTATGAAATTCATAAGAAGAAAATAGAGCAGATGAAAACAAATAATGTTTAAAACCAAAAAAGAAACATTTCCTCAAACAGAAGTTTTAGGTCAAAGATACTTACACACGCATGATTATAGCAGCACAATTCGCAATTGCAAAATTGTGGAACCAACCCAAATGCCCATCAATCAACGAGTGGATAAAGAAACTGTGATATATATACAATGGAATACTACTCAGCCATAAAAAGGAATGCTTTAACGACATTCACAGCTACCTGGATGAGATTGGAGACTATTATTCTAAATGAAGTAACTTAGGAATGGAAAACCAAACATTGTATGTTCTCACTGATATGTGGGAACTAAGCTATGAGGATGCAGAGGTATAAGAGTGATACGATGGACTTTGGGGTCTTGGGGGGAAGGGTGGGAGTGGGGCGAGGGATAAAAGACTACAAATAGGGTGCAGTGTCTACTGCTCTGGTGATGGGTGCACCAAAATCTCACAAATCACTAAAGAACTTACTCATGTAACCAAATACCACCTGTACCCCAATAAACTACGGAAAAATTAAAGAAAAAAAGATAAATTTTAGGTCTTTTGTTCATAAACAGTTCACCACTAGGTAAGAACTGTGGCAAAATAGATACCTTATCTAGATCCAAGGATATGTTTTGATTTCCATATGTAGCAGGATATTTCTAGACTTTTCCATAGAAGAAAACAGATTACCTAACAAGGAATAAGGATCTGACTGCCACTGGCCTTCTGCTCTGCAGTCCTATATGTAGAAGTCCGTGGAACAATGTTCACAGAGCTCTGAGGGAAATGGGTTAAGGGTCAGAAGTTCTACACACAGACGACCATTGCACAGGCATGAAGGTTAAAAAGACATTTGCCATTATGTGAAAACGAAGAAAGTACACACCTCTCTAATTTTGTTTTGAACAAGAAATTTGATTTAAGAAATTCTCTCAACAAAGAGTTAAAAATAAATGACTGCAAGGATGAGGGAGACACAGCGTATACAATATAGTGAAAAATAATGAACTGCAAAGACCCATAAAGTCTAATCAATTCTTGATGCTGAATTGCTGATTCCATTACCCACGGAAAGTTGAAAAAATGGTCAAAAACATGACCCCAAACTTTCAAAGAATGGATAATTTCTGTGTTATCTGTGGTTTTCATAGGATAAAATAATATGGAGACCTTGCCAAATCATTTTATGCATAACAGTTAACTCCTTGAGGACAGTAACTACATCTGTCCCATTTATTTTTCTACTCTTCATAGCAATTACAGTGCTTGGTACACACTAAATACTCAGTAGGTATTTGCTGAGCATGGAATGAGTATTCTGACACCAAAATTTAACAAAGACAATGCAAAAAAATTTATATAAATGAAACCATTTTTAATATCTATTAGCTGATGGAAAGCCAATGTGTATTAAACAAATAACACACATTACCCACCGGCATATTCTTAGGAATAGCAACATGGCACAACATTAGAAGAAGTCTTATTTTTAATGTTTTTATAATGGAGAAGTTCAAACCCCTATACGAAAATTAGAAAGAATAGATCATTAACTTCAGGTATTTTTATCCAGATTCAATAATCACCTCATGGTATATCTTGTTCAGCCATGCACCTCCTCACTTCTCCCACTTCTGAATTATACTGAAGCAAATCCCAGATCACGATAGCATTTCATTTTTTTTTTTTTTTTTCCAAGATGGAGTCTCACCCTGTTGCCCAGACTGGAGGGCAATGGCGTGATCTCAACTCACTGCAACCTCCACCTCCCAGGTCCAAACGATTTTCCTGTCTCAGCGTCCCAAGTAGCTGGGATTATAGGCGCACACCACCACACCAAGCTCATTTTTGTATTTTTAGTGGAGACGGGGTTTCAACATGTTGGCCAGGCTGGTCTCAAACTCCTGACCTCGTGATTCGCCCGTCTCGGCCTCCCAAAGTGTTGCGATTACAGTCGGGAGCCACTGCACCCAGCAGCATTTCATTTTTAAATAGTTTAGTGTGTATCTATAATAAACGGTAGACACTCTCTTTTTTTCTTTTTTTTCAAGATAAGGTCTCACTCAGTCACCCAGGCTGAAGCTTAGTGGCATGATCACAGCTAACTGCAGCCTCAAATTCCTTGGGCTCAGGTGATCCTCCCGCCTCAGCCTCCCAAGTGGCTGGGACTACAGGTGTGCACTACCACACCCAGCAAATTTTAAAATTTTTTATAGAGACCAGATTTTGCTGTGGTGCCCAGACTGGTCTCAAACTCCTGGACTCGAATGATCCGCCCACCTCAGCCTCCCACAGTGCTGGGATTAGATTACAGGCATGATCTTTTAAGCATAATTAAATTACCAGCATCACATCTTTTAAATATTATGTTAATATCACCAACTCTTCGCTTACTATTCACATTTATCCAAATGTCCTTTTTTTTTCTTTTTTTTTTTTTGAGACAGAGTTTCACTCTGGGCAATAGCCCAGGTTAAAGTGTAATGACGTGATCTCAGCTCCCTGCAACCTCCACCTCCTAGTTCAAGTGATTCTCCTGCCTCAGTCTCCCAAGTGGCTGGGATTACAGGCATGCGCCACCATGCCCAGCTACTTTTTTTGTATTTTTAGTAGAGGTGGGGTTTCACCATGTTGGCCAGGCTGGTCTCGAACTCCTGACCTCAGGTGATCCACCCGCCATGGCCTCCCAAAGTGCTGGGATTATAGGCAAGAACCTCTGCACCTGGCCCCAAATGTCTTTTAAATATATTTCTTTTTCAATTTGTTTAACTTAAGATCTTTAAAAGGTCCCTTATAATAAGTGGATAAATCTCTTAATCTATTTTTCCCTTTATTGCCTTTGTTTCCTTACTGTGTGTGTCTGTGTAAGAAACTGAGTTGTTTGTGCTGGGGAATTCCCCATGGCCTGCATTTTACTGATTGCTTTCCCATGATATGTGTCTCCTTTTCCTGCATACCAGAGGTTAGATGGAGAAACTTAACAGTTTTTTGTTTTGTTTTGTTTTGTTTTGTTTTGAGACAGAGTCTCACTCTGTGACCCAGGCTGGAGTGCAATGCTACAATCTCAGCTCACTGCAACTTCCGCCTCCTGGGTTCAAGTGGTTCTCCTGCCTCAGCCTCCCACGTAGCTGGGATTACAGGCGTGCACCACCACACCTGCTAATTTTTGTATTTTTAGTAGAGATGGGGTTTCACCATGTTGGCCAGGCTGGTCTCAAACTCCTGGTCTCAAGGGATCCACCCGCCTTGGCCTCTCAAAGTGCTGGGATTACAAGTGTGAGCCACCACACCTGGCCAAATGTTTTCTTTTAGCTGTAGTTAATGACTCATGATTCCTAAGTCCTTTTCACATGCCGCTAATAGTCTTTGATGGCTTCCTTGCTTTCTGGGATGAGAAGACGATTCAGGTTCAACTTTCCTATTTCCTGTGCCAGCCTGAGAATCAGCAATTTCTCCAAGAGCTCTGGATCTTTTATTGGAAAATGATATTTAGATACCATAATCTGAGTGCTAAAGGTGTTCCTTGCTACTGAATTTGTCATCATTTCTAATCCCTTTTTATAGAAAATGTTAGAAAATACAGTTTTGTTCTTTTTTTTTTTTAAGGTAAACTATGACAATTTCACACTGATACTTCCACCTTATATTCAGGTCTATAGTTTCCAGGTAACCTCAATAAATATACATGTGTAGCTTCTCAATATATCAGAAATCTTGATACTCAGTGACACTAACATAATTGATCATTTGATTTACTCCACAAATATACACACAAAATAATTTTGGAATAACAATACTAATACTACCTTCATCAATAGAATACTAAAAAAAAAAAAGAAAAAAGCTTAAGATTCTAAAGAACTTTTCTTCTTATTCTTGTTTTTTATTTTTTCTTTTGTTTTATATTCCTTTTCTCCTTAGGGTCATTCCTGCTAGATATGTACAAATTATTGATTTTTAAAGTTAGTTGGGATAATTTCTCTCTTATAGTTATTTGGTTTATATATTTCATTTTGCTTTTGAATTTTGCTTTTTACCATCTTCTAAGTATAAAAATGCATGGCTCTAAAGTCAAATCCAGCCAAGTGCAGAGGCTCATGCCAGTAATTCCAGCACTTTGGGAGGCTAAGTGGGAGGATCACTTGAGCCCAGAAGTTCAAAATCAGCCTGGGAAATATAGTGAGACTTTATCTGCATAAAAATGTAAAACTTAAGAAAAAATTCCTCAAGCATGGTGGCACATGCCTATAGTCCCAGCTACTTGGGAGGCTGAGGTGGTAGCATTGCTTGAGTCCAGGAAGTGGAGGTTGCAGTGAGCCAAGATTGTAGCACTGCATTCCAGCCTGGGTAACAGAGTAAAATCCTGTTTCCAAAAAGAAAAAAAAAAGAAAAAGAAAAAATAATTTAAAAAAATCAAAGTCAAATCTACAAGAGAAGGTATACTTAATGAAATCTAACGTTTATACTTGTCCCCTTCATCCCGTTACCTTCCTCACTTAACAGATAACCACTTCTCTTAGGCCGGGCGCGGTGGCTCAAGCCTGTAATCCCAGCACTTTGGGAGGCCGAGACGGGCGGATCACGAGGTCAGGAGTTTGAGACCATCTTGGCTAACACGGTGAAACCCCGTCTCTACTGAAAAATACAAAAAGCTAGCCGGGCGAGGTGGCTGGCGCCTGTAGTCCCAGCTACTCGGGAGGCTGAGGCAGGAGAATGGCGTAAACCCGGGAGGCGGAGCTTGCAGTCAGTGAGCTGAGATGCGGCCACTGCACTCCAGCCCGGGCGACAGAGCAAGACTCCGTCTCAAAAAAAAACAAACAAACAAACAAACAAACAAACAAAAAAAAAAAACAGATAACCACTTCTCAAATTTAGTGGTTTATCTTTCCATTTAAAAAATATAATATATGGATATATTCATATTCTCCTACCTAAAAGATAGCACACAATACACACTTTCTCCACATTGCCTTCTTCACTCAATGATAATTCCTAATGATTACTCCATAGTTGTACACAGAGATGGAGAAATCACATTTGAGTAAGTTTGGGGAATGTAATTTCTACAATATATTATTCACCAACTCATTTTCTCTGCCCCAGCCCTTTTCACTTCAGTAGATTTGCTCCAGACTTCTAACATTAATAAATTGTGAATAGGTCCAAGATTTTATGAGAGGCAGTATCAGAATAATTACATTACAAGTTAAGTTTGGATGCTGAGCCTGGCTCTTCCTCAAATGCCCTGCATTGTCCAGGGCAAGACCCTTCCCCCCGACTCACAGTCTCCACAATTGTGCAATGATATCAGATTATTCTCAGCTCTTAAATTATCTGATTCTCATACAAAATCAAAATTCTCTTCAACCATGGGAGAATCACCAAGCAGCAAGGGGTGGGGCTAAAGGAAATTGAGCCAAGTAATATCTCGCCGTAAAACTGCAGCACAGACCACGCCTTCCTCCTCAACAGTCTGTGGAGCACTCTTATTTGCACACTGCACACTTTCCAGCAAGTCCGAGGTGTATCTTTTCCAGCAAGTCCGAGGTGTATATGGCCACCATGGTGCTTACTTGGGCACAGACAAAACTGGCTTCTGATGGTCTCATTATATTTGAAACAGGCAAAAGATGTCACTTCTGTCATCCAAAGTACTCACCCTCAGGGCCTCTGGAGGGAAACCTAGAGTCTTTAGCTGAACCTTTAAGATCTTCCAAAATCTTCATAGACCACTAAATTCCTTCTTACATCCTGTCCTCTAATTATACTACCCCAGCCCTTATTATCTACATCAATGACCAACCACACATTTTCAAACACCTTGCCTTTGAGCTGTTTTGAGTTTAGAATGCCCTCTCCTCCTCCATTTATTACCATGAAAATGCTACTATTTGGAGATCAGCTTAAATATCACTTTTTCTGAGAAGACTTCCTTGACTCTAAGTGAGGGCTAATGACGCCTTCCTTGGCCTGCCTACAACATGTTGCTTCTAATGCAAAGGTAGCACTGACTTTACTCAGCCTTATTTGAATTATGGATATACCAGTCTCCTCCTCTAAACTACGAGCTCCTTAAAGACAGGCTACATGTCTGGTATACATCTATGCAATCGCCCCAATTGCCCACCATAGAGCTTGGCACACAGTAAGAGCTCAACAAATGCTTATTAAAATGAAAGAAATGTATCTCAGAAATCCCAGTTCTTGCTATATAAGCAAGAGACATAAGGGTAAATTTCTACCCAAAAACAAATACAAGAATGTTTATAACAGCTTTACTAATAGCCAGAAAATGGAAATAGCACAAAAGTCTATCAACAGTAGAATGAATACATAAATTATATTATACTTATTTAATGGGATGCTGCACTACAATTAAAAAAACAAGCTACTGATTTCTGCAGCAAAACTTGCAGTACATATGAAAACATGATACATCAAAAACGTGAATGTATCTCACATGTTATGATGTATAAAAAGATACACACGAAGGATTATATACTGTATAATTCCATTCATATAAAATTTTAAAAAGCAAAACTAATAGATGTTAACAGAAGTCAGAATAGTGGTTTCCTCTAGGAGAGAGGGAAGAGAGGGGAATGTAATTGAGGAGGGAAGTAAGAGGGGTTTCTAAGGTACTAGAACATTCTAATTTTTGACCTGGGTAAGGGGTGCATGGTGTGTATTTTCATATTTTTCCTCGAATGGTATGCGTATGCTTTTTTTTTTTTTTTTTGACAGAGTCTTGCTCTGTCGCCAGGTTGGAGTGCGGTGGTGTCATCTTGGCTCACTGCAACCTTCGCCTCCTGAGTTCAAGTGATTCTCCTGCTTCAGCCTCCTGAGTAGTTGGGATCACAGGCATGCGCCACCACACCCAGCTAATTTTTGTATTTTTACAAAATACAAACCATTCTGTTGGCCAGGATGGTCTCTATCTCTTGACCTCATGATTCCACCCGCCTCAGCCTCCCAAAGTGCTGGGATTACAGGTGTGAGCCATCGTGCCTGGCCTGCATATGCTTTTTATACTCTTTTGTATATATAATATATCTTACAAAAAGAAAAATTCAATGCAAGGCATAATGGCTTATGACTATGAATGTGGCATGTATTTGATTCTAGGACTTTTAGAGCTGGTGTACAAGGCAGGTGTATTCATTTGTGGAAGAGGTGGAAAGGATTGCCCAAGTCCTATTTCTTGCTGACACTGGGCAGGCTCCTCTTGCACACCAAGGACATCTGTGGAATGAGAGCTCATCACAACACCACCAGTATTAGAATTAAATGGGAAAGGGAAAACTGGAATGTGATTAAGAAACTATAGTGTATCAGAAAACAGTGATCCACATTGAAGATGCTTCTGGCTGCTGCCTGGGCAGTCACAGCTCTCAGCTTTGGATCTTAGAAGTGGAGTTTACCAGATCCCAGTGGTAAACCAGCAGTACTCTCACAAATGCACAGAGGATACTTATGCACTCACACACAGGAGAAGACTCAGCTGTGCACAACAGGATGCCACTTCTGTGATTGACTGCTCTTTTTGAAGTCCACAGCTGCTGTGCCTCTGAAACTCTCTGGTAGGAGCCATGACCAGGTTTATTTATGACCCTTTAAAAGGCTGGCCTGGGTAACAGCTGCCTAATAGAACCTATTTGGTGGGATACAGACAAGAGATCTTCTAGGTTGCTGGCTTTCATCCAACCCTAGGATCCTGAATTTGGAAATGGTCAAAGGGACTGAGCTACAAGGATTTTTCCCATGTGGTGGGTTTCACAGTCTCCCAGGTCTATCATGGACTCTGGTGAGAGTGCTCATTGACGGGGGTTCATGTTAATTTGGGCAAGGCCAGGATGATCCTTTCTCTCTAATGTTTTCCAACAGTACCACAGAATTGGTAGGAAGAGAAGGAGGGAGGGAAGAAACTATTTCTGGAGAGACTTCAGAATAATTGGATCATGTGGACATGATCCCAGATGTATAAGAAGTTTCTTAACTTTGTGACTTGAATTTATAAGCTTTAAATCACTTCAGAGACTAGAAAAGACCCCATTACAGAGTGGAATTTAAATTGCTTCATATATGCAATGTGTGGTCCTTTGTGGCTTTTGCCCAAACACAGAACAAAGACAAGAAATGTAACTTTCACCTATTTCAGGTGCTAACTCATCTGACTGCTGCTTTCAGACAAGATTGGAATTTATAGCCCCTTATCAACATATTTTATGATAAAAACAAAGGGGGCAACTTTTTAAAGATTTGTAACTTTTTTTTGCTCACAACTCGAACTCTTCTTGACTTAGCCCCATCCCTGGCCTCAGATACAGTGGCACACGGGGAAGGACAAGAAACAAAACACTTCTCAGTGTTGCAAAAGGAAGTCCAAGAGAGAAATGTATGAGAACGTTTGGTCCCTGGGATGGAATATTCTGTAAAATAATCTATCCCAAAGTGAGCAATGTGGAAATTGGGGCCCAGAGAGGAAAAGGGACTTAATGATTTCCATGCATTGAGTGATTGGCGAATGTCAGTTTCCCCAGTGCCTAAGTCTGATATCTTCCTATTAACTCATAATCCTTGAGTGAAGCTGAACCATCATCACATTCACAGGGGCAAACCTAGAGATTTCCCTGCCTGTGTCAATATGAGGAAACACTTTCTGGCAGTCAGAACTGTGCAAAGAGAAAAGATGAACCTGGGCAGGCAATGAGATGCCTTCCCAAAAAGAGATCAAACAGATAATAGGAAGGCAAGTGGTGACAAGCTGGGATGTAGTCAGAGAGTCAGAATAAATGACAGGAGGTGCCTTCCCTGCAGATAAGACATGAGAAACAACTAGAAATAAATGAAAAGACATAAAGACAGATAAGTTCTCCTGGGAAAGAGCCAGCTCCAGGAACAGGTGACCAACATACTGGATTTACCCTGGATGAGAGGTGAGAAAAACCATTGCTCCAGGCACACAGAGGGCCAGACTCTCCCAACTTGAGCTTTGCCGTGTTCTCAGGTGAGGCTACACACTATTATTACTCAGGCAGACCAACTCCAAACTGACAAGAATGGCACCTGTGGTTCCAGGAGATGACGGCAGCTTCCCATTCTCGTTGCCTCCCATATAGCCCTTCCTGTTCTTCGAATCATTCCCTGAAAAGACTTCTTGATCCCGTTCACCACCCAAGCCACTGTGTATAATCTTTTAGGTCACCCGTCTCCCTCCCCAAGCACCTAGAAGCCTCCCACACTCTGGCCGGGTTGAAGCCATCTCAGTCCCGTACAAACACTGTCATGGCTCCACACACCGAGTGCTTCAGAAGAGTTGGCTGGTGAATAGACAAATGATTAAATACCACTAAGTTCTGTCTAGATTGTGAGAGAGAAATGAGGGAGAAGAACAGTTCAGTATCTAAAAGTAACTGGAGCTAGTTGCAATGGCTCATGCCTGTAATCCCAGCACTTTGGAAGGCCAAGGCAGGAAGATTGCTTGAGGTCAGGAGTTTGAGACCAGCCTGGGCAACATAGTGAGACCCTATCTCTACAAAAAATAAAAAATTAGCCGGGCACAGTGGCATGTGCCTGTAGTCACAGATGCTCTGAAAGCTGAGGTGGGAGGATCACTTGAGCCCAGGAGGTCAAGGCTGCAGTGAGCTATGGTCTCACCACTCTACTCCATTATGGGTGACAGAGTGAGACCCTGTCTATAAAAAAATGAATAAATAAATAAATAAATAAGGAAAACAGAAAACCTCCAATTGAATGATAAAAGACGATCGATAGATGCTATTACTTAGAATTATCTGAAAATGATTTTTAAAGCAGTATAATAAAAATTCCTCAACAAACAATTATAAACATGTTTGGGACAAAAGAAAAAAAGAGAAAGTCTCAGCAAATAAATAGAAGATATAAAGAAAAAAACAAATGGACATTTTAGAATTGAAAAAAATGCAACAACTTATTTTTAAAACTTAATAGATAGGCTCAACAACAGAATGGAGGGAAAAGATTAAAGAACCAGTGAACTTGAAGACAAAACTTTGGAAATTACCCCAATCCCAACAACACTGAAAAAATCCACTGATGAAAAAATGAAAGGAGACATGAGACCTGTAGGATTATAACAAAAGATCTAATACATGTGTCATCATAATATGGAAAGGAGATGAGAAAAGTGGAGCTAAAACAGTATTTGAAAAAATAATGGCTGAAAATTTACCAAATTTTTCAAAATACATAAACCTTCCAGTCCAAACTCCAAACTGGATAAACCCCAAAAAATCCATATCAAGATACATCACAGTCAAACTTTTGAAAACTAAAAGACAAAGAAAAAATATTGAAGCAGTAGAAGAGAAAGAACACTTCATCCACAGGGAAAAAATAATTCGAAGAACAATGAATTTCTCACAAGAAACGAAACAGGCCCAAAAGGAGTGGTGCAACATTTTTCAAGGACTGAAAATAAAGAACTCTCAGCCCATAATTCTATATCTAGTGATGTAAGAATTCAGTCCTTCAGGAATGAAAATGTAATGAAGACATTCTGTGATGAGGGAAAAGTAAGAGAATTTGTAATCAGCAACTCTACCCTAAACTAATGGCTAAATAAGTTCTCTAATAGAAAAAAAATTATAAAATAAAGTAACTTGAAGCACCAGGAAGAAAGAACAATGGAAAGAATAAAATATGAGTAAATGTAATAGATTTTCCATCTTCCCTTGAGTTTTCAAACTTACATTTGATGGTTGAAGCAAAATTATAACACTGCCTAATGTAGTTCTCAATGAATTTAGAGGAAATATTTAAGACATTTATCACTGGGGGATAGTAAAGGCATATACGGGGAGGTATGAATTCTGCACTTCACTTGAACAGATGAAATGTGGCTACTGCTAGGACACAATAAGTTATGCATGTATAATATAATACCTAGATTAACCACTAAAAAATCTTTACACAGAGGCGCATTCAAATGCACTGTATATAAATCAAAATGGAACTCTAAAGTATATGTAAGTGACGCACAGAAGGGCAGGAAAAGGAAACAGGGTAACAAAAAGCAGAAATGTCTTAATCTGTTCAGCCTGCTGTAACAAAATACCATAAACTGAGTAATTCTTACAGATCTGGAGGCTGGGAAGTCCAAGATCAAGGCACTGGCAGATTCAATGTCTGATGAGAGCTCACTTCCTCATACACAGGCACATTTTCACTGTGTCCGCACATGGTGTAAGGGGCAAGGGGTCCCTCTATTATATAAAAGGGCCTCTTTTATAAGGGTGCTTGTCCCATTAATGAGAGCATGGCTTCTATGCCCTCATCACCTCCCAAATGTTTCACCTCATTATGCCCCATATTGGGTATTAGTTTTAAACAAATTAATTTGGGGTGACATATATATTTAGTCATTTCAAGAGGGAACAAACACAAAACAAAAATAAAATGGTAGACTCAAACACTGAAATATCAATAATTACATTAAATATAAATCATCTAAATATGCCTATTAAAAGACAGATATTTAAAGAGTGGATTAAAAATTGATCCAACTACATAGAGTTTACAAGAAACTTGTTTCAAATATAAAAATACAGGTAAATTGAGAGAAATAGTATGGAAATTGTATCAATTGAAGCAGGAAAAAGCACTTTTAAAAAATAACACCGCCGGGCGCGGTGGCTTAAGCCTGTAATCCCAGCACTTTGGGAGGCCGAGACGGGCGGATCACGAGGTCAGGAGATCAAGACCATCCTGGCTAACATGGTGAAACCCCGTCTCTACTAAAAACACAAAAAACTAGTCGGGCGACCTGGCGGGCGCCTGTAGTCCCAGCTACTCCGGAGGCTGAGGGAGGAGAATGGCGTGAACCCGGGAGGCGGAGCTTGCAGTGAGCTGAGATCTGGCCACTGCACTCCAGCCTGGGCGACAGAGCGAGACTCCGTCTCAAAATAAATAAATAAATAAATAAATAAATAAATAAATAAATAACACCTATTAATGACAAAAAGCTTTCAGAAAACTAGAAAGAGATGGGAAACTTCCTCAACTTGATAAAGAATATCTACCAAAAAAGCATAGTTAACATCATAGTGATGAAAGACTGTGTTCCCACAAAGAAAAAAATACTTAGGTACAAATCTAACAAAACATGTATAGATGTGTATGCTGAAAACTACAAAATGCTGAAATCTGGGCTCTAAATAAATGGAGAGATGTACTGTGTTCATGGGTTGGAACACTCACTGTAGCGAAGATATCAACTCTACTCAAATTGACGTGCAGACTTAACACAATTTCTATCAAAATCCCAGCAAGACTTTTCGTATATATAGATACGATTATTCTAAAATGTACATAGAAAGGTAAAGGAACTTATACAGCTAAAATAATTTTATGCAAGTAAAAATAAAGTGGAAGGAATCACTCTTCCTGGCTTTAAGATTTCTTACATAGCTACAATAATCTTGTGAAGGGTACACAAGACCATGTAGTATTGGCAGAGGGACAGACATGTAGATCAATGAAGCAGAACAAAGAACCAGGAAATAACCCCACATAAGTATGCCCAATGATTTTTGACAAAAGTGCAAAAGCTATTCAATGATATAAAGAGAGCCTTTGCAACAAATGGTGCTGGAGCAATTGAATATCCATAGGGGGGAAAAAAAACCCTTAACCAAAGTCTCATACATTGTGCAAAAATTAACTCAAAGAAAGCCAGATCAAGATGGCTGACTAGGGATGCAAACACTCATCTCCTGCACAAAGAAGAAAACATCAAATAACTGTACTATGAGTAGAGCGACTAAAGGAGAACATGGAAATACAGCAAGAAAGTGACAAAGGCCCTCTGAGGCATGGAAACCTGTGATGGCAGCATAGACAGGGAAGTGAAACACTCAGCTGGCGTCAGCTTAGAGTCAAGAGGGACTTCTCATTGTGGGGAAAAGGTAAACAGAAGCTTCTCAGCAGTCCGCATTTCAACTGAGGATATCTGCAATCTTAGCTGCTGGCATGCCTCACAATTCTCACAAGCCTTGAATCCGTAATAGAGAGCTGCCTGGAGTCTGCACAACCTCATTGCTCTAAAGAAGGAACAACACACCAAGTGCCCCCTCTCTCCCAGGACCAAAGCTGCTACAGCATGGTGGCCATTTGGGGAATGCTGTTGCTGTTGGTGTGCATCTTGACCTGGGAGCCAATAGCTACTACATGTCTACATTTTTGGAGACCAGCCATCATCCCCCCATACCCATATGGAAAACTGCAGGTGCCACCACCCCAGCTAGACCCAGCAGTACAGCCTTAACCCCAGCATCTGCGCCCATGCATTGCCCTACACTCCAGGGAGCAGGCAGTTCAGGACAGCACAGAGGCCACCCCCAGGACTGGAGGAACAGATGTACATATTCCTTAGAGCCGTAAAACAAGCTGCCTGATACCCACCACCACTAGTGATGCTGTCCCCTCCAGTGGCAGAACTGTTACACACTGCAAAGATATTCCAGGAACCCAGAACTGGTCCACCTGGCACCCACCACTGCCAGTATTATGGGAATTCCAGAAGGAACAGAGTTTGGAAAGGCATTTAAAAAACCTACTTAATGAAATATTAACTGAAAACTTCCCAAGTCTTTGTAGAGATACAGACATCCAGATCCAGGAAGTTCAAAGATCCCCAGATAAAGTCAACTCAAAAAGGTCCTTTCCCAGGCATGTTATAGTTAAATTGTCAAAAGCCAAAGACAAAGAGAAAATTTAAAGGCAGCAAGAGAAAAGAATCAAGGCACATAAAAGGTAATACCTATTAGACTAACAGTGGATTTCTCAGCAAAAACCTTATGGCCAGGGAGAAGGATATATTCAAAGTACTGAAAGAAAAAAAACTGGCAGCCAAGATTACTATACCCAGCAAAGCTATTCTTCAGAAATGAAGCAGAAATAGTCTTTTCAAGACAAGCAAAAACAGAAAATTCATGACTAGACCAGCCATACAAGAAATGCTCAAGGGAGTCTCACACCTGAAGTGAAAGGATAATAACTGCCATCACGAAAACATGTGAAAAGCATAAAACTCACTGCTAGAGCAGATAAACAAATGAGAAAAAGAAAAGGATGAAATCTTATCAACTACACAGAATCACCAAACCACAAAGACAAGCAGTAAAAGAAGAATAAAGAAACAAAGGAAAAATAAAACAACCAGAAAACAAATAACAAAATTACAGGAGTAAGTACTCATCTATCAATAATAACCTTGAATGCAAACAGATTAAATTATCCATTTAAAAGATATAGACTGTATCCTGGCTAACACGGTGAAACCCCATCTCTACTAAAAACTACAAAAAAACTAGCTGGACGAGGTGGCGGGCGCCTGTAGTCCCAACTACTTGGGAGGCTGAGGCGGGAGAATGGCATAAACCCGGGAGGCAGAGCTTGCAGTGAGCCGAGATCCAGCCACTGCACTCCAGCCTGGGCAACAGAACGAGACTCCATCTCAAAAAAAAAAAAAAAAAAAAAAAAAAAAGACATAGACTGGCTGAATGAATAAAAAGAACAGGATTCAACTATATGCTGCCTACAAGAAACTCATTTTACCTGTAAAGACAAACACAGACAGAAAGTGAAAGGATAGAAAAAGATATTCCACACAAATGGAAACCAAAAATGAACAGGAATAGCTATATTTATACTAGATAAAATAGACTTTAAGTTAAAAACTGTAAAAAGAGACAAAAGGGTCACTCTACAATGATAAAGGGATTAATTCCACAGGAGGATTATATAACAATTGTAAATATTTATACACCCATCACTGGAGAACTCAGATATATAAAGCAATCATTAGATCTAAAGAGTGAGAGTGGCCGGGCGCGGTGGCTCAAGCCTGTAATCCCAGCACTTTGGGAGGCCGAGACGGGTGGATCACAAGGTCAGGAGATCGAGACCATCCTGGCTAACACGGTGAAACCCTGTCTCTACTAAAAAAAAAAAATACAAAAAAACTAGCCGGGGGGGTGGCGGGCGCCTGTAGTCCCAGCTACTCTGGAGGCTGAGGCAGGAGAATGGCGTGAACCCGGGAGGCGGAGCTTGCAGTGAGCTGAGATCCGGCCACTGCACTCCAGCCCAGGCGACAGAGCAAGACTCCGCCTCAAAAAAAAAAGAAAAGAAAAGAGTGAGAGAGACCCTAATACAATAATGGTTAAGGACTTTACCACCCCATTGTCGGGATTGAACAGATCATCTAGGCAGAAAACCAAAAAAGAAACACTGGATTTAAACTGCACCGTGAACCAAACAAATCTTACAGACATTTGCAGAATATTTCACCCACCCCAGCTGCGGCATACACATTCTTCACATCAGCACAAGGAACATTCTCCAGGATAGACTGTATGTTGAGTCAAAATGTAACTCTCAATAAATTTTTAAAAATTGAAATCATTTCAGGTATCTTTCTTGACCACAATGGAATAAAACTATAAATGAATAACAAGAGGAACTTTAGAAACTTAATGAATATATGGAAATTAGAAAACATGCTTCTGAATGACCAATGGGTCAATGAAGAAATTAAGAAGGAAATTTAAAATTTTCCTGAAATAAATGAAAATAGAAACACAACATGCCAAAATGGGACATAGCAAAAGCAGTACTATGAGGGAAGTTTACAGCAATAAACATCTACATTTAAAAAGTAAAAAGAATATAAATAAACAATCTATTGGGGTACCTCAAGTAAGTAGAAAAGGAAGAACAAACCAAACCCCCAAATCAGTAGAAAGAGAGAAATGATCAAGATTAGAGCATAAATAAATGAAAGAGTATTTAAAAAGTATATAAAAGATCAAGGAAACAAAAATTTGGTCTTTTGAAAAGATAAATAAAATTGACAAACCATTGAGAAAAAAAAGAAAAAGCCCAAGTAAATAAAATCATAAATTAAAAAGGAGACATTACAACTAATACAACAAAAATGCAAAGAATCATTAGAAACTATTGTAAATAACTACACGTCAATACATTGGAAATACACAGACAGAAAGTGAAAGGATAGAAAAAGATATTCCACACAAATGGAAACCAAAAATGAACTAGATTAAATGGGTAAATTCCTGGACACATACAACCTACCAAGATAGAACCAGGAAGAAATAGAAAACCCGCACTGACTAATAATGAGTAACAAGATTGAAGTAGTAAAAAAGTCTTCCAACAAAGAAAAGCTCAAGTCCGGTGGCTTTACTGTTGAATTCTACTTAAGATTTAAAGTAGAATTCTTCACAAACCATTCCAAAAAATTGAAGGGGAAGAAATTTTTCCAAACTTACTCTACGAGGTCAGCATTACCCTGATACCAAAAGCAAAAAAGGACACAACAAAAAAAGAAATGCAGGCCAATATTCCTGATGAACACAGATGCAAAGTCTTCAACAAAATACTAGCAAATCAAACCTGACAGCCCATCAAAAAATGTATACACCATGATCAAATGGGATTTATATCAGGGATGTAAGGATGGTTCAGCATATGCAAATTAATAAATGTGATTAACACATCAACAGAATGAAGGAAAAATACCATAGGATCATCTCAATAGCTGCAGAAAAATGATTTGATAAAATTTAACACTCTTTCATGATAAAAATTCTCAACAAAATAGGTATAGAAAAAACATACCCCAACACAATAAAGACCACATATGACAAACCCGTAGCCAACATCATATTAAGTGAGAAAAAGTTGAATGCTTTTTGTCAAAGAACTGGAACAAGACAAGGATTCCACTTAGAACTAAAAAATGAAATCAGTAAAGTAGCAGGATACAAAAATTAACACCCCAAAATCAGTAGTGTTTCTATATACCAGTAACAAACTAGCTGAAAAAGAAATCAAGAATGCAATTTTATTTACAATAGTCATACCAAAAATACCTAGAAATAAATTTAACTGAGGATGTAAAAGACCTGTACAAGGAAAATTATAAAATTACCATGCTTACTCAACATTGTACTGAAAGTCCTAGCCAGAGCAAGCAGGTAAGAGAAAGAAATAAAGGACATTCAAGTTAGACAGGAGGAAGTAAAATTATTCTTGTTTATAGAAGAAGACATGACCTTATACAGAGAGAAACCTAAAGACTCCACCAGAAAAAAAAGCCACTTAGAATCAAAAAATGAAATCAGTAAAGTAGCAGGATACAAAAATTAACACACAAAAATCAGTAGTGTTTCTATATGCCAATAGCAACTAGCTGAAAAAGAAATCAAGAATGCAATTTTATTTACAATAGTCACACCAAAAATACCTAGAAAAAAATTTAACTGAGGATGTAAAAGACCTCCACAAGGAAAATTATAAAATTCTGATGAAAAAAATTAAAATGGGTCCAAAACAATAAAAAGACATCCCATGTTTATGGATTGGAAGAATTCATACTGTTAAAATGAATGATCATACTACCAAAAACAAACTACAGCTTCAATGAAATTCCTATAAAAATATCAATGACATTCTTCACAGAAATTTTTAAAAGTCCTAAAATTCTTATGGAACTACAAAAGGCCCTGAATAGCCAAAGTAATCCTGAGCAAAAAAACAAAGTTGGAGATATCACACTATGTGAGCTCCTACTGCAGCTATTGTAGCCAAAACAGCATGGCACTGGCATAAGAAAAAATATACAGAACAATGAAACCAGCTGGGTGGGGTGGTTCACGCCTGTAATCCCAGCACTTTGGGAGGCCAAGGTGGGAGGATCACCTGAGGTCAGGAGTTTGAGACCAGACTGGCCAATATGGTAAAAACCTGTCTCTGCTAAAAATACAATAATTAGCCAGTTATGGTGGTGGGTGTCTATAATCCCAGTTTATCAGGAGGCTGAGGCAGGAGAATTGCTTGAACCCAGGAGGCAGAGGTTGCAGTGAGCCGAGATCACTCCATTGCACTCCAGGCTGGGTGACACAGTGAGACTCTACCTCAAAAAAATAAAGGGGCCAGGTGTGGTGGCTCACGCCTGTAATCCCAGCACTTTGGGAGGCCGAGGCGGGTGGATCACGAGGTCACAAGATCGAGACCATCCTGGCCAACATGGTTAAACCCCATCTCTACTAAAAATACAAAAATTAGCTGAGCATGTTGGTGCATGCCTGTAGTCACAGCTACTTGGGAGGCTGAGGCAGGAGAATTGCTTGAACCCGGGAGGCACAGGTTGCAGTGAGTCAAGATTGCACCACTGCACTACAGCCTGGTGACAGAGCAAGACTCTGTCTAAGAAAACAAAACAAAACAAAAAAAACAGTGAAACAGAATACAGAACTCAGAAATAAATTCACATAATTATGGCCAACTGACTTTTGACAGAGGCACCAAAAACATTCATTGGGGAAAGGACGGTCTCTTCAAAAAATGGTGTTGGTAAAACTGGATACCTATATGCAGAACAATGAAACTAAGATACCCATCTCTCATCATATACGAAAATAAACTAAAGATGAATTAAAGACCCAAAGCTATGAAACTACTGGAAGAAAACATAGGGAAAACACTTTAGGACACTGGTCTGGGCAAATATTTTTATGAAGAATGCAGACAACAAAACCAAATGCACAGGCAGCAAAACCAAAAATAAACAAAGAGGATTATATTAAACTAAAAAGCTACTGCACCGCACAGGAAACAATCACCAGAGTGAAGAGACAATCTGCAGAATGGGAGAACATATTTATCTGACAAGGGATTAATATCCAGAATATACAAATAACTCTGTGGCCAAAAACAACAGCAAAAACAGTTGGCCCTTGAACAGCAGTTTGAACTGTACAGGTTCACTTATAGATAATCTTTCTTCTACCTCTGCCACCTCTGAGACAGCAAGACCAACCCTCCCTTCTCTACTTCCGCCTCCGCCTACTCAACATGAAGACAATAAGGATGAAAACCTTTATGATGATCCACTTCTACTTAATGAATAGCAAATATATTTTCTCTTCCTCATGATTTTCTGAATAGCATTTTCTTTTTCTAACTTACTTTATTGTAAGAATAGAGTATATAATACATATACAAAATATGTGTTAATTGAATGCTTATGACATTGGTAAAGCTTCCAGTCAAAAGTAGCCTATTAAGTTTTTGAGGAGTCAAAAGGTGTACATGGATTTTCAATTGTGCAGGGGGTTGAAGTCCCTAACCCTCACATTGTTCAAAGGTCAACTATAATATGATTTAAAAACTGACAGATGATCTGAATAGACATTTCTCAAAAGAAGACATGCAAATGACCAATGAGTATATGAAAAAATGCTCAATATCAGTAATCATCAGGGAAATGTAAATCAAAATTGCAATGAGACATCATCTCACCCTGGTTAGAATGACTATTATCAAAAGAGAAAAATAACAAATGTTAGCAAGGATGCAGACAAAAAGAGAATGCACACATTGTTGTTGAGAATATAAATTACTGCAACTATTATGGAAAAGAGTATGGAGGTTCCTCAAAACACTAAAAATAGAATTACCACATGATTCAGCAATCCCACTACTGGTTATATATCCAAAGGAAAGGAAATCAGCATGTTGAGGAGATATCTGCACGCCCATGTTTACTGCAGCACTATTGACAATAGCAAAGATAATAGCATCAACCTAAGTGTCCATCAAGAGATGAATGGATGAAAAAATGTGGTTTATATACAAAATAGAATACTATTTGTCCATAAAAAAGAATAAAACCTGTTATTTGCGCAACGTGGATGAGCCTGGAGGACATGTTAAGTGAAATAAGCCAGGCACAGAAAGATAGATACAACATGTTTTCACTAATATGTGGAAGTGAAATAAGTTGATCTCATAGAAGTAGAGAATAGAGTAGTGATAACTAGAGACTGGGAAGTGGGGGTTGGGGAGGAGGGAGAATTCGGCTAATGCATGCAAAATTATAGCTAGAGAAAAGGAATAAGTTCTAGTGTTCTTTAGCCCTGTAGGGTAACTATAGTTAATAATAATGTATGCTATATTTTCAAATAACCAGAGGAGGGGTATTTTGAATGTTTCCAACAGAAAGAAATGCTCAATGTTCAAGTTGATGGATATGCTAAAAAAAAAAAAAAAAAAAAAAAACCTTGATTTTATCATTGTACATTGCATACAGATATTGAAATGTCACCTTGTACCCCAGGTGACAAGTAAAAATTAACTCACAATGGATCACAGATTTAAATTTAAAGTGTAAAACTATTACTCTCCTAGCAAAAACTATAGGAGTGAAATCTTTGAAACATACAGCACGGTGGAGAGTTCTTAGGCATAACAAAAAAGCAAAATTCATAAAAAAAGATAAATTTGGATGTCACCAAAAGAACTTTTAAAATCTGACAGTATAAAACAACAATAATAATAATTAAATTAGAAAATGGGCAAAATACATGAAGAGACATCTTGTCCAAACAGGATATACAGTGGCAAATAGCAATGAAAAGATGTTCAACATCACAAACCTTTATGGAAATGCAAATTAAGACCATAAAGTATCACTTCACACCTATTGGAACAGGTAGAATAAAACATGTTCACAGAACTGAAGTTGGCAAAGATTCAGAGAAACTAGATCTCTCACACATTATTGCTGGGAGGTGTATATGACACACCTACTCTGGAAAACAGGCAGTTCCTAAAAATCTAAACATATGCTTACCATATAACTCAGCAATTACACTAAACTAAATAACGCTCTGGTATTTATCCCAGGAAATCAACATATATGTCCACACACACAAAAAAAGTTACTATACAATTGTTCACGGTAGCTTTATTTGCAATAGCCAAAAATTGGGACAACCAAAATGTCCTAAAATGGGTGAATGAATAAACAAACTTTGGTACATCCATGTCACAGAATATTAGTCAGCAATAAACAGGAATTAATTACTGATACATTCAGCAACATGAATAGACCTCACAGCATTACACTGAGTGAGAGAAAGTCAGTATCAAAAGATTACATACTGTATGATTCCATTTCTATAACATTCTCAAATGACCAAAGTTTGGAGATGGAAAACAAATTAGTGGCTGCCAGGGGTTATAGATGGTGTGGGAGGGAGTAGGGATGACTAAAAAGGGATAGCATGGGGGAGACCTTTGTGGTGATAGAATAACACCGTGTCTTGATTGCACTGGTGGTCGTATGAATCCATACGTGCAATAAAATGAAATAGAACTCTACACATACACTTTGCACCAATGTTAATTTCCTGGTATGCTATTGCATATTGAATATTGTGCATTTAGGTAAGGTGTAACAAGCAGATGAAACTAGCAGAAGGATGCAAGAGACATCTTTGTACTATCTTTGCTACTTTCTATGGATCTATAATTATTTCAAAGTTTAGAGGTTTTTAAAATAGGTAACAATAATTCAATGTCTTTTCATAATAAATATTCTTAGCCAACGAGGAACAAAAGGGGAACATTCTTTTGAATGTTATCTATGAAAACCTCTGGCAAATATCATACTAAATGGTGAAAATAGTGAAAGTATTCTCAGATGGGCATGAGGTAAGGATGTTTGCTATTGCCACTTTTTATTCAGCGTTGAACTGGAGGAACTAGCTTGTGCAGCAAAGCAAGAAAAAGAGACAAGAAGTCTAAACTTTATGAAGCAAGAAAAACTGTCATTATTCACAGATGATATTACTGTGACCTATGAGAAAAATTTAAAATAATTTACAGATATATTATAAGAATTGAAAAGAGTTTATGAGAATATATTGTGAGGACAGATTTTTTAAAATGAAAGTAAATTTTAAAAGAAATAGAAAATAAAAATGTCATTTTTAAAAAAAAAGAAAAGAGAGTTTAGCCAGGTCACTAGATCCTAAATTAATAGTAAAAAGAAATCTACTGCATTTCTACATTCCAGCAAGAGATAATGACTTTTTTTCCAAAGATACCAAGAAATATACACTAACTAAGGGTAAGCCTGGCAAACTGCTCCAAGATCTTTAGGCATGAAAGTATAAATTATAAAAAAATTTTGAATAAATATTAAAATAAAGCAAGAACTAATTTATCAATCACAGGTGTGAAAACTCAATGTTATAAAGATGTTAGTTCTCTTCAGCTTCATCTATAGAGTCAATGCTATCCCAATTTTATTTATTTATTTATTTATTTATTTATTTTAAGGCAGAGTCTCACTCTGTTGCCCAGGTTGAAGTGCAGTGGCACAATCTCAGCTCACTGCAGCCTCCACCTCCTGGGTTCAAGCGATTCTCCTGACTCAGCCACCCGAGTAGCTGGCATTACAGGCACATGCCACCATGCCTGGCTAATTTTTAGTAGATGTGGTTTCACCATGTTGGCCAGGCTCGTCTCAAACCCCTAACATCAAGTGATCCACCCGCCATGGCCTCCCAAACTGTTGGGATTACAGGTGTGAGCCACCGCCCTTAGCTCTATCCCAATTTTTAAATCACAGAAAGAAATGTTGTAGAATTTAATAAGCTGGTTGTATAGTTTATGTAGAAGAACAAAAGGACTAACAACAGCTATGACATATTTGAAGAAGTATTGGGTGGAGATGAAGGGATGTACCCTACGAGAAATGAACACATACTATAAAGCAATCAATGAGGGCAGTGTAGTGATGACACAGGAACAGACAAGTAAACCAATTGAGACAATTAGAAACGCCACACACAGATCCATTCCTATTAGGAGACCTGATGCATGGCAGAGATGGTATTGCAGATCGGTGGAGAAAGGATGGGTTGTAAATTCAATTAGGAAAATCAGGAATGTGTATGTATACCAGGAGAAATGTACAAAATATTCATAGCAGCATTCACTGGGAAGCAACCCAATTATTCATCAAAGTAGAATGTATACATAAGCTGTGCTGCATTCATTTAATGGATTTCAACAATATAAATTGGCAAAGTTAGCTACGCTCATAAACATAGACGAATCTCACAAACATAATAATATTGAGTGAAGAGACAAGTCAAAAACAATACCTATGACTGATACCATTTATCCAGAGTTTAGAAAGAGGCAAGCCTAAATTATACTGTTTAAGGATGCATACATAGATGACAAAATTTAATAAAAGCAAGGAAATGGTTATAACTAAAATTAGGAGTGTAGTTATCTCTGGAAGGAGGGAAAGAGGACTAGGATCAGAAAGGGATACCCAGGGAGCCTCAAAGGTACTGACAATATTCTGTCTCTTAAATTAGGTGGTAATTGCTAATATTCTCTAGATTAAAAATATGTTTTATATACTCATATTCATGTGTATATGTGTGCTATATTTCACATTTTAAATTATTACAAATACCAAAAGTTTCAAGTACCAAGTTTTAGATACTATAATGCCATATAACTTCCCACCTACCAGATTGGCTAAGACCAAAAAGCCCCAAAGGCCAACATACTATGTTGGTAGAGTGTGGAAAAACAGACATGCTCACTCACTGATGAGAGCAACGTGTGAATTTGACAATCTCTATCAAAATTACAACTGAGCATAAAACAGATATATTTTCACCACATGTGCTAAATTATGACTATGCGATGGTATTTGTTGTAGCATTGATTGTAATAGCCCAAGGTTGGAAAATCAGTGACCATCAGTGGCTGGGTGCAGTGGCTCAGCCTGTAATACCAGCTCTTTGGGAGGCCAAGGCAGGTGGATCACTTGAGGTCAGGGGTTCAAGACCAGCCTGGCCAACATGGTGAAACTCCATCTCTACTAAAAGAATACAAAAAATTAGCCGTGCATGGTGGCACATTCCTGTAATCCCAGCTACTTGGGAGGCTGAGATGGGAGAATCGCTGGAACCCAGGAGGCGGCAGTTGCAGTGAGCCAAGATTGCACCACTGCACTCCAGCCTGGGTGACAGAGTGAGACTCTGTCAAAAAAAATAAAATAAAACTAGCTGGCGTGGTGGTGCACATTGGTAATCTTGTTGACTGAGGCACGAGAAACGCTTGAACCCAGGAGGCAGAGGTTGCTGTGAGCCAAGATCTGTACTCCAGCCTGGGTGACAGACCAAGACTCCATCTAAAACAAAAAAAAAAGACCACCAATAGCCAACTGGCTAACTAAAGGGTGGCACACCTATCCTTTAACATATACAATGGAGTATATGTAGCCATTTAAAAGAATGGGGCAGCAATTTTTTTTTCAGGAAAACTCTCCAATGTATATTTTTAAATGAGAAAAGGAAGATAGTAAAACAAAGTATATTTCTGCTTAGTTTGTCTCAAAAATATTTATTAGTATAGAATATCTCTAGGGAAAAAAGTCACACAAGAAATTGCTAATATTGCTTGCCACAAGACAGAATGACTGGGTAATTGGAGAGTGAGGCTTAATTTTTAATATATATACTTCTGTATCTTAATTTTGTTCCAAGTCAAGTAATACCTACTAATAATGACAGTCGTGGTGATGATGATGATGGCTACAAGTGACGAAAAAGAGAATCAGTTGTATCCAGACTGAAATCCCAGCTCTGCCACTCAGGAGTGATCATTGGTAAATTGCTTAACTTTTTGAAGGCTGTCCCTCAAATGAAAACATCGGGGATAATACGAATCTTCTGGGCCGACAGAAGGTAGGCGCTCAACACACATGCGTCACATGCATACCATATATGTATGGTGTTTGTCGTGTGCCCGGCACATGGTGACGCTCCATAGATGGAGCTTGCACTGCTGCTGCTGCGGTTGGAAGGCATCTGTCTTGTCAACCATCTGGATCTCTAGGACTTCAACTTGGGGACAAGGTGCTCTTCCCTGAAGCGAGCACCGTCTTTGCTCCTCTGACACCTGAGGGAAAGCTCATGGGAGAGTCAGCATTTTTGAGGTCTCCTCTCCATGTCCTGTAGTCTGGGCCCCTGTCACCACCTCTAATTGGGATGGGGTGTGGCCCTGGAGCTCCCAGGTATGCATCGACCTGTGCCCTGTGCACATGTGGCACTCCAAACTTTAAATTACTTGTGGGATTAGCAGGGCCGTGGAGTAACTAAGGTGTCAAGGGCCCCTTGGAGTCCACGGTGCGGCTTGAGAATTCCTTCGGCTGCTGGGGAAAACCAACCTTCGGGATTTCTGGGCCTCAGGCCAGGATGCCAGATCCTCTTCATGAAGAGTCTGGAGCTGGGACACCAGCAGAGCTGAAAGGAATGAAGTGAGAGACACACCACCAGAGGCTAAAGTCCTCACACGATTTAGGAGGAAAAAGAAGAAAGAGGGTCTCCCAGGTAAGGCAGGGGTATGTCGGGGATCTTTCTCTGGCACAGTGTCTGGCCGGGGGCTCAGGGAGGAACTTAGAATTGCATGTGGGATCAGAAGACTCAGAAGCGGCCATCGCACAGGAAGCAGATGGGGAGAGCTGGGCTGGGGCCGTGGCAGAGATGGGGCCGTGCCTCTTGCAGAACGTTTCCCTCAGATGCGCTTTCCTCCTCGCCCGCCTCTGCTCCCAGAAACCTCCCAGCTGCCACTGGTCCTAAACAGCTGCTGCTGGCGCAGAGAGGAGCTGCTGGGCTCCCAGTGCCCTCCAGGGACCCCATGAACCAAGTCCCCTCCCTGTCCTTGCTGCTCTGTCCCCACACAAGCCCCAAGGGAGGCTGGCAGGGCTTCCATCCCACTCCACAGGTGAGGAAGGGAGGCTCAGAGGAAAAGTGGACTCCCTCAGGGTCAGGGGGAGAGGCAGGTGGGCCGGCACCCAGCCCTGTCTCTAAGCCCACTCTGCGGCTAGCGTTCTCCGTTTCTCTCACCCTCCTCTGAGAAATGCTGAGATTTTTTCTGAATACAAAATAACTCGTACCATGGTATTCAGAGAAAATTTGGGAAGTACCGAAGAGACACCGAGGAATGCCCTGTCCCCTGTGGATTTTGCTATCTTTTCTTTCCAGTAACTTTTTTTTTTTTTTTTTTTTTTTTTTTGAGATGGAATCTCTCTCTGTTCACCCAGGCTGGAGTGCAAAGGCGCCATCTCGGCTCACTGCGACCTCTGCCTCCTGGGTTCAAATGATTCTCCCACCTCAGCCTCCCAAGTAGCTGGGAATACAGGCACGCGCCACCATGCCCTGCTAACTTTTTTTGTATTTTTAGTAGAGACAGGGTTTCACCATATTAACCAGGCTGGTCTTGAAATCCAGACATCAAGTGATCCACCTGCCTCGGCCTCCCAAAGTGCTGGGATTACAAGCGTGAACCACTGCGCCCGGCCTCCAGTCACTTTCTATCCACATGACTGTTTGCCTAATTGAGATGATAGTAGCGTGTGCAAGTTTGACCTTGTCCTTTTCATTTATCATTCTGCTATAGTAATATTAGCATGGAGAAAATTACCAATAGGACTATAAGGTCTGTCTGATATTCCATTATGTGAAAAGCATGATTTACTTAAGCATTTATTGGTGGAGAGCTGTATTGTTTCCTATTTTCATTCACAAATACTGCTGTGATAAATACCTTTGTTGAGAGATCTTGGCCTCCAAGCTCACTGATTCTTTAAAACATTTCCTCACTGATTCTTTAAAACATTTCCTTGAGGGAGAATGGCTGAGGTGAAGGGTAGGCAGGTTTTTTGAATTTTTCCTTTTTCTAGGCAAATTCCCCTCCAGAAAGGCTGCCTGACAGTGCATGGGGTTCTTTCTACAGCACCACATTGCTTCCTGCTTCTCATCTGCCTGCTGGCTCCAGAACAGGTAGAGACAAGACCATGAGCCAAGCCAGGTCCCTGGGACAAACCGAGGCTCCATGCCTGCAGGAAGGGGCCACCAAGCCCAAAGCTTCCCCTCTTCCCATTGCTCTCCCTGGCTGCCTCCCACCTCCCCGCTTCTCTCCTTCCTCTTATGGGGCTGCAGGTACCAGACCTCTTTGTTTGCTTTCATTCTGAATCCCTTCCAAAACCTGGCATAGCTCGACTAACTGTTGAATGTTTCTTGATGGACAACCAGGAATTCAGATCTCCCCTTCACACAGACACACACAGACACACGCACACACACACACATACACACTTCACATTCATCAGTGTGGGCAGCCACCTTCACCAAGGACTGCTCCTGGCTTGCAGAGGTCAGCGCTGGAGAGTCCATGACAACCCTCAGAGCTGGGATGCCCTGGGAAGCAATTATTCAGCCTTCTCATGGAGCACATGGGGAAACTGAGGCCTAGGGAGGAGAAGAGACTTGCTCCAGCTTGAGAGAATATCCATCACCCAGGCAGGGGTAGTTCTACTAGCTCTGATCTCAGAGTGCAGAGTCTTCCCAGCTCTATAGTTCATTTCAATTAAACAAGTGTACTCAGCAACTTTTCATGACAGACAGAGGCTTCCACGGAGGCAGCTCTCAGGGAGGCCAAATCCCACGCATCATTCATGCCCATAGGATGTTATTCATGGATAGAAACTTCTGTGTGCATAGATTTACCTTGTGGGAATGGGCAGTGTGGCTTCCCTAACAGAAATCATTTTCCTTGGCCTCTGCAACCACAGCATCTGCTTGAATCTGGTTTGTGGCACTGAATGTAATGTTTGCTTTTCTTCATTTTCTGGAGTGGGTGACAGGTGCACTAGGAGGAACAGGAGATAAGCTGGGGTGGAAGTTCAGGGTGGGGCACTCAGAGGGTGTTGGCTTGCACTGAGCAACCAGGAACACCCTCCTGTGCTGTGTGAAGGAATGGGAAGAGGGGAATTGGATTGCACAGGAAATACCTTGAGACCCATGGTTGTGTAATGGGGAAAGCTTCTCCTGGGTTAGACCAATGGTTCCCTCCTGGGTACAATTTTGCACTGCCCCCCACCGCCCCTCCCCGCCCCCCCCCCCCCCACACACCTCACCATCTTTCTCCTGGAAGCATGTGGCAGCATCTGGAAACATTTGATTGTTACAACTCAGGGTAGAAGATGTTATTGGCAACTGATCGGTGGCGGCCAGAGACTCTGCTAAACATCCTACAATGCACAGGACAGCCCTCACACCAAAGGATTATCCAGCACAAAATGTCAATCGTAAAGAGTCTGAGAAACTCTGAGTTCCATTTAGGATGGGAGCTGCACTGCCTGACAACACATCTGACATAAACCCTCCCCCACGACTGAAGAGAGAGAGAGTGTTGGACAGACAGTGAGACTGGCCAGAGAATACACAGAGCTAACTGAGATCATAACAGTGTGTACAGGTTTGACTTTGTCCTTTTAATTTATCATTATGCTATAGTAATATTAGCACAGAGAAAATTATAAATAGGACTATAAGGTCTGTCTGATATTGGAGGGACAGAATCTTTTGCAAAGCTGTGCACCAAAAGAGAAAAGCAGCTGTTTCTTGAAAGAAATCAGGACTAGGGCTTGGGATCCAACTCCAGCTCTGCCATTCAACCCCAAGGACCAAATTTATCTTCTGAGCTCCAGTTACTTCACCTGTAAACCCTGAATGATAATATCTTCTCCATGAGCTGTTTCAAGGAATATGGCACAGGGTAGATTCTCACTAATGTTAATATTAACCACTCATCTTCCATCATCCACCCACTCTTATACACACTCATAGAGCCACTGTCATTAAGAAGGAGCTATCAAAATATTATATACGAGTACTTTGAATTTAGAGTCAGGGAAATTGCAAGTAAGAGACTAGACATCCTCTACACAAAGGCATATAGGTCTTCCTAAAAGCCAACTGCTTGCATAGAACTCAAGAATGGAGTCAGAGAGTCAGAAGATAACACAAGAATAAAATGCAAACATAAAAGAACAAAGAAAAAATGTTCTTAGTCATTCACGGTTAGGAATTTCACAAGCATCCTAATGAGTTGGGATCAGAAGTTAATGCCATGTACTCTACTATCGATAACTGTAGTTATAGTGTGGTTGTTAATATTACATTAACTAATTTGTAAGCTGCACAGTGTTGTGAGTTCAGTCACTCCAACAAATCCATTTGTTGGCTTCATAAATTTCCCAGCTATAGGACCTCCCTATGTGTAGAAATAAATCCATATTTCAAATAGGCAGATCTATTCTGTCAATGCTCAAGCCTGTGTCACTAGACTGAAGAAGTAATCCTCTTTATGGTTGAGTATTAACTAGGCTTGTTTCTATGTGAATACAGTTGAACAATTTTGAGCAATTTCCTCCCATGTGTAATCAAACTTCAAAGAAACTTAATCACTTTCTAGGTCCAAGAATTGCATCTTCTTGGGAATTTTCCTCTCTGAGAATCTAAGAAAGCCCAGATCAAACGAAATTGTTGTGGATTTACATTAAAGAGAAATAATTCATAGCATTTCCTAGCACTTAATCATAATGCAAAGGAAAAACCCGCCTTGGGCCAGGGATATGCTCTGCTGGGTTCAAGTCTTGTCTCTGTCACCAACTTGCTCAGAAGATTTGGACAGGTCACTTCTCCTCCCTAGGCCTCCATTACCTTTGTGGACATCGAGAGGGTGCGGCAACATCAGAAAAATCCCTCAGGCACAACCGGACATTTGAGGCCCTCACCCACTGCCTGTCCAGCTCTGACCTTCTATCTTCTAAGATACCCCCTACTGTCTCTTTTCATCATTTTTCTCTTGCACAGGTATGTTCTTCTATTATGCAGTGGAACTTGACCACATATTAGATGCCTAGGACTCTTTCCAAAAAGCCCGATGTGCTGCTCAGTACTTTGCTGATGGCAGAGGGGATATCACATGGAAAAAGCCAATGAGACCTCCCCTGTGATGGGGTTCATTCTCCTGGGGCTCTCTGCCCACCCAGAGCTGGAAAAGACATTCTTCGTGCTCATCCTGCTGATGTACCTGGTGATCCTGCTAGCCAACGGGGTCCTCATCCTGGTGACCATCCTTGACTCCTGCCTGCACACACCCATGTACTTCTTCCTGGGGAACCTTTCCTTCCTGGACATCTGCTTCACTACCTCCTCAGTCCCACTGGTCCTGGACAGCTTTTTGACTCCCCAGGAAACCATCTCCTTCTCAGCCTGTGCTGTGCAGATGGCACTCTCCTTTGCCATGGCAGGAACAGAGTGCTTGCTCCTGAGCGTGATGGCGTTTGATCGCTATGTGGCCATCTGTAACCCCCTTAGGTACCCCATGATCATGAGCAAGGCTGCCTGTGTGCCCATGGCTGCCAGCTCCTGGGCTATTGGTGGTGCTGCTTCCGTGGTACACACATCCTTGGCAATTCAGCTGCCCTTCTGTGGGAACAACGTCATCAACCACTTCACCTGTGAGATTCTGGCTGTTCTCAAGTTGGCCTGTGCTGACATTTCCATCAATGTGATCAGCATGGAGGTGACAAATGTGATCTTCCTGGGAGTCCCGGTTCTGTTCATCTCTTTCTCCTATGTCTTCATCATCACCACCATCCTGAGGATCCCTCAGCTGAGGAGAGGACAAAGGCCTTCTCCACCTGCTCTGCCCACCTCACTGTGGTCATCGTCTTCTACGGGACCTTATTCTTCATGTATGGGAAGCCCAAGTCTAAGGACTCCATGGGAGCAGACAAAGAGGATCTTTCAGACAAACTCATCCCTCTTTTCTATGGGGTGGTGACCCCCATGCTCAACCCTATCATCTACAGCCTGAGGAACAAGGACGTGAAGGCTGCTGTGAGGAGCCTGCTGAGACCAAAAGGCTTCACTCAGTGATGGTGGAGGGGTTCTCTGTGATTGTCACCCACATGGAAGTAAGGAATCACAATCACATCAGCTGCCATTCAAAAGCCAAGTCATGTGGCATATAGTGGTCTCTCACCCTAAGTCCATTTGCAGGAAATGTTAAACTTTTCAGATGATATCTCCTGAGTTTTAGTCCTGTGTCTGACAGCTTCAGCAGACACCAGACTCAATAAATAATCAACTGTGATGAAGGCACTCTGAACACATGGTAAAACCACACAAGAGAGCAGCCACGAAAGCATGATGCATGGCCCTTAGAGTGTCTCAGCTCTAGATTTAGAACAGGGATGTGAGAAGGTTCTCACAGCAACTTACCAGCCCTACTGGATTCATCAGGGAAATCAGAGGAATAAGGAGGGAGTGGAAATTTTCATTGAGGCTTTAGTTTAATACACTCAGTTTGCCTGAATAGCTAAGAAAAGATAAGTTCTTCACTTAGAGAGCTTTTGGTTGTGAATAATCTATTTTAATGACTGGATATCTTTTTAACTATGAGAAAATTTAGGCTATTTTTTCTTGATGCACTGCAGATCATTAAACACCGCCTAGTAAATTAAATAAACTTCAAGGAGTAATGAGTTCAAATTTGACATTCTTACAAAATTTCACAACAGGAAAGCTTGTATTCTGATAGATGCCAAATCATGTTCTACAAAAAAGATGATGATAAATAGATAGATATAGATAGAAGTAGACAGATGGTGGCTATACATGGTTGAAGACTTTGGGTCTAATTTTTTTTTTTTTTTTTTTTTTGAGACAGAGTCTTGCTGTGTCGCCCAGACTAGAGTACAGTGGTGCAATCTCGGCTCGCTGCAACCTCTGCCTCCCAGGTTCAAGCAAGTCTCGTCCCTCAGCTTCCTGAGTAGCTGGGACTACAGGCATACACCACCATGCCTGACTAATTCTTGTATTTTTAGTAGAGACAGGGTTTCACCATTTTGGCCAGGCTGGTCTCAAACTGCTGGCCTCAAGTGACCCGTCCGACTCAGCCTCCCAAAGTGCTGGGATTACAAGTGTGAGCCACAGTGTCCTAGTCTATGGGGCTAAATTTTCATAGGTTTCTTTGTTCCAAGACTTCTCAGAGCTTTTATTATGCAAAGGTCCACTGTGAATGTTCAACAGGGTATAAAGTTGTAGCATTTCCTGAGCCTCCAAAATTCAGCACAGTAAAAATTGGGAAGCTTTTTTTTTGAGACAGAGTCTTGCTCTGTCACCCAGGCTGGAGTGCAACGGTATGATCTCGGCTCACTGCAACCTCCGCCTCCCAGGTTCAAGCTATTCTCCCACCTCAGCCTCCCGAGTAGCTGGGATTACAGGCACCTGCCATCATTCCCGGCTAATTTCTGTATTTTTGTAGAGGTGGGGTTTCACTGTGTTGGCCAGGGTGGTCTTGAACTCCTGACCAAGTCCAAGGTGAACTCCTGACCAGGCAGAGGTGATCTGCCCACCTCAGCCTCCCAAAGTGCTGGGATTACAGGCGTGAGCCACCGTACCCGGCCAGCATTTTTTTTTACCTAAGGGTTTGGACAAATTCCTTAACCTCTTTTGCCCGTCTATTCATAGACACAGAAGACAGACAAGAGGTTCAGAAATTGCTGTGGATGAAAAGCAGCAGTTTTATGGCAAGTTATATCAAAGTCTGAGAATATCGAAAGACTTATTTAAAAGGAAACTTTAGAAAGTGAATCCGATTTTAAGAATAGTTCTTGGAATATTTTTGCTTCAAGTGATATATTTTTCTTATATTTGTTAAGAATGAATTGGATCACTTGAGCTCAGGAGTTCGAGACCAACCTGCGCAACATAGTGAGACCTTATCTTTATTTTAAAAAAACATTGTATTGCATAAGATAAGGATGTATATTTTGCTAATAAAATTTCACTGTATTGTGTTAGTCTAAGGTTCTGATTTCTACTTGCCCTGGAGAGAAACAATCTTGCCACTGCAGATACACAGAGTGACATCTAGTGGCCACGCAAGCCAACTTCAGACATTTACAAGCCGGGCAGTGTTTTTAGAAGCAGCTGTACAGGTCTCTTTCTTCATCCCTAACTGCATAGTTCATAGTTTCTCTCCAATATCCCTGACCCCACTCATCCAGCATCTGCTTGGATACCTCCAGTGATAGAGAATTAACACTTCCAGGTTCTAGCTGTTTCATTCAGCCCTACTAGCAAATTATTCCTTGAATTGTGCTAACATTAACATCTGTCTCCGATAGCATCTTCCAGTCCTAATTTAGCTTCGTGCCTTTACATGAAATACACCTTATCTCTTCTTTCTTCTGATATATAAAAATTGATCTCCTGGTTCCTGGGTCTTTTTCCCTCAAGCATAAAGAGCCCCCATACTTCCACCTGTGCCAAAATCACCCAGTTTACCCAACTGACAGGTACTAAATTGTGTCCGCAGTATCATCTGTTTGATTCCAGTGTGATATTTCTGAAAATACCTTGGGAATAATAATGATGGTACTAAGCTAACTCTGTTTCCACAGGGCAGTGGAGATCTGTCTGGCAGAGAGAGATGCTTGAACAAGTCTGTCTTCTTGTGAGGCTGTCCTCTACTCACTTTCTCTTCCTTGAGGAATGGCAGTCATATCCACTTATATTACAGATTACATTATTATAGTGTAACTGTTGAGTCAGAAATTACATCACTTCCTCTAGGAACAGTGGCACCTTTCACTCCCACTCTCTTTTGGGTGTCAAGGGGAGACAAAACTATTATATTATTATACTTAACCATACAGACAAATGTATTATTTTAAAAATCACAGTTCTGGGTTAATGGGTGCTTTAGGCTTTTGTTCTAGTGACCAAATCCTCTATGAAATCTTTAAGTTAAAACTCCAAATATAAAGTATATCTACTTTGGCTGAAATGGAGGTGGGGAGCAGAATAGATGTGGGGGGCAGGGGAGGGAGTTGGGCTCATCCCCATCCCCAGCCTTCATCCCCATCCCCAGGGTCCCCAGTCCACAGGCACCACCAATCACTAATCTGATCCAAACCACTGGTGCCAAGAAAAGTAGACATTTTGTAAGGATATTTTGTTCCACTACCAGAAAGAAATGTGAAAATTTTGGGGGGAAATTTATATTCTAAGAAAAAATAGATTACCCAATTAACCATTAAAAAGATAGACAACTTAAAATACCAATTACCTAAGAAGTTGAGAACTTGTCAGTTACCACCTTAAGATGTTCTGGGCCACCTGTCTCCACAGATGAGTGGTAATAAACATTCAAGGAACAAAAGGTTTTTAATACTGTTTAAACAATTTCAGAGAATAAAGTGAGAAAGATATCTTCCAAATTGCTTTAACCAAGCGAGCATAACATTGATACTATATCATTAAAAACATAACAAGGAAGTACAGGAAAGGAAAATACCACCTTTTCCTTTCCTATCTCACCTATTTACATATGTGTGTATGTATGTAGATGCATGCATACATATAAAATAGAATTCAGCAGCACATAGAAAGAATACTAAACCATAGCCTAATAGACTTATTTTTTAAAAACAAAGCTAGAATAATTTAAGGATATTTATTGGTATAATTCACTACATTTATAGGTTAAAAGGGGAAAAATGATCATCTCAATAGATCCTCAAAATTATTTGAAAAAGTTGAAAATCAATTTCTTAGTTTTAAATTCCTTCTAATAAAATAGGAATGGATGTGTTCTTTAATAAAATTAAATTTATGTCTCTAATGAAAAGTATGTGTCATGCCTAATGATGAACTTAATCAAATCTGTTACACTTTAACACTTTTCTGGATATATCAACCATTGAATTAGAAAGTAGAGATAAATAAATAAAAGGTGAAACTAGAAGAAAGGTAAGGAATAATATTATTATTGTTACCTGATGGACTCATAATTTTATACCTGGACAAAACAGTAAAATCAATCAAAAGGTAATTTTGCAAAACAGTAGGAGAATTCAAGACAGAAGCTGCATGCAAAATTAATATGCAAAACTCCAGGTTCTAGAGGGGAAAGGGGGGAAAGGGAAGGGTGAAAGAGGGAGAGGAGAGAGAGGGGAAGAGAAAAAAGACAGAGGAAGAGAGAAAGAAGGAGAAAGAGAGGGGAGGAGATTTGGGGGAAGAAAAAGGAGGAGAGAGAGGGAGAGACAAGGAAAGAGGAAGAGAGGGCGAGGGAGAGAGAAGGAGAGAGACAGAGAAACCGGTTGTCTTGGACTCTTGAGTCTTTGACAGCAGTCATCACCTTCCTCCCTACCAGCTAAACAGGGCCTTTTCTCATCTTCTAGCTTGAGGCAAAATCTGCCTTTTTCTCCACAGTGATGTCATAAGAAAAGATCGCAGTCGCATAACTTGTCCCCTTTCTAGCAATAAGAACCTGCATATTTCTTTCAGGGGAAAGATATGGAAGAATTTTTATAGAGACTGTGCAGCAAGATTTTGAAATAGAGATTTCAAGTGGTTTATCATAGACGGTATCTAGAACACAATCCTATAGGGATTTCATGGATCATTATCAATTCTCTCTCCGTCACTAATCAGATTAAACTGTGCTGTTGAGAGAAGGGGTGTATGGGTTATGCCACAGTATTTAGACAAAAGAAAATAAACAGGCACATATTTATACTATTCCAAGTAATTCAGTTGGAATGGGAAGAAATGGAAAAGAAACGAAACAGGAGCTCAAGGTTGGTTGATAACACTGATTGCTCTTGGTATAACTGAGATGGAGCAGGGACTCCTCCTAGGGACTTGCGGGCTCCAAAGCATAGAAATAAAGTAAAATCTTGAGTTCCTTTGAAGGAGAAATTCCAGGGACCTAGCTAGCCTTAAGAAGTGAATGAGCAACTCGATAAGCTAGAAGGTAATAGTAGCTTAAAACAATAGCCAAGGAAGTTAGAGTCAGGAGAATGTAGAGATAACATCTTAACACATGTCCCTGAGTTGTTTTTTTGAAACCCAGATTCTTACCAAAGGAATCCTGTGGCACACAGACCTCTGATAAGGTGGAACTGAGGACTGAACTCTACTGGCTGTCCTTTGTTCTAGATTTCTTCCTGAGAGGCCTGGAAGAGGTCAGACCCATGAACCAGGGCTAACATTCTTTTCTGTTGATAACAAATTTTTAGACAAAGCCTCACTTCCTTAACCAAGTCAGAAAATCTGCAAATCGGCAGGATGTGGTGGCTCACGCCTGTAATGTCAGCACTTTGGGAGGCAAAGGCTACAGGCAGAATCACCTCTGAGGTCAGGAGACAGAGAACAGCCTGGCTAACATGACAAAGCCCCATCTCTACTAAAAATACAAAAATTAGCTGGGCGTGTTGGTACATGCCTGTAATCCCAGTCACTCGGGAGGCTGAGGCAGGAGAATCGCTTGAACTCGGGAGGTGGAGGTTGCAGTGAGCAGAGATTGCACCACTGCACTCCAGCCTGGGTGACAGAGGGAGACCCTGTCTCAAAAAAACACAAACAAACAAAAAAGAAAATCTTCTAATCCTCCTATGACCTGTGGGCCCCTCCTAATCACCCCCTAACACACATACAAAAGCTTTGAGATGTCCTACCTTTTCAGATGAAACCAATATATTGATTTATGACTTACCTGTAACCTCTGCCTCCTCACCTTTATTTTTTTATTTTTTTATTTTTTTGAGATGTAGTTTCACTCTTCTTGCCCAGGCTGGAGTATAATGGCGCAATCTTGGCTCACTGCAACCTCCGCCTCCTGGGTTCAGGCGATTCTCCTGCCTTAGCTTCCCTAGTAGTTGGGATTACAGGTGCATGCCACCACACCTGGCTAATTTTTGTATTTTTAGTAGAGACAGGATTTCACCATGTTGGCTGGTTTTGAACTCCTGAGCTCACGTGATCCGCCCGCCTCGGTCTCCTAAAGTGCTGGGATTACAGGCGTGAGCCACCGTGCTCGGGTAGAAAAGTTTTTTATTATTACAGTTTGGATGGTGCACATTTGAAAATGATCAATTTCCCTGCTTTCTTAAACAGAGCTTATTTGTTATAATGTTACATTGTGAGTGAGTCATAGTCAGCATTTATGATTATTATAAGGTAATTGTGCAGGATGGAAGTGGCATCTCCCAAGGGACACACTCGGGGTCCAAAAGAGGCTACTTGGAATTGGCACCACCGGGGGTCAGGATGGCTAAGACAAACCCGTCTCAGTTCAGATGGTGGCTCTAGTTATACCAGCCCAGAACAGGATGGAGGAGAGGCTCCTCAGTGCCATCCTGCTGAAAAACAGAGTCCAGGAGTTAGCTCCCCTTCTCTGGGACGAGATAGTCTTTTCCTAAATAATAATAATAATTGCTTTGGAGAGATGTGCTTGCTCACAGATAACTTGAACGGTTACAATTCTTGCTGGTGAAATTAGGATCTGTTTCTCACACTTCAGAGTTGACAGACTTGGGCAGAGGGGAGTCTCCATTAACTTTTGGGCAAAGCCTGAGCTCTGGAGTTTTCCACTGAGAGGCAGAAAGGATAGAGTTCCCAAAGTAAGGGATGTGTGGCTTCTGGGCATGTGACCTGCAGAGGAGCCGTTAGGAGCAGAAAGGGTGTGAGGAGGAGATAGAAAGAGGTCAGGAGAGAGGGAGCCTCCAAATGTCTCAGCCTGAAGTTTCCTCTCCTTAGCTGCTAAGACCAAGGTTCTCGTCCTTCCGCTGCTGTGCTTTGAGACACCCACCTGGCCCTTCCGTAATTCAGCTGGTCTAGGGAGACTGGGAAGCTTGAGACAGGAAGGTATTTGCCTCCTGATTGCCACAGGCTGAAATGGAATTCAGCGTCAACCACCTTCTCTCCCCTCCTCCACCCACATTTTTTAAATATCTGTGGCAGTGCCACCCCTGAGCACTAGTGGCCATGGACAGGTGACATTCCAGGCCTATAAGACTGAGTGGCTTGTTCTTGATGGTCCTCAACCTCCCTGCTCTACACACTCACCCTATGACCTAGTAAAGATCACTTCCCAGGGCTGCAAGGGAGGGACTCACCTCCACACCCACACTAGAGTACTATCTGTTTTCTGTTTCTGGTTTCCTCCCTCATTGTCAAGCTGTCAGCAGTAAATTCCAACTTGTTTTTATTAAAAAGGAATGGGGACACTTATGTGGTTATTTTAGCCAAGATGCCTATTCTAAATCTAATCATGATGAGACATTGCACAAACCCCAATTTTATAAAACATCTGGCCCGTATTCCTCAAAAATGTCAATATTATGAAAGACAAAGTATGGCTGAGGAACTGTTCCAGATTAAAGGAATCAAAGAGATGTGACGAAAACATGCAACGTATCATCCTGGGCTGGATACTGTACTGGAAAGTGTTGCTATAACTATATTGACTATAACTGTGGCAACCAACGACATTTGAATGTGAACTGTAGATAAGATAATCGTAACGATGCTGAATTTCCCAAGTTTGATCATTGTAGTGGAGTACAGTGAGAGAATATACTTGCTTTTATGGAATACACATGACATACACAACCTACCTCGAAATCATTCAGAAAAACTATGTATACACACACACAGAATAATAAAGCAAAACAAATGTAGTAAAATGTTAACAAGTTGATAGACTGCATATGGGTTTTTTATATGATGATTGCAACTTTTCTTTAAGTTTGGAATTCTTTCAAAGAAAATAAATGTCAAAAAGAAAGTGAGGAAGAACTCCAAAAAAATTGTGGAAGGACTATTTAAATATCAGCAATTCAAGTCAACATGAAAAAGTTCAACATCACTAACAACCCAAGTGGTACAAAATGGTACTATTAAAAATCAAATCCTATTAACCTACTGCAGAAAAGGATAATATAATATCCATTTTTGGTCATGGATCAGTGACACAGGAGCCCTTGTCCTTGCTAGTAAGTGGACACTGTTTTTGAAAAACCATTTCAGACTTTAAAATGCTCTTATCAGACCAAGTATGGTGGCTCACACCTATAATCCCAATGCTCTATAAGGAGGTCAAGGTGGGAGGATCATTTGAAGCCAGGAGTTGGAGACCAGCCTAGGCAATATAGCAAGATGCCATCTCTTTAAAAAAAATTTTTTTTTTTAGGGCCGGGTGCAGTGGCTCATGCCTGTAATCCCAGCACTTTGGGAGGCTGAGGCAGGCAGTTCACTGGAGCCTAGGAGTTTAAGACAGCCTGGGCAACATGGCAAAATCCTGTCTCTACGAAAAAGAAAAAAGACAAAAAAATTAGCCAGATGTGATGGCAAGCATCTTTAGTTCCAGCTATTCAAGGGCCTGAAGTGGGAGGATCACTTGAACCCAGGAGTTTGAGGCTGCAGTGAGTCGTGATCATGTCACTGCATTCCAGCCTGGGTGACAGAGTAAGACTCTATCTCATGAACAAATAAATAAAATGTTTATTTTTCTTCTTCTTTTTGAGACAGGGCCTCTGGAGTAGCTTTAACGACAGGCGCACACCACCACACCTGGCTAATAAAGTGCTCTTATACTTAGACCTCATAATGGAATTCTTAAAAATTTACCCTAAAGAAAAAAAAATCAGAGATGGAGATAGAGATTTTATGGCCGGGCGTGGTGGCTCACACCTGTGATCCCAGCACTTTGGAAGGCCGAGGCGGGCAGATCACAAGGTCAGGAGATCAAGACCATCCTGGCTAACACAGTGAAACCCTGTCTCTACTAAAAAATACAAAAAAATAGCTGGGCATGGCGGCAGGTGCCTGTAGTCCCAGCTACTCGGGAGGCTGAGGCAGGAGAATGGCGTGAACCAGGAGACGGAGCTTGCAGTGAGCCGAGATCACACCACTGCACTCCAGCCTGGGCGACAGAGCGAGACTCCGTCTCAAAAAGAAAAAAAGAATAATCTCTATGATGTAACTTACCATGGAGAAAAACAGCATCATCTAAATGTCCCAAAATAGCATAATGGTTAAATAAATGATAGTATACTTATACATGAAAAAAGCCAGTTTTTCATACAGACCCTTACCAAGAAGAAAATATAATAAGGAAAAAAGTATTCCTCTATATTAGCAATACAATGGAGGGAAAAATGCCTTAGAATAAAGTTAAGAGTCCACAATATGTACATAAATAAGAACTTAATACTCTATTGTGATAACTCGAAGAAATATTTTAACAAATTGAAAGATATAACCTGGATAAGAAATCTCAAGGCCAGGCATTGTGGCTTATGCCTGTTATCCCAGCACTTTGGGAGGCTGAGGTGGGCAGATCACTTGAGGCCAGGAGTTTGAGACCAGCCTGGACAAGATGATGAAACCCTGTTTCTACTAAAATTACAAAAATTAGCCGGATGTGGTGGCACGTGCTCGTAATCCCAGCTACTTGGGAGACTGAGGCAGGAGGATTGCTTGAACCTGGAAGGCAGAAGTTGCAGTGAGCTGAGATCGCCATCTGGGCGACAGAGCAAGACTCTGTCTCCAGAAAGACAAAAAAAAAGAAAGCAAGAAAAGAAATCTCAAAAATGTAAACTTTTCAAGTCTTCTAAATAAATAGATAAATTCAATGCAATCTCAATCACAAGCTAATTCTAATTCACATAAACAATTATATATAAATTAATTAATATAGAAAACTTGTTTTGGAAAATTATCAGGAGGGGAAAACTAGTCCCACTAGATATCAATATGTATAAAAGGTACAGTGATAAAAAGTTTGGTACTGGTAAAGAATAAATAGATCAATCATTGGTACAGAATAAAGTCTAGAACTAGACCTAAGGACATATGGCCATTTAATTTGTGATAAAGTTAATGTGCTAATCATTAAGCTATTGTCTCCCCCGCTTCTGAAGTGTGCCTCTACACTCAATTCGTGACTTGACTGAGACTCAAAATCCATTTCTACTTTGACTCCCTGTAGACCGACCCACAGGGGGCGCAAGAGGGACCGGGGAGGACCAGACGAGGGAAAAGATTATTTTTTTCTCTCTCTGGGGAAAAGAGGGACGAGCTTCTTGCTCCTTCCGGTTTGCTTCCTGTTCCTGTCTGCTTAGCCCCGCAGTGTTCATTGGTTGATCCTCTCTCCTGCTTTCTCCACACTCTCAGAACCAGGCTCATTGTTCAGGATCTCAGTTCCAGGATGCCCTTTCTCAAACACCAAAATGAATTCCAAAGAGACCAAAGATTAAAATATAAAAAAATATATTACAGATTCTAGATGAGAGGGGTAAGGAGGAGTCTGGGAAAATGGCAGTTTGTTCTGTGACATCCACGATGCATCCCAACCCAGCTGTAGCCCAGCTGCTCTGTTCTCCTAAGGTAGGGAGCTGCTAAGGCTGAAAGGTGTGGGCAGTGCCCGTGACTCGGGTAGGGGCATACAAGACAGGAGTGGAACAGGAATTTCCACCTCTGTGCCAGAGGAGATCCTGGAAACAAGCCTCAAAAAGTCTTGGGGCAAGAAAAAGGAGGAATACTGTGGTATCTAGGAGTCAATTTGAACAGGCCATGGGCTACAGAGGGGCAGGTCTGTGACTTCCATGTCAGTGTTGCTGAAAGAGCCGGAGGTCTGGGAGGATTCTCCCTGTCCTCAAGGAGGAGCTGAGTTGTCTCTGTCCCCCAGCAGGGAATGTCCTAGGTGTTAATAGCCCTTGCAACTTGGGGCCTATTAAATAATTGATAACTGGCCAGTGGCTCACACCCCTATCCCCATGGACAGACTATGGTGTCTGCCTCTCTCTCAGGATAGCTGCTCCCTAAAGACCTCTAGCAGCTGGGAACCCAGCAGCCAGACACAAGAGCAAACAGAACCAGAGAGACATGTCTCCTAGTGTAATTGAACTGCTGGAGGAACCAGGACATGCCATGAGCACTCAAGGAGCTCTAAGTCCACTACAAAAAAAAAGTCTCTCTGATAAGACAGCAGGTTGAACACTTGCATATAGTGAAGTTAGCTAAGAAGAGAAGACACTATGTGATGCAGTTCAAGGGGAATGTGAGGGCAGACGAGGACTTTCTTTGGGGAGTAGTGGTGCAGATAAGAAAGGCTTAAAAGTGTTCAGAGAAGGAAATGCGGGGATTTGAATCCAACTCTAACTCCAAAGCCCATGCCCTTTTGTCTCTAGCAGTACTTTGCTAGGATCTGGTGGGGCCCAGAAACAAGTAAGAATAGAACTTGCTCACCTGGTATTTTAGAACAAACAGAGACAGAGCAAGCAGGTGAAGGTCAGTTATCCCATTCTTCTCCCAGAGGGGCTTTCACTGCCCAACACAGCTCGGTCCTCCTTTCACAAAACAAACTCTCAGGTGGACTCTGGCTGGCAGAGGTATATCTCAGTCCTGTTCTTTAAAAGTCGCTAAGTCAATAGCATTTTGGTAATTCCTACAGCAACTTCATGGAAGTACTAAAACTCTTCTCTACCCACACCCCATGTCCCTCAAGTCTGACTGAAAGAAAACAAGAGAGATTTGAGGCCCTGGGGCCCTTGGCAAAAAGCCTATGTGTGGCAGGTTTGTCTGCAGCTTCCCTGACTTTCGCCACACCTACTTCATAAAGACTTAACTCACTGTCTCAGAGTAAGACCCTAAGAAAAGAATTTGAGGTGTTGACTCTTTCTGACCCCTGTCATCTCAACTACATACTTATTCACATAATAACAGCTCAGTGACAACTTCTTGCCATTATGGCTTTGAAAGCTTCTACTACATCCCAGACAAGGACTCCTTTTTCTCCCCCAAGTGTAACAATGTTTTTACCCAATGACATATGCTACAAGAATATTCTGACTTTCTGATTTCAGGCAAAGACACACTCACCAACTTATTACTTGACACAGCAAGTCCCAGTCAGAGAATATCATATGAAACAAATAGGAATTATCTGCAAGAATCCAAAACATAGGCTGCATCCCCAGCCCACCGCCACGGCCACCTACAAGCTAGTATTGATCAGGTGTAGTGACAGCATGTGGAACCTGGAGAATCACTTCAGCAGCTGGTACGATGCCAACCTCATCCCAGTAGGCCATGAGGAGGCAAAGCCTGGTGGGTAGGCTCTGTGAGATGCTAGCTATGAGTTTGACATCTGCTTCCCCTCAGTGCAGAAGAGAGCGATCAAACCCTCTGGACAGTGCTAAATGCCATTGATCAGATGCAGCTGCCAGTATTGAGGACTTGGTGCCTCAAGGAATGACATTATGGGGGTCTGACTGGCCTCAATAAAGCAGAAACTGCTGCGAAGCATGGTGAGGCCCAGGTGAAGATCTGGAGGCGCTCCTATGATGTCCCACCACCTCCGATGGAGCCCAACCATCCTTTCTACAGCAACAACAGTAAGAATTGCAGGTATGCAGACCTCACTGAAGATCAGCTATCCTCCGGTGAGAGTCTGAAGGAAATAGTTCCTCAGATGAAAGAGGGGAAATGGGTATTGACTGAAGCCCATGGCAACAGCCTTTGGGGAATTGTCAAGCATCTGGAGGGTCTCTCTGAAGAGGCTATCTGGAGCTGAACCTGACGACTGGTATTCGCATTGTCTATGAACTGGAAAAGAACTTGAAGCCCATCAAGCCCATGCAGTTCCTGGGGGATGAAGCTACTGTGCATAAAGCCATGGAAGCTGTGGCTGCCCAGGGCAAGGCTAAGAAGTGAAGGCCAGCAGGCATGCTACTGTCCCTGGGAACACCCTCCCTGGCCATCCCTTCCTCTGCCCCCTGCACATGCCACACTGACCACATCTGTAGGCATCTTAAGTTGTAGCTGCAGATGGGAACCAGTGGCTCACATTTTCATTTTAGCCATTTGTCTCCTGCATCCACTCCTTTCATACAATCTAGTCAGAATAGCACTTCTAGGGCACAGGTTCTCAGTCCAAGCTGAGGAAAAGCTCCCCTTGTCCGAGAGAGTTGAAAGGTAGTGACCTGGGTTTTTGCCAGTGCTTTGTTTACTAAGGACTTGTGGAGAGGAACCATGCTAAACCACGACCAATGAGGAGACACAAGAGCGCCTGTCTGCCCCCAGGAGCCAGTTCTCTGCTCTTCTGCAGTCAGACCACTGCCTGGGGGCTCTAGTCATTCCAGTGGAAGATGAATGTAACTTGCGTGGTGATGTGACCAACAATGTTTCCTCCCTGACCCCAGAGGAGCTGGCTCTAGAAGGTTGGGATCAATCCTGAATTTAGTTTATGTGTTACATTTACTTTTCCCAAAAAAAAAAAAAAAAAAAAAAAAGTATAGCATATGTAAATAATACAAAACAATAACCCTTGTGGTGTTTCTTGTGGTGGTTGAAATAGTCCCACATGTGGTCATCAGAAAATAAGCCATCCCTCACACCAAGATGGGGTAAGCTCTGAGGGGTAGGAGCGCCTCCTGCTGTGTGTTTTAGAATCCTTCACCTGCCTTGTTTCATGGCAGTGAAATGCCTCTTCGTCCTATCCAAGTGTGTCTTTCACTGACTGATTTCTGAATCATGTTCTAGTTGCTTGGCCCTGCCACAAGGGCCCAGTGTTCATTTAAGCATAACTGTACTAAATCCTTTTTCTGCGCATGCCTGTAATCCCAGCTGCTGGGGAGGCTGAGGCAGGAGAAACGCTTGAACCCAGGAGGCGGAGGTTGCAGTGAGCCAAGATTGCACCATTGCCCTCCAGCTTAGGCAACAAGAGCAAAACTCCGTCTTCCAAAAAATAAAAATAAAAAATAAAGGAGTGATGTGCAATACAATTTTTTAAAAAAGAATCCCAAACATATTGCCATGCAAGGGGGATGAAGAGATAGGCAGCATCTTCTGTGATACGTCACTGGGCTGTGCATGTGCACTATTTTTTACATTGTTTGAAGCACTCACATACTTAGTTTTTATTTTGTCCTAAAAGTATTTTTTGTGCTGTGATATTATTTGTGGTGCCCTTTGAGTGCAAGATGATTATGAAGCCTCAAAATGTTGAAAAATCGTTGAAGAAAATAGTACAGAAAGAACACTGTACCTGCCAAAGAATGACCTCTCCAATCCCTTCTCTACCAGCCCACTCACATCTTTTCTTCCTCCCTTGAGAGTAAAATATGCTCCATTATAGTATCTTTCACATATAAATGCCTTCTACCTATGTACTTTGACCTATGTACTTTCTAACTATTGTTTCTTACATAGACTCGCTTTCATTGTTCAGTCAATAGATTTTTCTATATGTGAATATTGAGGATATCATTGGTCAAAATGAAATGCATCATACGTTTCCTGTTAAAATAAATGGAAATATTTTTCCATCTAATGATTTATTTTCCCCTGAGCAGCAGGGTTTTTCAGGAAAGAATTGACATCTTTAAGCAAAGGAAAGGTGTCTTATATTTTTTTGTATATATGATGCTCCCTACAGAGTAAAAGTGAAGTCACATTGCCCCCATGGAGCTCATGGCTACTATTTCCGGAATCAATTGAAGCAGCTGGAAAACTTAAGTCCCTGGGATGACTAGACATGTCCCTATTCCTTGCTGCAGGCAGGAAGACAGCATTCTCAACATGTTGCATTTGTGATCAGAGGGACCAAGATTTGGCCTCTCACCACTAAGAGGAAATGACCTACAGACCCACGGACTATGCCCCATGAAGTCAAGTTAACATAAGGGAAAAGGTGTGCATCAGCAAGGATTAGGCTTAACTGAAAATAATAGAGTCTCACAGAAGCGCTGTTTAAACCAGATAGCAGTTTATTTCTCTGTCCTGTGTAAAGACTGAAGCATAGGCAATCTGGGACTGTGGTAGCAGCTCTATTCCTTCAAGTCCTCAGGGTCTCAAACTCCTAGCTTACTTCTTAATCATCCCTATGATGTGGTCCTTACCTCACAGTCTAAGAAGGCAGCAAGAGCTCCAGCTCTCACACCACATTCCAAGCAGTAGGATAGAAAGAGTGACAATGAGGAAGGGATGCAAAGGCCATATACCAGCTGTTCTTTAAGAAAGGTTGCTAGAAGCCACCATGCTTTAATTCTGCTTGTAACTCATTGGCCTGAACTTATTCATGTGGCAGAAAATGCTGAAAAATAAAGCCTTAATTCTGGGCAACTATGTTTCTTAGTCAGCTTGGGCTGACTATAGGTTTAAACAACAGACACTTATTTCTCACCGTTCTGGAGGCCTAGGAAGTCCAAGATCAAGGTGCCAGCTGTTTCCATTTCTGGTGAGGGCTCTCTTCCTGGCTTGTAGATTTTGAGCTTCTTGCTGCATGCCTTTCCTGGGTGTGCAGGTGTGGGAGGAGAAAGGGAAAGAATGGTCTTGATCGGAGAGAAAGAGCATGATCAGCTCATTCTTTACCCTTGAGTCTCACTCAGGTTCTGATGAAGTGGACAACATAATTGTAATTTGGATAATGGGTACTATTTCCTTATGTGCATCTGAAATAATAAATTATGTATTTATATGTGGACTTGGATTCTTTGACTGTTTCCAGACAACGAGAATGTCTTTCATCTTTTTTTTTTTTTTTTTTTTTTTTTGAGACGGAGTCTCACCCTGTCGCCCGGGCTGGAGTGCAGTGGCTGGTTCTCAGCTCACTGCAAGCTCCGCCTCCCGGGTTTACGTCATTCTCCTGCCTCAGCCTCTGGAGTAGCTGGGACTACAGGCGCCCGCCACCTCGCCCGGCTAGTTTTTTTTTGTATTTTTTAGTAGAGACGGGGTTTCACCGTGTTAGCCAGGATGGTCTCGATCTCCTGACCTCGTGATCCGCCCGTCTCGGCCTCCCAAAGTGCTGGGATTACAGACTTGAGCCACCGCGCCCGGCCATGTCTTTCATCTTTTGTGACATGTTCCCAAAAGTTATGACAATAAAATTCTCACTTTTATATCTCTCAGAGAAGATGAGATGTTTTTACAATTGTTTTCACAATTCTCTATCCTAGGAAATGGGCTTTCTAAGATCTCACTGTGTGTTGTTCTGCATCCAACATGCAGCCAGATGACCCACGGCCTTACAAATAAGGCAGTATGCTGGTTTCATCCCCTGTTCTGCAAGCTAAGGATCAATAGTTATGACATATATTTGCACATTCATGTTTCAACTCAGGCCCAAAGCATCATTGCAGAATTCACACTATTAATTTCCTAAAACCTAAACACATAACAAATTCCAGTGAGAGAAATAGTGCAGGTACCAGTGGAAAGATACAGGCCATCGTGACACAGACAGAGATGCATGACCAACACTCCATAGCTAAAGTAGCCAGAATTCTCAGAAAACCTGCGTACAACTAAGAACTGCCTTTCCTCACAACTCTGTCAGCCCTTTGAGGGACAAACTGCCTCTTTGCAGCTGATCAGTGCACTCAAGGACAAACAGACCATCTGGAGGTTTGTTTTTTTTTTTTCAGATGGAATTTCGCTCTTGTTGCCCAAGCCGGAGTGCAATGGCACGATCTCGGCTCACTGCAACCTTGACCTCCTGGGTTCAAGAGATTCTCCTACCTTAGTCTCCCGAGTAGCTGCAATTACAGGCACATGCCACCACCCCCGGCTAATTTTGTACTTTTAGTAGAGACAGGGTTTCTCCATGTTGGTCAGGCTGGTCTCGAACTCCTGACCTCAGGTGATCCGCCCACCTCGGCCTCCCAAAGTGCTGCGATTACATGCATGAGCCACTGTGCCCGGCCAGGTTTTGTTTTCATATACTCTGCCTTTACCTTTGTCCAAAGAGATGATCTATGAAACCCTTGTCTTCTCCGTAGAGAAGTAAATCTTCAGCTGTACTCTAACTAAATGCCTGAGTTGCTTTCCTCCTCATAATGTTGCTATTGTAATAGCATAAAAAACACTTTGGAACAGAATCGATTTCACCACTAGTGAAACACTTGCATTCCTCCACTTCAGCAACCCTCACAAATAGTCTTCAAAGTGCACATTATGGCTCAACTGAATCTTCTGGTAGAAAATCCTGTTCTAAGAGACAGCTGGGCCTGAGGCTTTAATTAACCCCATTTCACCAAACTCACTGGGTAAGGGTGCTACAGGAACTACCAAGTGGTGGTTTTTGCTTGGATCACACAACTATCATCTGCACGAACCACTCTCATATTTTTTTATTACTGTGACAGTTAACCTGAACGATACAACTCCAGCAAAAACCTTGCAACATTGGGCCAGACAGCCACAGGCCCACATAATACACATGGTGGTACAAATCAACACCATCCATTTCAAAATACTGAGGATTGAGAAGAGGTTGACTCATCCCACAGGTGCTGAATGTCTGTAGTTATGGTCCACCAGCCTTACTAAGGGCTCCTATTCTATCTAGATTTATAATCCAGATTTAGTTTTAAAAGTCCCTAACCCTAAAGTACCTCCTTGATCTCTCCCAAATCCTCACCGCTAAGGGAACACAAAGTTCTCACCAAAAGTTTCCAGTGACTTCACCTTCCTGGACTGTAACAGGGATACTTGGGGGGCCAACCTTTGTTTCTCTTGGATGATCACAGGTTTTAATGCCCAAGTGACAGGCCCTGGAAAGTGCTGGGCCCTCCAAAATTCTTCTGTGGGTTGACCACACCTGGGATTTGACCTGTGGGGCAGGCAGACACTATGTTGCAACTTTAGGTGCGAGACAATAGCCCTGGCCCTACGTGCATCTGGGCTGGGGGACCCTGGGGCATGAGCACTGACAGCATCCTGCCCCTGCTTTTTACCGGAGCCGTTGACACACCTTGCTTGTGTGTTCTGTTTTTAACCATTCTGAACTGAATGAAATTTAAGAAGTTTTTAATAGCCAGCATCATCCTTGTTTAAATTAGTTTAAGGAAGTAGCTTTATGGTTTTATAGGATTTTTTTTTAACTCAGAGGAGGTCATGCATAAAAGCATTTTTTTTTTTTTTTTTTAAGACTAACAAGATTTCAGATACATAATGAGAAAGTCACTTTATTTTCTGGCTAAAATTTTCAGACAGTTTAAAGAAAACTTTTCATCTTGTGGGTTACATTGGAAACTGAGGCTTGGGAGGTTATCAGGTCGCCAGGGTCTTTTGTTTTGTTTGTTTGTTTGCTTGCTTCTACACAGAGATTAGTCATAGGAAGAAACTTAATTTTTTTATTTGTTTGTTTGTTTTTTGTTTTGTTTTGTTTGAGACAGTCTTGCTCTGTCGCCCAGGCTGGAATGCAGTGGTGCAATCTCGGCTCACTGCAAGCTCCACCTCCCAGGTTCACGCCATTCTCCTGCCTCAGCCTCCCAAGTAGCTGGGACTACAGGCGCCTGCCACCATGCCTGGCTAATTTTTTTTTGTATTTTTAGTAGAGACGGGGTTTCACCGTGTTAGTCAGGATGGTCTTGATCTCCTGGCCTCGTGATCCACCTGCCTCAGCCTCCCAAAGTGGAAACTTAATTTTTTAAACAATTTTTCATCTTCCTAAATTTCGTAGTCTGGTTACATTGACATCTGGGGCCAAAGTAGACAGTCCAAGGCATGTAGGCTGCGCTGCTCCCCAAGACTTGGGCGCCTCCTTCTTTCTTCCTGCTCCACCCTCCCCTATAGTGTTGTCCTCATGCAGATGATTAAATCCAGCTCACCACTTCCCTTCAAACTGACCAGCCCAAAGAAAGGGGGACAGGGAAAGAATGGATAGTTTTTCCTGAGGACTTGACTTGGAAGTTGAACACATTGTTTTTGCAAACATCTCATTATCCAGAAGTTAGTCATGTGGCTGTACCCAGATGCAAAGGATTGCAGGATGTATCATGTCTATCTGTGAGGTCATGTGCTCAGCTAAAATGTAGAGGATTTTATTTGTGAAATGAGGAAGTGAAAAATGGATATCGAAAGATTAATGGTCTCTGCCACAGTGACATTTGCTTCATGGATGATTGGTGGATCATGGCTAGTGGTTAACTTGGTGATTGGGAGTGCTTACGTGAAGAGGTATGATCAGTTTTGGGGGAATTGATTACTTTGTAGGATGTAATGGTTTCTAGGGGTTTAATTAGGTTTAGGGCTGTGTGTTAGTCCATTTTTCATTGCCATAAAGGAATATCTGAGACTGGGTAATCTATTTTCAAAAGAGATTTATTTGCCTTGTGGTTCTGCAGGCTGTACAAGCTTGGTACCAGCATCTGCTCAGCTTCTGGTGAGGCCTCAGGAAGTTTCCACTCATGGCAGAAGACAAAGAGGGACAGGCATGTCACATGGCAGGACAGGGAGTGAGAGAGAGGGCATGGAGATGTCAGGCTCTTTAAACCAGCTCTTACGTGAACTGACACAGCAAGAACTCATTCATTACCATGGGGATGGCACTAAGCCATTCATAAAGGATATGCCACCATGACCCAAACACCTCCCACTAGGCCCCACCTCCAACACTGGTGATCACATTTCAACCTGAGATTTGGAAAGGACAAAACATCTAAACCATATCAGGATGATTAGGCTTGAGGAGGGGACAACTGTTGAGTCTGGATTGAAAGTGATTGTATTAATATGTAGTGAGGCTGACTAAATTACATGATTATATTAGAATTTAAATAATATATATAACTCCTGGATTAATATCAAAATACAACAGGAAAGGTTCAGCTATAGTAAATTCGGTGATTTTGAGATACGACTTTTTGCTTTGCCAAATACTAAAACTTCTATGTAGAAATTAGTTAAGTTTAACAAATTAGTTTGTGTTTTTTTTAATAAAAGTGTCTAATTCTCCTCCTTCTCCCGGTGCACTATACTGCAGGGTAAATGTTCATTCCATTTAAGGCCCATTTGGTCTCCTGGAAAGCTGGCCACAAATAGCTTTCAATAGCACCTCTGGGCATACACCAAAGAAGTAAATCTGACTCTCAGTAAAATCTTGTAGCTTGCCAATATTTTCACCAGTTAGGAATTATAGGAATTCTACCATAGAATTTGAAAATAAATTGAAGTCTCCTTTTAGCCATTTTTTGTTTTTAGTAGAGACCAAGATCCCATTCATTGCCAAACGTTTTCATAGGCATGAATGCTTGTGTTTGATCCAGGAATAATAAATGATTGACTGTTACCCAGCAGCAGGGTGGGGTGGGATTCCTGGCACTTTTTTTTTTTTTTTTAAGTAAAGGAAAAAACAACTGAGCAGACATTTGCTCTTTCAACAGCATTTTGTGAAAATGTAGATTAAAGAGACTAGCTTTTAAAAATTATTTCCATAATTACAAATGTGACTGTGGAAAGTCAAGGGCAATGCTGTTTTAAGTCAATATGAGTTATCTGACCTAGACGTCGCCATTAGGGCTGTCAGCTAACAAGGCATCTTTAGTTTGCTAACTTTTTTATCTTAATGAATTCTGAATTCAAGTGTTTTCTTTTTAAATATAAATATTTGCTTTTGCTAAAGGTGAGTTGAAATTCTTGAGTGTTGACTTGAGTACGTACAGAAAAGATCAGTTTCACTGCCAGTAGCTGGAAAATCCATGGTTGGAATTTAAAAACAGCCAACGTATTATACATCATTACATCTCATTGTACACATTCCTATAATATAGAATACAATTTAAAATTATTTTTGAATGAAACCTTGATTCTAGGAATCACAAGAGAAAAGTTTGCCTCATTTAAGAAGTACTCTAAACTAATAGCTCTCAAACATTTTGCCCTGCAGGTTAGCAAAAATGAAAAGACTAGTCAGACCTGATATTGCTAAGTGTATAAGAAAATAAGTAGAGTTATGCATTGTTAGGCCGAGATACATTCTGAGAAATGCGTCATTAGACAATTTCATCATTGTGGGAATATCACAGACTGGACTTGCACAAACCTAGCCCAATATACACCTAAGCTATATAGTATGGCCTATGGTTGCTAAGCTAGAAACCTGACCAGCATGTTACTGTGCTGGACACTGTAGGCAATTGTCACACAATGGTAAGTATTTGTGTATCTAAACATAGAAAAGGAACAGTAAAAATATGGAATCATAAACTATGGACCATTGTCATATATGCAGACCACACATCATTGGCCAAAACATACATACTGATCAAAATATCACTGTGCAGTGCATGACTATATACTTACATTTGGTGCTAATTTAAACTGGGCCAATTGTTAAAATATAACGCTATAATGTTAGATAGATATACAAGAAAAGCAGGCTGAATAAGGAAAACTCAACCATATTCCAAGAAAGAAAACTAAGAGCCTAAAGGCCAAATAGTCCTCAGTTTTACAAGTTGAATCACCATGCATTTAATATATTTTTCAAATTTTTTATTATTTATTTATGTATTTATGTTGTTTTTTTTTTTTTTTTTTTTTTTTTTTTTTGAGACAGAGTCTTGCTCTGTCTCCCAAGCTGGAGTGCAATGGTGCAATCTCGGCTCACTGTGACCTCTGCCACCCGGGTTCAAGTGATTCTCCCGCCTCAGCCTCCCAAGTAGCTGGGATTACAAGCACTCGCCATCATGCCTGGCTAATTTTTTGTATTTTTTAGAGACAGGGTTTCATCATGTTGGCCAGGCTGGTCTCGAATTCCTGACCTTGTGATCCGCCCACCTCAGCTTCCCAAAGTGCTGGGATTACAGGCGTGAGCCACCACGCCTGGCCAAACAATACTTAATATAAGCATGTCTATATACTTTGTGTCATAGCTATACTTTAAAAAGTATTCATCATTTTTCTGAAATTCAGATTTTACTAAGCATCCTGTGTTTTCTCTGGCAATTCTAATTTAACATAAAACAATAATGATAACAAGATAGGAAAGTTTTATCTTAGATTGGTGGTAAAATTCCTGCCCCAAATCTCCTCTCACATTGTCCTTTACCCAGGGTATGATTTTCCAACTTTTGTTCTAGAAATTCGCTGACTAATCTTGTTATTTTATCCTTATCCTTAGATCCATCTTACAATGTCCTCCAGTATCTCTTATTCATTTTTTTCTTTCTTTTTCAGTCATAAGTCTTTTCATTTTCAAGTTGCTGTTAATAGTTCCAGGTTCATTCAAGAGACAATCTTCTTACCCATCTCAAAACTAGGCATTACTCAATTTTCCTGGAGAAGGGTAAGAAGAAGCCAAATCCAGAACAGAGAGTACAAGTAATTAACAGGCTTAATCTTTGGAGTGTCTCAACTGCAAAGGAGCAACTGTTTCACTACCTACTCTTGTTGCTTTTACAGGTAAGCAGACAGGCTGGAACAGACAGGCAAGGAAAAGATTGCTGAAAAGATTGTTTCAAGTACATGAAATTTAACTGGAGTCCGATTTTTACAAATTCTATTTATCTTGGTTTCAAACTACCCCGCTCTACTACTCAGCTCTTTGAAAGCTTAAATAGCTAGTTACATTTTTAAAAATACAATCAAATAAAAAAAACTATACAGGAATTTAGACACTGACTTGAGAGTTAATTATACTACAGACTCATTGTGAAATGTTTTGGGGCATAAAAATGGTATTGTCATTATGTTTTTAGTAAAAGCCTTTATCTTTTAGATACATCCTGAAATATTTGCAAATTAAATTATACTCCTGGAATTAGCTTTATAAGGTAGGGGATGGAGTGGATGGAAGTATAGATAAAGCGAGTTTATTGAAGCTGGAGAACGGGTATCTGGGAGTCCATTATACTATTCTGTGTTTTTATGTGTCTTTGACATTTTCCATAATAATAATTTTTAAAGTAAAAATTATTATATGTATATGATGGAATGTTATTCAACCTTAAAAGGTAGAAAATTCTGACATATGCTACAACATGGATGAACCTTGAGGACTTTATGCTAAGTGAAATAAGCCAGTCACAAAACAGCAAATACTGTATGATTCCACCTATATGAGGTACCTGGAGTTTTCAAAATCATAGGAACAGAAAGTAGAATGGTCGTTACTAGGGGCTAGGGGGAGAGGGAAGCGAGGAATTATTACAGTATTTGGTTGATACAGAGTTTCACTTTGGGAAGATGAAAAAAGTTCTGGAGATAGATAGTGATGATGGCTGCACAACAATGTGAATGGACTTAATGCCACTGAGCTATACACTGAAAGATGGTTAAGATGGTAAATGCTGCATTATGTATATTTTACCATGGTGAAAAAATATATCAATTTAATTTTATAAATAAAAAGTACTACTTTTATTATGGATAGCACAAATAAAAATGAAAAATAGCAATAAAATCTGAATACAGAGGATTAGAAACTAACTTTTATTCTTGAAGAAAAAGTACATCTTCTTTTCAAAAATAAAAAAAAAAATTAAAAAAGCTTATCCTCTTAGTCTTCCCTGATGGCAATTTTAGCTTTCTATTTTTTATTTATTTATTTATTTATTTATTTTTTTGAGACATAGTTTTACTCTGTCACCCAGGCTGGAAGTACTGGCATGATCATGGCTCACTGCAGCCTCCACCTCCTGGGCTCAAGTGATCCTTCCACCTTAGCCTCCCAAGTAGCTAGGACAACAGGCATGCATCACCACACCTAGCTGATTTTTTTCTTTTTTCTTTTTTTTTTTTTTTTTTGAGACAGAATTTCGCTCTTGTTGCCCAGGCTGGACTGCAATGGCACGATCTTGGCTCACCACACCCTCCGCCTCCCGGGTTCAAGTGATTCTCCTGCCTCAGCCTCCCGAGTAGCTGGGATTACAGGCATGTGCCACTATACTCGGCTAATTTTGTATTTTTAGTAGAGATGGTGTTTCTCCATGTTGGTCAGGCTGGTCTCAAACTCCCAACCTCAGGTGATCCACCCACCTTGGCCTCCCAAAGTGCTGGGACTACAGACGTGACCCACCACACCTAGACCTTTTTTTTGGGGGGGGGGGGGGGTAGAGACAAGGTCTTCCTATGTTGCTCAGGCTCATTTTGAACTCCTGGCCTTAAGCAATCCTCCTGCCGTGGCCTCCCAAAGTGCTGGGATTACAGGCATGAGCCACTGTACCCCATCTTTAAGTTTTGTTTTTTATTTTTTGGTTTTTTTTGAGATGGAGTCTCGCTCCGTGGCCCAGGCTGGAGTGCAGTGGCGTAATCTTGGCTCATTGCAAGCTCTGCCTCCCAGGTTCACACCATTCTGCTGCCTTAGCCTCCCCAGTAGCTGGGACTACAGGCACCCGCCACCACGTCCAGCTAATTTTTTTGTACTTTTAGTAGAGATGGGGTTTCACCGTGTTAGCCAGGATGGTCTCGATCTCCTGACCTTGTGATCAGCTGCCTCGGCCTCCCAAAGTGCTAGAATTACAGGTGTGAGCCAGCAAGCCTGGCTTAAGTTTCCTTTTAAATGTATTTTGTCTTTGAATTTACATAATAAAAAGAAAATAGAAAATGAATAAATATTATCATAGAAAATACAGCAAACACTACCATCAGACAACTTTTATTTGAACAGTTCAAGTGTGACAATTTCTGTAAGCCCACACGTCCTCCTGTTCCTAAGAACCAGGTCACAAAAGTGGGCTGTGATTTCAGCAGGGCGCCCTCCACAGCACATTCCAGTTGGTTTTCTACACTCATCTGGCATCCTAGGCACCATTGCATGTAATTCTAGCCCCTTTGGCCAAATCCCAGAAGCTTTCCCACAGAAAACAAAAACAGAAAGTGCATAAATTGACAGAGCAGCCACCCTTCAGCAATTCTAAGACAATCTAGGCTCAACGTGCCCTAGGTGGGTTCATAAACATTAGACATGTCATGTTTACATTCACTGTTTTTTCTTTTCTATTGCCTTGAAAAATAACTGGCAATACTTGGTTACTTCTAAAATGTCAAACCCCATAGAAGTAACCTAATTCTTGCACTGTTTCCCATGCACCAACCCACCACATATATCTCTAACCCAAAGCAAGCACCATGGGCTAAAAACTGAGGATTCTATGGGTCCTCTGACCTGGGCCTCCCAGGGTACCAACCTTCCAGGGACCTCACCCTTATATAGTGACCTGGCCATACTGACAGCCAACCCCTTCTGCATTCATATACCTAGGGCAAATTGTCTGGTCAATGAGCTACACACAGCACTATATGTAGCAGGCAAGACCCTGACTCGATGGGGCTGTAGCCAAGAAAAGAAGGTAGACACTGAAGATGTAAGTAACTGTCAGTGTGATGAGTTCCATGAAGGAGTGTATAGATCACTTTAGAAGCTTAGCATAGGCTATGTACTCTAGCCTGGGGTGGCAGTGGTCAGGGAAGGCTTCTCTGACAAGACACAGAATAAGGGGATCAAAGTTACAGCTCATCGTGGAGAGGAATCTTTCAGTGAAATGGCCTGACTCAGAAGGTGTCCAGACAGAAGACAGAGCACACGTGGGGGATGCCGAGGAGGACATTTGCTGCCCTAGGTGGATTGGAAGGATGTAGAGGAGCAAAGTCATCAAGAGCACAGGCTCAGGGAACAAACAGCCCTCAGGTCCCTTTCACCTTCATCACTTACTAGCCACAGAAACAGACAAGTTGCTAGACCTCAACATTATGCACAGTTTTAAACATACATGAAAATAGAATAATTTGACTAACAACCATGTTCTATTCATCACTCATCCTCAGCAATGACCAACTCATAGCCAATCTTCTTCTATTTATAACCTTATCCAGCTTGTACAACTCCATCATTATTTTGAGGCAAATGGCAAACACTGCATCATTATACCCATAAATATTTTATTATACCCATTAAAAAGGTATTTCTAGAAGATAATGACTTCTTTTAACATATTGCACAATACTATCACCATGTGTAAATGTTAGTAGTGTCTTATTGTCATCAAATATCTAGTCATTTCTAAATTTGAAAATAATAATTGTCTCATAATGTCCTAATGTTTTTTTTCCTCTCTCTCTTAATGGTATCTTTGTTTGAATTAAGATCTAAATAAGGTCCTCTCATTGCATTTGGTGCTTTGCCTCTTTAAGCCTTAATTTCCTCATCTAACTGAAACCTCTTACCATACCCTTAATTTCAGAAGGGTAAGGCAGTAAAGACCATAACTAGAGAAGAGCATCTGTCTGAGGATTAGCTAGGTAGTCACTTGCAAGAAGTTCAAGGATTCTTTCCTTGGGTTCCAGTTGCCTGTTGCAATGTCCGTAGCATCCACCATAGAGGAAGGATTAGGGGTGGGTCCTGTGCCCTATTCACGTTGTCCCTCATGTTCCTCAAAGGTCTTGGCAACCTTTGTTCTCAACCCTAGCTGGTGCCCAAGCAGTTGCCCCTCTTTCAGTCTACCTGGGAACCTCTTGACTCTAACCTTCTTCCTTCACTACCAAGCTCCAGCCCTAAGCCTCGTGGGCTCTTTAAACTCTCCCCCCAACTCACCTTTTCCCACTGGGGTGTTCTCCTTCTCCCATGCATCTGTCCATGGTGGTCAGTCACTGGGTTCCGTCTTGTTTTCTCCTGAATGGAGCCAGAGATGATTTCAAATAGGTGAACATGAAGGAGGTGATGAAAGAAAACAACCCAAGCCTCAAGCACCCAGAGACATTCAGCCTTTTAGCACAGCCCCAGTGATTGTCTCGTAGTACATCACTTAGATTTACATCATTATGCCCCCAGCATCTCTGTCTCTCTCTGAGCTTTGAGTTGTCTTACAGAAGGCAAACTTCTGTTATCCAAGCTTGGTGTGAATCTCACTCATCCCAAAAGCAGGAGTTGGTGTGCGTCAGGCCCTACAAAAGGGAAATTCTGCCACATAACAATGAATTTAATAACTCCACTACACAGGTAGATACTGGTGGAATTCATGAACAAAATGAGTAAAAGGCATCAATCCTGACACTTGTGAATTTTCACTAAATATAACTATAAAACAAGTATTATTATCAGGTGATCGCTGAGGTCTCTCCCATCTAACTACCAAGCCCTAAGGCACGAAGGAGTCAAGACTGGGCTCACATGTCATGGACACTGGAAGACCCACCTCCTAGGGGACCCTGGACACGATGCCCAAAGAAGCTGTGAACTTTGCTCCCCTTCAGGTTCCTTCCTGGACTAACTGTGCTCTTCAGGAAGCAGGACATCCTGGAACTCTGGGGCGGACACTTCACATTCCAAACTCTGAACTGTGTCTGTGATCAGCCGCTTGGCTGACGTAACCACTGAATCTTTTCACCAACCCCAAGGGGGAGACAGGGCAGGATTCCTGTTCACATTTTGCAGGTGAGAAATCTGAGGCTTAGAGAAAGAATGGCATTCCCTCTGCTCAAAGCGGGAGGGAAGGCAAACCAGGACCACAGGCCCAAATCCCAGGCCAAATCTAGTTCTATTTTCCTGTTTCTTTTTCATGGTCTTCAACCCAAATGCTGGATTTTTTTCAGAATACTAAATGATACATGCCCATGATAGGAAGATTGGACAAAATACAAGAAGGAATTCCATCCCCTGTGGTTAATAGCTCTAAACATTTTGAAGTCATTTACCTCTGTCTGGTCATTTTTATACATGTGTATTTTTATGTAATTGAGATCATATTGTATGTGCACATTTATATCTTATGATTCGCTTAATTTTATATCATAACTATACCTATCATGTTACTAAAAACTTGTTGACATCATTTTAATGTGTGAATAATTTTCCATTTTACCAATATGCCATAATTTTTTTTTTTTTTTTGAGATAGAGTCTTGCTCTGTCGCCCAGGCTAGAGTACAGTGATGCAATCTCGGCTTATTGCAACCTCTGCCTCCTGGGTTCAAGCAATTCTTCTGCCTCAGCCTCCCGAGTAGCTGGATTACAGGCACCTGCCACCATGCCTGGCTAATTTTTTGTATTTTTTAGTAGAGATGGGGTTTCGCCATGTTAGCCAGGCTGGTCTTGAACTCCTGACCTCAGGCGATCCGTTTGCCTCGGCCTCCCAAAGTGCTGGGATTACAGGCGTGAGCCACTACACCCATCCTATGCCATAATTATTGATTCTACCATTTATTGATGGTTACTCTGTTTCCAATGTTTGTTTTACAAATAATGATGAGATGAACATTTTTGTTGAGAAAATGATCCAGTCTTCGATTATTTCCTTAGGGTTGAATTCTAGAAAGAGACTGTTGGCTCAACAGGCATCTGTACCACAAAGCTCTTACTGGTGGATCCTCAAGGAAAGCTCTATCATGTTGATACAGCTGTCATTCAGAAATAAAGTGACTTCTAAATAAGCTAAGTAAATTCAATAGAAAATCATATTCTTTAACTTTTCAAAATATACTTTCCGTATTTTGAAATGTATTGGTCTAATATCTGATAGTTTCAGTAGATGTAGAATTTAATAAATATTCCAGATGAAATGTAGTGAAGGTATTAGGAGATCATGCTAAATTTCTAGGTGCCATTAGAATAAGTTAAATGGCTTCTATTGTATCTAAGCTGACCAGGCAGCAGAGATCCACAAGGATGGGTCTCATAGCAACTTTGCCAGCCCTAACCCATCCTTCTTAAGTTCAGACTTGAATAACCACCTGCCTATCTGACATCTGTAATTGGATGTGTCATAGAATCTTCCAATTTAATTTAATATTAATCCAAAGCATTTACTCTTAGTTTCTCAAGTCTCCTCTTCTAATGTATTCCTTCCCAATTTTTCCCACGTAAGTAAATAAAAGCATCACCACTCACCTGGCTGCTCAGGACAAAACTCTGTGGAGCATTCTACATTCCCCCATTTTCTACATGTAATGCATCAGGTAGTCCTTTAACATATATCCTAACTGGGCTGGGCGCAGTGGCTCACGCCTGTAATCCCAACACTTTGGGAGGCCAAGGCAGGAGGATGACCTGAGATTGGGAGTTCGAGACCAGCCTGACCAACGTGGAGAAACTCCATTTCTACTAAAAAAATACAAAATTAGTGGAACACAGTGGCACACACCTGTAATCCCAGCTACTCAGGAGGCTGAGGCAGGAGAATTGCTTGAATCCAGGAGGCGCAGGTTGTGGTGAGCCGAGATCCTGCCATTGCACTCCAGCCTGGGCGACAAGAGCAAAACTCCATCTCAAATATATGTATCTCCAAATTGAACTCATTCGGTCAGTGTACCTGCTTCCCTGCAGGCCAGACTTCACATTTCATGGCATGTCTCTCCCCAGCTCAAAACCTTCCGGTGGTGTCCCATCACACTTGAGAATCAAATCCATACTCTCATATAATCTGCATCCTGTCCACCTCTTGAAATTATCTCCCACCCACTCATCCCACCTTCCCTGCCCTCCAGCCACACTGATATCACTGCTGATTCTCAAATAGCCAAGCCCCTTTCTGCTACAAGACTTGGAATGTGCTTCCTCCAGTTTGTCACACTGTGGCGATCCTTCACATTGCCCAATTCTCCGCATGAGGGCTCCTTCTCATGTCCCTAAGATTGACATCCTCCCATTGCTTCCCAGCTCCTACTGTTTTATTCTTCCCCATAACACTCATTACCCCCGACAATCTATTTATTTATTTGTTTATTGACTAACGCCCCATTAGAATGTTCATTCCATGGGGGAAGGGGCTCCATCGGTTGTATTCGTACCTAACACACAGTGCCCAGCAGCACAGAGCACAGTTCAGTGCTTAACACATAATCATGCTCAACAAATATTTTGTGAATAAATGAATGAGGTAGAAAGCCTTCACTATGAAGAATGTGCATTACATTCACTTTGGCTTATCACAGAGAAGGACAATGAAAAGGTCATTCTCTGCTACTTGAACTACCATTAAGGGGAAGTAAACTATAAGGGCCTTGTAAAGCATAAGTCTCTAGACAAATAGAAATTATTATCATTACATTAATGTAGTGGCATGCTAGATGCTCTGTGCTCTGTAAAAACGGACAGGACCAGGCCAGGCGTGGTGGTTCACGTCTGTAATTCAGAACTTTGGGAGGCCGAGGCAGGAGGATCACGAAGTCAAGAGATCAAGACCATCCTGGCCAACATGGTGAAACCCTGTCTCTACTAAAAGTACAAAAATACAAAAATCAGCCAGGCATGGTGGCGTGAACCTGCAGTCCCAGCTACTTGGGAGGCTGAACTCTGGAGGCGAAGGTTGCAGTGAGCCAAAATCGTGCCACTGCACTCCAACCTGACAACAGAGGGAGACTCCGTCTCAAATAAAAAAGAAAAAGAAAAAGAAAAGGACAGGACCCAGTCTCTGCTCACGTGGATAAAGACATCAGACAGTTTAGATGCTCACAGAAGGCTTTTACCAAGAGAAATAGTTTGTTGTAGGTACACTAAATTTCTGAGAATACTGGAGGATTATTTAAAGAGAGCATTTAGAAAGGTCATCATTGCCATTTTGAGAATAGAACTTTGAAAATTAGTTTTCTTTTTAAATGCAAATAGAAAATTCATGTCTATCAAAAAGTAGCTATATGTGTCAAAACTGAATACTTAGTCAATAAAGTTTAAGTTACCGTTACAGAGAATAATAAGTTACAGAGAAATCACATTACTGATTTCTCTGATTTGTACCATGAAATTATCTAGTTGCTATAAGTACACAATGGCATCTAGTAGACATTCGAATGAACTACAAATCCTTGGAAGGTCAATTCAGACAAGCAAGTGTCATCTCATCCATATTACCATATGGTTACCAGACTTCCGGATCTTACAGCCAGTGTAAATTTTAATGGAATTATATGGGATTGCCAAGATTTTATCTTGTCTAATTAGGTTGTTAAACAACAATAGCTAATACCACCTACTACTAAAAAAAGACATTATAACACCTCCTGAAATAGAAAGAACATAATCCTGGAATAAAGAAAATGTACTTCAAATTGCAAATATTTAATTTTATTTTTAAAATGTACCACATTGCCTTTTTTTCTCATTTAGAAAATGAAACCTGGATTTTTTTTTTTTTTTTTTTTTTTGAGACAGCATCTTGCTCTGTCACCCAGGCTGGAGTACAGTGGCACAATCACAGCTCACTGCAACATTGACCTCCTGGGCTCAATTGATTCTCCTGCCTCAGCCTTCCAAGTAGCTGGGACCACACATGCACACCATCACGCCTTGCTAATTTTTAAATTATCTGTAGAGACAGGGTCTCCCTATGTTGCCCAGGCTGGTAACTCCTGGGCTCAAGAGATCCTCCCACCTCAGCCTCCCAAAGTGCTGGGATTATAGGCATGAGCCACCGTGCCTGGCTGACACCTGGAAAATTTTATAGACAGGTAGGTACCAATACATAGGCTGGTATATGGGAACTGCTGCTCAGTTAATGATTCCTTCTGCATCCTTCGATTGAATATTCCCAGCAGTGGAGAGGTGCTATCAAAAAGCTACCTCCATCCAGTTCTGATGGATAGGAGGTTTCTCTTTAATGTAGGGTAAAGTTGGCAGTCTCCACCTTTTGGTTCTGGTTTTGGCCTAGAGCCCTCCATGAAGAAGGCTAAATCTTTTTTATTTAGATGTGTGAAAGCAGCTCTCAAACCCAATCCCAACTCCTATAAGTTCTTCCTAGACTGAATCCCCAGTTCCTTCAGCCAGTTCCTAAACCATTCACTGGCAGAGCAGTAAGGTACACGTTCTAGCCTTTGAGTGGTCTGGTTCCTACAAACTAAAGATCGTAGACATAGAGGCCGGGCACAGCGGCTCAGACCTGTAATCCCAGCACTTCTGGAGGCCAAGGCAGGTGAATCACTTGAGCTCAGGAGTTTGAGACCAGCCTGGGCAACATGGCAAAATTCTGTCTCTAGAAAAAATACAAAAATTAGCTGGGCACGGTGGTGTGTGCCTGTAGTCCCAGCTACTCAGGAGGCTGAGGCGAGAGGATCGTTTGAGCCCAGGAGGCAGAGGTTGCAGTGAGCCGAGATTTCACCACTGCACTCCACCCTGGGCGGCGAGAGTGAAACCCAGTCTCGAAAAGAAAAGAACATAGTCATTTGTGAAAAGACCTTTGAAGATTAAAAATCTGAAAACTTCTTTTACCAACTTAGAGCAGTATAAAAGCTTACTTATTTATCAACCTTCTTGGCAGCTGGGAAGACAAGCATGCATGAAACCACAGCCTCTTCTATTCCAAATGTGTCATCCATTATCACTAGATGCAGTTGCCTCCCCCACACCCTCTGAGTCACTGGGTAATGCTACGGTCTTTCATTTTCACCTTCATTACAAACCTTTCAAGGATTCTTGCTAGTGGCCCTTGCTTTCACTCATTCTATAAAATAGAATGAGTATTCCAGTGAAGTGAGCAGAGAAGTTTGGCTTTACGGATAAAAGAGGGCTGAAGAAAGCAGAAACAGGGAACAAAAAGCAGATTGGTCATTTCAAAGCTGCTTCCCTTACAGGGTTAAAGCAGAGGGCACTTTTTATTGTGCTGATTCGGGGTGATTGGAATCTCCTGTGTTTTTGGAAAACTGCCTCATTTCAAAGTCCAGTTTGATGACTTGGCAGTTAGCACAGGTGACTCCGTTCTGGTTTGATCTGGTCTGCTGTGGCCAGTGTAGGAGGCTCGTCCAAAACAATGGCCTCCTCTAAACTATTTAACAGAATACAATGCATTGGTATGCTGTTTAATTTGTTTCAGCTATGAGTGATAGAAAACCACATATCAATAGTGGTTTAAATAAGACTGTTTTGCTTTGGTATAAAAGCCTAGAAGAAGTCTGTATAGGACTGATACGGGCTCCCACAGTATCAGGACCCCAGGCCTCTTTTATCTTACTGTTCCCCCAAATGTGGCTTCTACTCCCAAGCCACTCTGTTCCAATCTGACTTATGTGGCTCCAGCCATTATATCCACATTCTGGCCAGATGAAGGAGAAAAAACAAAGAAGAGTATTCCACCTCTATTTAAAGACATTTCCCAGAAGTCACACACCACTTCTATTGGCCATTCCTAGTTCCAAGAGGGACTATGTTGATGTTACTGTTGTTTTCTAATAAGGAAAAAGAGGAAAACTGAGGTTAGGAGGCAGGTAGCCCCCTGTGCACAGGGTCAGAGATAAAGTCAAATGATCACTGATGCAGCTCTGGTGATCAGCCCCTCTGAAAAATCACCAAACTTAACACCATATCCTAAGGACTCCATACCTACAACCCCCTAAAATGAAATCAATGAAAATGAGCAGTGGCCAAAATTGGGACCCGTGAGAATGTATCCAGTAGGATCATGATCAGTCAAGCAAATGGGTTTAACTTGAGTTTCCTGGATTTGTGTTTTGTTTTGTTTTGTTTGAGATGGAGTCTCCCTCTGTTGTCCAGGTTGGAGTACAGTGGCACAATCTTGACCCACAGCAACCTCCACCTCCCGGGGTCAAGTGATTCTCCTGCCACAGCCTCCCGAGTAGCTGGGATTACAGGTGCGTGCCACCACACCCAGCTAATTTTTGTATTTTTAGTAGAGACAGGTTTTCACCATGTTGGCCAGGATGGTCTCGATCTCTTGACCTCGTGATCCGCCTGCCTCTGCCTCCCAAAGTGCTGGGATTACAGGCGTGAGCTACCACGCCCAGCCGGATTTGTGTTTTTATGCAGGAATTCCTTCCCAGCATTTCTCAGAAATATTATATTTTTCCAAATGTCAGTTTCCGAGAAAAAGAAGTTAAGATAGGTTCCTAGATAGGAACCTGGTAAAAGTGTTCTCGTGTGCTAATTAAAGCTTAGCAATCAACATGTTGAACTAGATGTGACTAGTTCAAAGGAATCCACTGACACCAAATCAAAGGCGAGAGTAGAAAATACTGAGGCACCCATCAGAAAGTTAAGTTCTGAATGGAACTGGGGAGTAAAGGAGAGAAAAGGCCATCATCTAATCAGTCTTCCGACTGCTGTTGCCAGGGTAGAGGCAGTGGTGGGCTAGAGCTGGCTCAGGAAGAGCCAGTTGTGTGCCGCTCTTCCCAGCTCTCAGTGACACCACCTTGGTACCTGGGTGTTGACCATCGTGAGAGCGGTTATGCCTCCCCTCAGAATCTGGCAAACCCTACATATCAGGGCTTTTTTTCCCCCCCCCCCAGGACAGTCAGTTTACCAGCACACACTGGTTACAAGTGTGCATTTGTGACCTGGTCTGCTTCTAATGGTAAGTCATTTTTGCAAATAAAACAAATATTGGTAAGTTTGTACACACAGGATACTTATACAAGTCCTATGAGCAGTGTCGGAAAAAATAACAAATTTTGAAAGGAAAATAAGTCTTGAAATTGGCAATTCCAACAAAGTGATTCTGTGAACTTTATTAGTGAGTCTGAATGTTAGTTATTTGAACACTTCCCAATAATGATTGCTGGCATTTCGACGTGTTGAATATTCACTATAGGCTACAGTTCTTTGTAAATACTTTAACAGAAGAGATGCAAAAAGAAGACATTATTGCTGTTGTAGAACACTCCAAAAGGAAATCAGAAATTGCTCTAAAATCTGAATTAGTAAGAGCAATATTGATCTCAACGGCAAAATCAAGACCAGAGTAAGCAGACCAAAAAGTAAAAATAAAAATAAAGCATCATTTAAAAAGGAAATGAGCTTCTATGAAGCAACATGTACCCTAATGGCTAACTTGAAGACGTTAGGGGCACACTCAGCCAACATCAATGAAAAATGAAAAACAAAAAGTTTTCTACATCTAGAATATTTTCACAAAACAAGATCAAAACTATCAATTAAAGTGTTGTGTTTTAAAAGTTCATTTTAAAAATAATAACTTTTGGCCAGGCACGGTGGCTCAAGCCTGTAATCCCAGCACTTTGGGAGGCCGAGGCGGGCGGATCACGAGGTCAGGAGATCGAGACCATCCTGGCTAACACAGTGAAACCCCGTCTCTACTAAAAAAATACAAAAAACTAGCCGGGCGCGGTGGCGGGCGCCTGTAGTCCCAGCTACTAGGGAGGCTGAGGCAGGAGAATGGCATGAACCCGAGAGGCGGAGTTTGCAGTGAGCTGAGATCTGGCCACTGCACTCCAGCCTGGGTGACAGAGCGAGACTCCATCTCAAAAAAAAAAAAAAAAAAAAAAAATATATATATATATATATATATATATATATATATAACTTTTAACATTAAATGTGCTATTATTTTTCCATTTTAAGTGATTTTTATTTGGCATTTATTTTGCAATAATGTTCCCTCCTTTTTAATGTGTTCTATAGCCAGTACCTATCTCAGGTGGAGATAATTTTTACGTTATTGAAATAACCTTGTCACAACATATTGGTTCATAATAATAAACCATAAGGAAAAAGTCTGAAACTTTTAGCATCAATTTGTCACTGACAATTATTAACTATTTATTATTCTGGTCACTCATTATTTAAAAGCACGTAAATGTAATGTTATAGAAAATATGAGCCAGGCGCAGTGACTCACACCTGTAATCCCAACACTTTGAAAGGCTGAAGCAGGAAGATAGCTTGAGGCCAGGAGTTCAAAAACCAGCCTGATCACATAGTAAGACCCTGTCTCTACAAAAGAAGAAAACAAAATAGCCAGGAGTACCCTAATGGCTAACATGAAGATGTTAGGGGCACACTCTATAGGCATGTACCTATAGTCTCAGCTACTCAGGAGGCTAAGGAAGGAGGGTCACTTGAGCTCAGGAGTTCGAGGCTGCAGTGAGCTATGATGGTGCCACTGTACTCCAGCCTGGGTGACAGAGTAAGATCCTGTCTCAAAGAAACAAACAAAAAAATGTAGCGTATCGTTTCAAGAATGCTCACGAATTCCCAGAAATTTCAATTTCTCATTCCTGAATAGTGAACAGAAGTATTAGTTGGGAATTTGGAAACATTATTCTGGAGCTTTCAAACCTTTTAAAGCAGCAGACCCCTTTTTATCAAGCAAAATCTACCTGGGGAACAGAAGATATAAAAGAGGCAAAAAGGAGGCTCTGGCTGAAGGAGAGGGGAGAATAAGGTCCTGTGCTGAACTTCGCAACCGGTCTGTTGAGTGACTTGTGGTGGGGTCCGTCACTTTTGCATCTCTAAGTCTTGGTTTCCTCATCTGTAAACTGCGTTTAATTCAGCCTGCTCTACTGGGCCCCGAGCCTTGTTATGGGAGACAACTGAGAGATACCTGGGAAAGAGCGTTGTAAACTTAGGACTCCTTGAAGGCCATTATGTGCCAGACAGATGTCAATGTCGCTATTCCGAAGCTCTGCACTGACCTCAGAGGGTTTGCAGCCTCACTGAGGAGAGGGGACGTCCACACACTGGATACAACCCTTGTCATAGAAGTAAGATGGGCAGAGCTGGGACTGGAGCCCTGAACTCCAGTGCCTCCTCCCGGCCGCTCTCCTGGGACCATCTCTCTGCCAGTGTTTGTCTCTTTTATGGGCTGGGGCTCCAGGGTGTAAACAACACCTTGAGTTTAGAGTGCAGTCATTCTGTAAGTAGCCAGGATCAGGCTGTAAAACAGAAAATGTTATCCCTCACATAAAAATTATGGATTATGAAAAAGGGAGTGTGAGTTTTGAGGAAGTTCAAAGTTCACTGAAATGGAGGCAAGAAAGTTATATTTTAGTCTGGAAGTGCCATAAAATGTAAAGGAATATGTCAGTTCCCCTTTCAGAACTTCAGCTCTCACCTCCGTAGAGGCCAGCAGGGCTTGAATGACTCCACTTTTCCACTCAGAAGATCCACAGTGTCTCATTCCCCAGATGAGCTCAAGCAGAAAAAGAACTCAAGTTGGTCCATCTGCTTCCTGAGTGGCCTTGCTAAGTGAAGCTCTGGTCTCCCTCATCCCAGGGAGTCCTTTGTGCAAATAACAGTTGTTTGTCACAGAACAGTATAGTCAAGTTTGCTTTCTTAACCTGTACTATCTTAAGAAAAAAGTTATTATGTGTTAAAATAGAAGGCCATTGATTTGAATTAGGCTCCTTTACTGAGCCCAGCAGACCAAACCAATATGAAGCCATCATGCTTAATGAAACGAGTTATTTTAGGAATGTATTCTTGCAAATGGTTGAGGTTCAGTAAGTCGCACAGCTGAACTTAATGAATTACAGTAGGTCAGCTGAGTTGAATAAGGTAAGACGTTTAGATAGAACTAATCAACCAATTAAGCTGTAACCAATTAAGTTGTCTCTGTAATTCGCTTCTGTTCTCTATCTACAAATGTTGCCTAATCATGGTGTTGGCCGGAGTTCTCTGAACCTGTTTTGGTTCTGGGGGCTGATTCCTAAATTGTTTTTTGTTTCTCTTTGTTTTGAATAATTTTAATTGCTCAAGTAAACTGTTGAACTTAATTAGTCTAAGGATTTTTCCTTTTAACATTGTAATGAAAAGGAACACACGCTTGTTCAAATAAGGTCAAACAGGACAGAAAGATGTGAAGTAAAACGTAAGCTTCCTCCTTCCCCCAAGCCTGTCCCCCAGAGGCCATCACATCCTTCCTGATGTTTTCCTAGGTTCATACAAACACATATGCATATGTGTAATTTAGGAGTTTTTTTTTTTGTTGTTGTTCTTATTTTTGTTTTCTTGAGGAGGAAAAGTATTTTTGTTTGTTTGTTTGTTTTTGTTTTATGAGACCATTCTGTAACTTGCTGTTTTTTCTCTATGTATAAAAGGCAGTTTCCAAGTCAGTACATTTTTGTAATGGCTGCCTATTATTCCATTTTTTTGTGGCTGTATCATGATCTTTATATCTTTCCCAGTTGATGGGTACTTGGATTTTTATAATGTTTTGCTAGTAGAAACAATACTATAAGAACATCCTTGGACATACATGCTTGCACACTTGCGCAGGTGCTTGTGTAGGGTAAGGATAAGGATGGCTGGGTTTGCACATTGCCCGACACCTGATACAGGGCCTGACAATTGCCACATTACCACTCTCATCCTACTCAGAAAGAAGTGTAATTTCCGACTCCCATCCCTATCTCTAAGGTGGTCAGCCCACCCATACTCCAGACCCAACAGCCTTCTTCAGCTCTAAGACCTGATCCCCTCAGAGGCCACCTTTCTCTTGTTTCTTGGTGGCCAGGAATAGATTTAACTAGAGGAGCTAATTCAAGGCTAAGTCTTTGTGAGCACTAATGGTTGAGCTAAGAATACTCTGTTGCTATAACAACTTAGCATAAATATAGTGGCTTAAAACAACACAAATGCATTATCTTATAGTTTTGGAGATCAGAGTCCAAAATAGGACTCACTAGGCTAAAATCAAGATGTTGGCAGGGCTATGTTCCCATCCGGAGGCAACTGGGGAGAATGCATTTCCTTGTCTTTTCCTTTCTGGTTTCTAGAGACTCACATTCTTTGGCTGGTGGCCTGCTTCTGTCTTCAGGTCTTTCTTGCATCACCTGCCCTGACTCCTCTGCCCCCCTCCTCCACAGTGAAGGGACATTTCTTACTGCAATGGGCTTGCCCAGATAATCTGGGATAATCTTATTTAAGGTCAACTGATTAGTAATTGTGATTTCATCTGCAATCTTAATTCCCCTTTGTGAACACATTTTCTCAGCTTCTAGGGATTAGGACATGGACATCTTTGAGGGACTATTATTATGCCTACCACAGATAGCGAACTCTGAAGGTGGGAACAGAGGCCCACCCAGTAGCCCTCTAAGGAGTTAGGTCTGTGTCCAAGAAAGAGCCATCTGGCAGCTGGGTGGGCAGGGGTGAGGTGAGGCCAGGGAGGCCCCTGAGGAGATGACATGGTGAGGTCTGCGCAAGGACAGTGACAGTGGGGATGATGGAGGACATGGGGTGGGCCAGTTGACCGGCACCTGAAATAGGAGGCAACCACCCCTTGCCTTGGGCCAGGCCCCACACCAGGGCTGTGGCTGTGCTTGTATCTCAGGAGGACAAGGACAGAGGGACCCTGTATGAGCCACCACAGCCCTGGCTTCCTAAGTGGGGTCCATAAGCAGCTGACAAGGCCTCAGCCTGGAAGTCATAGGTGGTTGCCAGGAATCCCCTCCCCAGCTATGGACCCTGCTGTCTCCCTCCACTGCTGGGATGGGGAAGAGTTGCCTTGGCAGGCTCCTCAGCCTTGCCTGAACTGGGGACCCGGGATTAGGAGCCCTACCCTGTTCCAGGAGGTGCAGGCTGGGTATGGGTACAGCCAGGCCTCTCACTCAGGCTAGTGAGCCCCAGGCCGCTCCCTCTACTCTCCTCAGCCCACCCAACCTGCCCAGAAGCACCAGCAGCCACCCCAACACCCAGAGTCCAGTGTTCCTGGAAACTTGGTAAACCCCCATTCCCTGCAACTCCCCAGCCTTGCCTACCTCAGCCATGTGAATTAGGCAGAAGAGGGGTGTGTGTGTGTGTGTGTGCATGTCCTTATCATTGTATCTGTTCTGAGAAATTCATCTGCCCCCATTTTTGTGTCTGTGTCTGACTATGTTTTTGTATCTCTATCTTAGATTGGAGTTGGTTTGTTTTATAATTTTTAAAATCATTTTTGTTCCTTTGTTAGGTTATTGCTGTTTCTTATTCAAGAGCAAACCATTCATTATGAGAAATTCAGACAAACACAAAGGGAAAACATTTAAAATGCACAAATAGGCACGGTGGCTCAAGCCTGTAATCCCAGCACTTTGGGAGGCTGAGGCGGGCAGATCACCTGAGGTCAGGAGTTCGAGACCAGCCTGGCCAACATGGTAAAACCCCGTCTCTACTAAAGACACAAAACTAGCCAGGTGTGTTGGTGCCTGCCTGTAATCCCAGCTACTCGGGAGGCTGAGGCAGGAGAATCACTTGAACCCAGGAGGCAGAGGATGCAGTGAGCCGAGATCGTGCCACTGCACTCCAGCCCAGGCAAAAAGAACAAAACTCTATCTCAAAAAAAAAAAAAAGATAGTAAGAAAATAAAAAATAAAATAAAATGCACAAACAATCCCACCCACCTAGAGACAATGGCCTATCAACACCTCGGCATACAGCTCCTCCACATCGTCTTCTATGCATCTAAGTGTGCAGCCACATTTATAGTCCTCTAATTTCCTTTTAATTTACCAATACAAGATAAACGCCCTTTCAGGTTAATGAGTTTAAATTTACCTCATTGTTGTTACGCCTGCCTAGCGTTTGATTCTGTGGCTGTGCTGCGATTTGCCAGCCCAGCCCCCTCCTGTTGGTGTCGAGGTGATTTCTAACTTTTCACTATTACCAATATGCTGGATGGAGGCACTGGGCAAGGGGTGCAGGTCTCTGTCTTCAACTGAGTCTGCCTTTTCAAATGTCATGTCCTCAGGAGAACAGGGACCTGGCAAGTTACAATGACCCTTTTCTACTGCCGGGAACAACTGGTTTCCTTTAAGGAAGGTACTTTTCCAGAAAAGGTGTTATTTCAAGGCCTCCTAGATTCCGGAATAAAGCCTGTCCCAGCAAGAAACGCCACCCGGGTTTCAGGTCCAGGAATGCAGAGAAAGGGCGAGGGTTGGAGGAGGTGGGGAGGGGGCGGGCGGGGCAAGGCAGACCTCTTTCCCTTGACTGCTCCTGACAGCTGTGTTCCCAGGATCTTCACTCTCACATATCCTCTAGACAAGCCAGGATGGGATTCTCATCTTCTCCATACAGCCAGGGAAACTGAAGCCCAGCAAATGAGTGGCAGAGGTGGGGCTTGGATTAGCCTTTCCACGTCCCAGTGGGGCTGGGACGGGACTGAGCAGGGTTCTCCCTGCCCTTTGCCCCATGTAGAGCTGACAGAAGCCCCAGGAGGTGAAGGGGAAGCAAGACCCGTTGCTCCGAGAGGCACGACCTGTATCTCTGCAGGTGCAAAGCCTTAGGAAGGCCTTAAGCAGGCTGGGTCAGGACTGATGGCTGTTAACCCTTAATTCCAGTCCTCCACAGAAGTTTACTCTATGGGGGAGGCTTCCTGGACTGCCCATTAGAACTGTAGAGGGCAAAGACCTGCTTCTTCTTCAAGTCAAAGATGCAGATGGGGCCGGACATGGTGACTTACACCTGTAATTCCAGCATTTTGGGAGGCCAAGGCCAGTGGATCACTTGAAGCCAGGAGTTTGACACCAGCCTGGCCAACATGGTGAAACCCCTACTCTGCAAAAAAAATACAAAATTAGCCAGGGGCAGTTGTGTGCACCTTTAATTCCAGCTACTCAGGAGGCTGAGGCACGAGAATCGCTGGAACCCGGGAGGCAGAGGTTGCAGTGAGCTGAGATCGTACCACTGCACTACAGCCGGGGCAACAGAACCAGACTCTGTCTCAAAAAAAAAAAAAAAAAAAAAAAGCAGATGCGTAGGTGCCAGCAAGGCTTTTGCTCAGGTGAACCTGGGGCAAATCAGATCCCCTGGCTCCCTTCCTCCTGAAGATATGAACAGGGCTCCTGAGAATTGGTTGGGTGCAGATATCACTTATGGAGGAAAATGACAGCTTAGCATTGTTCTGCAGATTTGGTATTCGCCCAAAGTGGCTCACAGCGTGGGGGCTCAGTTCCCTCATCTGTAAAATGGAGGCGATGGAGTTGCTGTAAACACTCATGAGAGGACACAGAGGAAGCACGATGTGCCTGGTGTGTCATAAAAGTCCAGTAAATGGGCCGGGCACGGTGGTTCACGCCTGTAATCCCAGCACTTTGGGAGGCCGAGGCAGGCGGATCACGAGGTCAGGAGATCGAGATCATCCTGGCTAACACGGTGAAACCCTGTCTCTACTAATACAAAAAGTTAGCGGGGCGTGGTGGCGGGCGCCTGTAGTCCCAGCTACTCCGGAGGCTGGGGCAGGAGAATGGCGTGAACTCGGGAGGCGGAGCTTGCAGTGAGCCGAGATCGCGCCACTGCACTCCAGCCTGGGCGACAGAGCGAGACTCCATCTCGATAAATAAATAAATAAATAAATAAATAAATAAATAAATAAATAAATAAATAAGTCAGTCCAGTAAATGGAACCAGCAAGAGAAGTAGAATGAATGGAGAGAACGCTTGGTTTGGAAGCTCGGAGGCCTGCGTGCAAGTGTGGCTCCGCCCCAGATTCCAGGGTGACCTTGCACAGCCGCTTCCCTCACTGCCGCCAGATAAGCACTCCTGGCTTTGCTGCATGTTGGCGCCAGCCTCAGTTTTGTCCCTGCACAGCCACCTCCTGCCCTTGGGGACAGTAGAAGAGGCCACGGTCACAGAGAGAGGCTTCTGCTGCCCTGTTGCTGGGCCCCTCCCACTTCTTACACAGCAGGCTGCACTGGGGAGAATGGCAGGAGTACCTGGGACCAACACGCACCACAGCATACAAAAATACACATACACTCACTACACACATACAGCTTACACACACATCACAGCATACAAAAATACACACACACACTCACTACACACATACAGCTTATACACACACTACAGCATACAAAAATACACACACTCGCTACACACATACAGCTTACACACACACCACAGCATACAAAAATACACACACACTCACTACACACATACAGCTTATACACACACACCACAGCATACAAAAATACACACTCACTACACACATACAGCTTACACACACATCACAGCATACAAAACACACTACACACATACAGCTTATACACACACCACAGCATACAAAAATACACACACACTCACTACACACATACAGCTCACATACATACCACAGCATACAAAAATACACACACACTACACACAGCTTACACACACACCACAGCATACAAAAATACATACCACACATACAGCTTACACACACACCACAGCATACAAAAATACACACCACACATACAGCTTACACACACACCACAGCATACAAAAATACACACACACTCACTACACACATACAGCTCACACACACCACAGCATACAAAAATACACACACACTACACACATACAGCTCAGACACACACCACAGCATACAAAAATACACACTCACTACACACATATAGCTTACACACACACACACAGCATACAAAAATACACACCACACACACTACACATCTACAGCTTACACACCACATACACATCATACACACTCAAAACACACTACACACATACAACACACACCTTACACATATATACCATATACACACTTACACCGTATACACCCCACATACACTCACGCAAAACACACTAACATACAAAACACACACACTACACACATACACCTTACATACACACCACACACATCACATACACACCACAACATGCACTCACACTACACACACTACACACAGTTTATGCACACACCACACACACACCACATGCACATCTGGTGTGAACGTGTGTAGGGGGCTCCCCACTTCCCTCCACTCAAAGCGTCCTCATCACCGACACCCCTCACGCTGCAAAGCGCAGGAGCCTCATCTCGGCTCCCCTGTCCAGCTCCCTGTGCTCTTGCCCGGCGGGTCCGCCCTCTCCGAACCCTCTTCCCCTCCATAGGGTTGCCAGATAAAATGCGGGGTGCCCAGTTATACTTGAATTTCAGATAGACAATGAACAATGCTTTAGTGTAACTATGACCCAAATGTTGCATGGGACATATTTATACTAAAACGAATTCGTTACCTGTCTGAAATTCCAATTTAACTGGATGTCCTGTCTTTTTATTTGCCAAATCTGGCAACCCCACACCCCCAGTTCTCTGCTCCCCACTCTCCCCATCTTCCTGTCTCAACTCCTGTTGCTTTTCCTCGGCCCCTCTCTTTGTCAGCCCATTCCAGGGTGCTGGCCTTGGCAACCCTCTTTTTTCGAACTCCTGCTCTCCTGGGACGGCTTCTTCCACCCCTTGGATCCACCTCCACGTGGCGCTGGCCTCATTAGCATCCTCCAAGGACCTTCTCTCCAGCTCCTGATACAGGAGCCACCCTCCCTGCAGCGACAGCATGTTGCCACACTGCAAGTACCTCCAGAGGCTGGGCCTGCCAGCCTGGCGAGCAAAGCTGCCTCTCTGCTGCCTACGTCATCCACTGCCCGGAAACATGCTGGCCAGATGTGGCCAGAAGTGCTTCCCCAGGAGCCGGCTCTTGTCCAGCCTCATCTCCTTGTGCCTGGCCAAGCTGAGCTACTGACCTCCTTCCCCCATATGCGCTCAGAACCCCCATTCATGCTGTTCCCCCTGCCCGCAGTACCTCCCCCAAATTCTGCTTTCTGAAGTCCCCTCTCTTCTCCAAGTCCAGCTCACAAGGCCTCCTCCTCCCAGCTCCGCTTCCTTCCCCGAGCACCTACAGTGTGTTATCTGCAGGCTTATCTAGGTGTCCACGGGGTCCAAATGTCCAGTTGACCCCCACGTTCCCTTGGCAGGGCTGGGTACACAGTCAGTGCCCAGGCAGTGTTTACTGAATGGAGGAGTGAATGAATATGTGAATGAATGCATGGGTAAGTGAGGCGGCATCTACTCCAGGAGGAGACGGATGGGTGGGTGGATGGGTGGGCAGATGGGCAAGTGAACAAACGAAGAGCATGCCAGGCTTGGCAGACGGCCTGTCTCCTGCAGAGGGAAGCCGGGCTCCCTCCCCATGCCCACTTCATCAGCACTTTGTTTCCACAGCCCTGTGATTCCAGCCTGCAGACCCTCCCGGACCGACGTAGTGAGCGCTGTGACCACACAGTACAAGAGCAGAGCCCTGGGCCTGGCTCCTGGTGAAGGGTGTCTGAGCTGGAGCAGAGCTGACTCTGGCGGAGGAGAGTGGGAGACTGAGGCCCACTCTTCTCCCTTCCAGATCTTGCACAGCCGTCTCTCCCATCATGAATCTCCTGTGCCCAGGTTTTTCTTTGTGTCTGGACACACTCACCCACCTCTGACCAGTCCCGTTTCTTCCAAGAACAGGACCCCACTGAGTTCCTATGGAGATGTGCTGCCCAGGTCCCCTTTAAAGGAAGGACTTCGGCCAAATGCAATGGCTCACACCTGTACCCCCAACATTTTGGGAGGCCAAGGTGGGAGGATCACTTGAGGCCAGGACAGTTCGAGACCAGGTTTGGAAACATAGTGAAATCCCATCTCTACAAGAAAAGGATGTTTTAATTAGCTAGGCATGGTGGCATGCACCTATAGTCCCAACTACTCAGGAGGCTGATGTGGGAGGATTGATTGAGCCTGGAATTCAAGGCTGCAGTGAGCTATGATCACACCACTGCACTCTGGCCCAGGTGGCAGAGTGAGTGAGATCCCATCTCCTAAAATAAAATAGAAGAAATAATAATAATAAAATAGAAAGGAAGGACTTCAAGGCCTGCCTTGGCTGCAGAGAGCTGCCCTGGCTGAGGTTAGACCCTGGGGGAGGGGAAGGACTCAGACGGAGCAAAGCTGTGGAGATATTAAGGGCCTGCATCACGGTTTGACTTCTTCCTCCACCCAGTCTTGCTTCTTCCCTCTTCCCCTTAAAGGTGTTAATCCCTGATAAATATCTTGCACCCAAACTTTGTCTCACTGTTGCTTTTAGAGAACACAGCCCTCAAGTTATCTTCCCTCCATCTCCAGGGCCTCCCCACACATGCCAGTTCCCTTCTCTGTGCATCTCTGAAGGCCCTGTGTGGGGGGCTGGTGTCAGGAGTGTCCAGGACATGGTCCCAGGACCTCCTGGACCTGGGCTGAGCCCCGCCCACCATGCTCCTCCACTTCCTTCTCTGTCAGCTTCACTGTCTCCCCGCCCCTTCCCGCCCCCTGCCCCCACACCTCTCCAGCTCCAAACCACTCTCTCTGAGAGCCCTTCCCCTAGCAGCCACATGGCAAGGGCAGCCTGTCTGGACACCCTTAGAGGCCAGAGCCCCCCTAAAGCTCAGTCCTGCCCTCCTCAACAAACAGGTCCTGGGAGAGCCATCTATTCAGGGCTGGATACAGACATAAGAGCCAGGAGGCTCACAATTTTGCACCCTTCCAACCAAATTCCTTAAATATAGCACAGCATTTATTCCATGGCCACGGGAGAATGGGTTTTCTGTTAATAAAAACTGAATATCTCCTTATTTGTGATGAAAACAAGAGCTCTGAATGTAATATAACATTTTAACTTGTCTGGAATTATCTTTCGGTTCCCGATTTTTCTGTCACTCTGAAGTGACACAAGTCATTCACATTCTCTAAGAATAAAAGTGGAATATAGCAATAAAGTCTCATTAAAAATATGTTTAAAAAATCTTATTTCTGGCTTTCCTGTCAATAAAACATATTGTACTTTCTGTGGCTCTTATTTTCTCTTCTGTTTCCTTTTGTGGTTTTTCAAATCTGATTTGGAAAGGCCCATAAAAGGATATACATTTTCAAATCTAAAGTAAATCACTTGTTCCCAGGAAGCACCTTTTTGGTTTCAGAATTTTAGGGCTGATTTCAGGCAACTGGCAGGGAGCAGGCCTCGAGGTTGGGTTCTGTGCAATGTGCAAAAGTAATCAATTAGGAGAGCAAGGAAGCAGCGGTTTCTAAAAATGGCCACTCGAGGGTGCTGCGTGCTCAGGTGGGAGTCATAGGCACACCGTTTCCAATACATCCCAGTGATATTTCAGTGGTTGGTGTAGATCAGCAAAGCCAGCCGACTGTGCAGTCCAGCGCCGTGTCTGTTCACTCACTCCTCAGACCCCTCCTAAGCCCCATCCTGTGGGTGACCCTGACTGGGCTGTCAGGGGTCCCAATAACAAGGATCCCCAAGCCTGGAGGGCACAGAAGGCTAGAATGGGGGGAGACAGGAAGTTCACAGTACAGGAGGGGAAGGACAGGGAGAAGGCCCTGGGAGGAGGGGAAGGTCCGGGAAGGCCTGCTGAGGGGCGAGTGAGTCTGACCCATCGGCACAGCAAATCCTGGGCACTCAGGCCTCACATGAAGGTCCAGAAGTCCCGGGCACTCGGCACTGGCTGGGCATGGCGACCAGGCCCTGTGAAGAGAGAAACCTCCTGGCGAAATGTGGCCACCGTGAAGCTGCGGCCAGGGCCCCCCTGAGGATCCTGGGCCCTCGAGTCACAGCTGAAGCAGCAGAGGACGCAGGTGATGGCCACAGTCACCACGAACAGCACCACCACCACCCCAATCACTGCCGTTTCCATGGCCCGCTAAGCAGCCTTAGGTCCTCTCAGAGCCTTCGCTCCCATCCAGAACAGGAGGCTCTTGGTGATCGCAGTTGCCCTGTGCTCCTCCGGCGGCTCTCCCTCTGTCTCCTAAGAAGATGCTGCTCCGAGTCCCTGGGTTGCTCCTGCTCCAGGCCATCGGGCGCTGCCACGTGGCCCCACTGCTCAAATCTCAGATGATCTCTGTCTATTTTCTAAGCCTCAGGCCAGGCCTCCAAGAGCTGTGGTCAGCTCCATGTCAGCTTCTAGAAGAAGCACCGTCCTGGAAGACGTGAGCACAGACTCCCTGGACATGAAGGAGGTGGAGAGGAGGGGTCAGAAGACGTCACACAGAGACAGCCTAGCCAGCCCTGGCCCTCCCGTGACGCCTACGGATTTCAAGAGCAAGTTACACTCAGACCAAAGACAAAATACTCCCCCTACTGTGAATGCAGGAGTATCCCGGCTCCTCCCCAGGAGGGACCTTGGGCCAGTCCTTCAGTTGGCCTATCTGCTGCCTCCCCAGCCCTTGGGGGCAGGGACATGAGGAGGGAGGAAGGCATGCGCCAGCTCTGGGCAAGGCAGGGGACACTCACGGGTCACCCCAGGTGCCAGGGCCTTCAGCGGGGGCTGGAGGCAGGGGCAGGTTGCATTTGGCCTCCTTTTCTGCATGGCGCTGGGATAATGCAGTTTAGATAGAGTATCATGTTCTTCCCCGGGAATCCCTGCCCTGTCCGTGACTGTAGGGCTGTTTACCCAGAGGTCCCGGAAGAGCCTTCTTAGGTGCTGGCCTCACCCGCCCCCTTTGCTGCCTGCTCAGCCCGTTGCTCACACTCTTATACGATGAAGACTTACCCTGGGCTTCCCAAGGGCCAGCCCTGGCTGTACCTGGTGCTGCAGCCTCCTGGACTGGTGGCTGTCCCAGAGACCTTGGCGTTCCTCCCTGGGTGCTGCAGCCTCCGTCCTACTTGGAACTTGGCTCCAAGATGTATGAGCAACTGTGAGCACTTCCTGAATTCTTTCCTCCAATTGTGAGCGAGGGCCTAGGATCCACACTGCAGCTGTCCAACCCCCGCTCAGCAGTTATCCTGCCCCACCATGCGCACCCCAGGCCATTTCCACCCTGCTCCCTGCCAGGAGGTCAGGGGAATAAGCTAGGCCCAGGCAACTGAGTTAGTCTGCCAGGTCAGAGCCCTTTCACACCCAACACCTCCTGAGACCCCCACCACTTCCAGAAAGGAGACTGGACTATTAGCCCCACTTTGTCCATATTCTGGGAAACAGAGCCATGAGAACAATAACTCCAGGCATGGGACCTCACCAGACATGATCTCATATAACCTCCCCAGCACCCCTGCATAGTGATAGCAAGACAGCCTCCATTTTATAGATAAAGATCCTGTGGTCATAGAGGTTAAATGACCTGCCTGTAGCCCATTCTGAATTAGCCATGTTAACAGAAGTGAGCAATGGCCCAGGAGGGACCGCCCTCCCTCCACTCCTACAGTGCACTTTTCAGTTACCATGGGACCACAGAGCAACCATCTGATTCTGTGATTTTACTGATCTGGGTGCAAAGTGCCAGAAAGGGCAGAGGGCTAGCCCAAGTTCACACAGCCTGGGTCCTTTTCAGTTTCTCCAAGGCCCAAGGGAACTTGCTTTAGAACCAGTATTAGGAAACTGGCACTTTGCACAGAATGGGAGAGCAACTTTTCAGAGCAAGCAATGGCCTATCGTATCCTCAATCTGTCCCTTTTCTGAGATGATGAGACCAGCTGGGCCCTGGGCTCCTCCTCCACATGGAGCAGGCTGTGGGCCACGACAGGAAGCCAATTCCTTAGATTATTTGTATTAACTGGGATGGCCAGATGGAAGGAAACGATGGGCTGATCTGTGGGGCCTGTGGTTTCAGGTTGAGTTACCAACATCACCTCCTTAACTGGGGTGATAGAGGGCACCAGGGGACTATGCCTCAAGCTTGAACATTTGTTCCTTTGATTTCTCATTGCCTGTTCTTCCTGTGTGCACGCAGCTGTAGGCCGCCTGCGGATTTGCGGATTGTCTGAGTGGTTCCTCATTTTTAAACTGGAATAAAGGCCGATTGCTCAGCGGGTTATCTCCTGCCCTGCATAGGCTTCCTTTCCCGTTTCCGGCTTTCAGGGAACCTCCTCCCCGTCTTTGATTCATCTGTGAAATCAGCCTGGAGATACTTGGGAAAGGGGCAGGGCTGCAGGGAGCAGCCAGAGGAGTCATGGCAGGAATCCAGGAAGGGGATGGAGGGGACTGGGCTAGGCAGGGCATGGGAATGGAGAAGGGGGTGGATTTGAAGGACACTGCAGAGAAAATCAACACTGCACGGCAGCCTAGGGTCCACTTTCCCAACCCAGAAACCTAAGGTGGAGGAAATCAGTGTGAATTTGCCTCCTTCTCTCCCTCACACCCTCCTCCTCCAGCCCTCACAGAGAATCCACTGGGAAATAGAAAGGAAAGAGGACATTCTGTTCCCGTGAGTCACCAGGCCCCTGACTCTCTGGCCTGCTCTCCAGCCCCTCCCCACCGCCTCTCCTGGCCCCCAGTCCTCGTCTCCCCCCACTTCCCACCTCATCTCACAGGCACAGGCTGAAGGCCTCAGAGCCAGACTTCCTCCCTCGCTGTGGATCCCACCAGCTGTTCACAGAGCATATTCCAACGAGCCTCCAGGCTTTGGCAAGGGGGCATCTCTGTTATCCAACCCATTGGAGAGAAGAGGACAGTGAGACCCCAGCATTCTCCCAAGGCCATCCAACACCCTGCACCCCAGCACCACAGACTCCACTTTAAAGAACTCCACTCGCTGACTCCCAGCCCTCCCACCATGCACAGGCACCAACTGGAGCAGTATGGCTGAAGACACAAGCCTTGGAGAAGAAACCCTGACCCAGTTACCAAGGAAAGTGGATTCAAGGCAGCCAGTGGATGGGGCTTCCTCGAGTTTCAGAGCTCAGTCTGCCCTGGACATGGGCTGAAAAGAGTACAGGGGCAGAGCTCTGGGAAGCGAGCCTCGCAGTGACTCCAACCTTCCTCTCCCCAAGGCCCTGGACTGTCCCACGGAAGGCCAGAGCCCTGCTGGTGCACACAGGACCTGCTGTGGGCAGGGTTTTGTGCAAACCCTGAATCCTCCCTCAGAGCTCAGAAAGAGCCCACCCAATTCTTCCCACTCCACAACCAGCCCCTAAGACCCAGACAGAAGCCGCCTGCTCCAGGCACACACTTCCCATCAGAGAGGGAGGTCCCAGGGCAATGAGGACGCAGGCTGAGCAGCTCCCTCCCTCCCGCTGTGCTGCAATCAAGAGCCTCTTCACAAAAGCTTCTTAGTGGTTTTTATTTTCTTGGACTAAGGCACCAATGAATTGACTGTGCAGCCTCGTACTGCCTTCTCCAAACCAAAAGGACATTCTCAGGGCCTCTCCCAGTGCCCCGCCCGCCAGAGGCCTTTCAGCGGCCTGATGAGGAGGTCAAGACGGGCACTTCACATCCACTTGTGTGCTGGCTCTGCCAAGACACCCTTGTCACTTCTGGGGCTCACTGGTAGTTACAGTCACAAGGTGGGCTGTCCAACCCCAAAAGAGCACCCTTACTCTCCACTCCCCAAACCCTTCAGCACTTCAGGCCCCAGTGTTCTTCCGTTCTCTGCAGCCATAGTACACTGGGGCATAGCATGCAAATGCAGCCAGAGCAAGCCCCAGGCCATTGTTCCCCTCATTCACCCCAGAGATGCATCCTTCCACATGGAAACATGGGGTCCACTTGTCCTGGGAACAGATGGCAGGGCAGGGGCAGCTGCTGTCCACAGGCACCGGCGGCAGCAGCCTCAGCGAGCATGGCGGGGGTGGTGGCGGTGGGGGTGGTGGTGGTGGTGGTGGTGGTGGTGGAGGTGGTGAGGGGTGTGGCGGGGGTGGTGGTGGTGGAGGCCCACATTCGGCACGTGAGATACGTGGCCAGGATGATGGTGATGGTGGAAGATTCCCAGGTGGCCCCGCCGCCGGAAGGGCCAAGGCTGGGCCCGTCGGACTCGGTTTCCCCCTGCAGCTATACGGTTCCTCTCCACGTCACAGTCCTGCCGTCCATGGAAAAGGCAAGTGGCCAGCAGCAGCAGTAGCAGCAGAACCGCCACAGCAGCGCCTGTGATCCATCCCACGAGGGCCGTGCTCCCCAGGAGGTCCAGCATCTCGGAGCCAGACAGTCCTTCTCTCCCCAGCAGCTCCTCACTCCTTTCTCCCCTTCAGCAGCCTCCGCTCAGCCCTCTCAGTCACTGAACTTTGTTGTCTCCGCTGCGGGCTGGAGAGCAGCCAGGGAATGTGGGCGAAGCCTGTTTGGACTTGCAACTGCTGGCCAAGGGTGAAGCCAGGCTGCTGTTAACTCTGAGGAGGCCTGGCAGGGAGGCCAGGTGGAGACAGAGAAGCTGTCAGGATGGATCTGGTTGAGGGAGGAACACTGAGTCTAGAGGAAAGGAACCCTCCTGCTCCCTGGCTCAGTGACTTTCCCTCTCCGGGTTTCAGTCCCCTCTCAGAGACTGTGTGGAACAGAGATGAACAACACGGGCTTTGGAGCCAGACAACTCACTTGCTGTGAGATTGTGTACAAGTTACTTAACCTCTCTGTCCTCTGTTTCCTCTTCCGTAAAATGGCTGCTAACAGTTCCTTCCTTAATAGGGTGTTCTGAGGACTAAAGGAGTTGAGATGCATAAATCAGCAACACCAGCTCCTGTCACACGTTTGCCATTGATATTACTGCAATGGACTCCATGGCTCAGGAGACATTGTCGTCTGAGAGTCTGTGATTCCCTGTCCTGCAGCCTGCAGACCTCTCCAGGGCTGAGTCAGGCTCTGTCAGATGAGTCATCCTGAGCTCAGTGAGCTTGAGAAGCTCAGGGAGGCACCACAGGCAGATTTTGCCATCCAGGGAAGTCCTCCATCCAGCTTGTTCTGGGAGGCAGGAGGGTCTGGGTGTCCGCCCAAGTTTGCTGGGAGGCAAGAAGGAGGCCACTGAGCTCAGAGAGGGCAGGCACAGGCCCAGCCTCCTGGTTCCCAGTTCAGCAGTCTCAAGTGGCCATAAACGGCATGTTCCTTGCTCTGTCACACCCCCCCTGCCCAGCAGTGGTGAGTACCATTCCTACCTAGTGGAGCATTTACAGAGCAGCAGGATCTGAGCAGTACTGACTCTCCCTCCAAGTCCACCCGCTAGGCTCAGATCCTGTGTTCCTCCCGCGAGGCGCCGCCCCATCCTGCTGACAGGCCTCAGCCACAGGTGCTCATTGTCTCTCTGGCAACCCTTTCTGCTGTGGGCGTGCTGGGCTGTTCTCCAAGCCCTTCCTCACATGCAGCGGGGCTCCCCAAAGCCCCAGCTCTGTGTCTGGCTCTGCAGGGTCCCTCCAGGCTGAGTCCCCAGCCCCTCCCTCCAGGCTCACTTCCCTGCGCCTGGAGGAATGTCTGCAGACACCGCAAGGCTGGTTCTCTGAGTTCTGGCAGCACCTCCACCCTGTGATGTTGGGCAAACCCCTCGCCCTGACCCAGCCTGTCTCCTCTGCAGAACTCCCAGAAGTAACCTCCAGGGACCCTTCCCCCTCTGACCTCAATCTGAGGTGAGTTCTCTCAGGGAGGCCTCAAACCCTTAATGAAAACCCTCAGCAGATGAAAAGGCTAAACATTCTCTTCAACAAAATTGGGCTCAGGGGGCAGCAGGTTTAATGATTCCTGGCACTTCTTCGGCCCTTGGGGGAGCCACTTGAACTTTTAATGATGCTGGAATAAGAACTCCTCCTGCAGACTCCTGGGGCCCTGGGAGCCTGGCTGCCTTCCCTAGGGAAGTTAGGGAGGGAAGTCTGCTGTGAGGAGGAGGAGGAAGCCAAACAGGGGATTTTCATCCTCAGAACTTCTCCAAGAAGACTCCCACCCCACACCAGCCGCTGGCAGCGGGGCAGGACCTTACTACTATGAACCTGAAGAACTTCAATCAGCAAAAAGGGCCCTTGGAATCACCCAGACCCAGCCTTCACTGACAGATGGAGAAACTGAGGCCAGAGAAGGGAAAGACTTCCCTAAATTCCCCCGGCCTTGTGTGCTAATCTACACAGCAGGTACTCAACAGAGTACTGTCCCTGCAGTGAGGGAGCCATCCAGAGTGAGAGCCTGAGATCAGCAGGGCCTTCCACAGAGACAGTGGGAAGATGAGGTGGAGATGCGAATAAACCTGGAGGGTGCAGGGGTTGGGGGGCCCCCTAACACATACACATACACATGACATCTGTTTCATTAGGTGCAGATTCACTCCCCATCTGGGTAGTAGGATCCCAAAGTGAACATTTGATTAGATGCTTTGGGCACTCATGGGGGCAATGAGGGACAGCCATTGAGAATACAGTCCTCCGTGACTTAACCCATTTATGCCTAAGGTTGCAATTTTTTGAATTTTTGCACTCAGACCTTGGCAATGACCTTGATCAGTAGGATAAAAATAACTCCCACATGCTTAGCGTTCCAATAATGGAACACCAGGCATAAATGTTAAGAAGTGACACAGCCAGGTGCAGTAGCCTGTAATCATGGCATTTGGGGAAGTGGAGGGGGGTGGATCATTTGAGCCCAGGAGTTCAAGACCAGCCTGGGCAACATGGCAAAACCCTGTCTCTTTAAAAATTACAAAAGATTAGCTGAGCATGGTGGCACATGTCTATAATCCCAGCTATTCAGGAGGCTGAGGCAGGAGGATTGCTTGTGCCTAGGCAGTTGAGATAGCAGTGAACCAAGATCATACCACTGTGCTCCAGCCTGGGCAACAGAGCAAGACCCTGTCTCAAAAAAAAAAGTGACAGAGACCTTCTTGGAGGCTTGACTGTACACTGTACACAAGCATTTGCAGGACTGATAACTTTAAGGACACTGTGGCTGTGTTTCCTGATCCCCCGCCTCAGAAAAGCTTGTCATTGTATTTCTTCCCCAGGGTTGGGACTTCCTAGCCAACGAACGGGAGTTCTAGACCACACAGCTGATGGGTAAGCTTTTCAAAACTCATATTATTTAGCGTCATGCCCATATTTCCAGGGTACACAGACTCATGCACATGCTTGTAAATCAATATTGCTCTGTAGGAAAACTCATACACCAATAATTGTGTGTGCACATGCACATGTAAATATGCACAGGTGAATACAAGTTCCAGACCACTCAAACTTGTGCTTGTAGTAGCTGCAGGTGGTTCTTGGAAGTCTACCCTTAGCAACCACATTGTTTTCACTAATTGGTGGCACCACCTAGTGGTGACACTGTAAATAAATCAGTTTTGTATTCTGACCTGTCAAAAGTTATGGTATCTGATGGATCATAATTTGGACCCATGCATTTAAATCCTCTCTATTCCAAGTTCCTATTAAAATAGACAAAGAGGCAAAAGAGGGAAAATCCTATTCCACACCAGAAATCCATTTAAAAAATCAAATTACTGGCCCACAAACTTTAAGGAATTTCAACAAGATACAGTACAAATGGAGCCAAGCTGATGGGTGTATTGACTAAAGAAGGACATTCCTGAGAAATAATGGAGGATACGCCCCAGGAGAGTCTCCCTAAAGCCCCATAGTAGACAGCCAGGACTAGGAACAAGGCTGAGATGGGCGTAAGCGAGAAACAAATTGAGCAACCTTGGGAACTGCGACTGCCTACTCACAGAGAAGGTAGCCAAGGCTCAGTTCGTCTTTTGGTTTGCACAGAAAAGTAGGGACATTGGCCAGCAGGTTTCTAATCCAGGTGCTCGTGCCAGTTAGAGAAGGGGGGACATTCTGCCAGCCAACCTTGGACTACCTCAACAAATAGTGAAAAGAAGTTGCATAGCAGAACAGCAAATTTCTCTCCTGTTCTCAGAAGCTCTCCCTGCCCTAATCATGGTCGATGGGATCTCCCAATCTAGAAAACTAAACTATAAATATTCCATTTTTCTTCTTTTCCCATTGCCTGGAACCAACATGTTTGAAAATGATCTACATATCTTTCAGAGGACCCATTTCAAATCTCAATTCCAAACGTATGTAGATCTAGGTCCCTCCATAAAGTGAGCAAATATATAATAATATCTAGACATACAAAAAAAGATGTAAGTTATTATATCTTTATCATTAGGGTTACTAGAATCTAAGAAACAAAAACAGTAAAATTCCATAATTTATATTGTAAATACAATTCCAAAAGTCAGTCTATATATGAATATGGAAAATATGCAAAAACAGGAAATTTATTTTCCAATTAAAAACCAAATCTGGAAAGATTGCTTTGAGAACCTTCCCTATAACTCAGAAATACATAAATAAATAAATAGATTAAGAGAGAGAGAAAGAAAAGAAAAATCCAGAAATCAAATATACCTATATAATAGGCATTCCAGAAATGGAGAATAGAGCCCATGGAGAAACAATCATGAAAGAAATATAAAGAAAATTGCCTGACTTGAAGAATTAACTCCTTAGATCAAAAAGTGACTTAGTACTCAGCAAACTATCTATCTACCTATCTATCTATTTAGAGACAGGGTCTCATTCTGTCACCCAGGCTGGAGTGCAGTGGCACAATCACAGTTGGCTCACTGCAGCCTCGACCTCCTGAGCTCAGGTGATCCTCCCACCTCAGCCTCTCAAGTAGCTGGGACTACAGGCGGATCCCATCATGCTGGCTAATTTTTTTTAATTTTTTTGTGGAGACAGGGTTTTGCCATGTTGTCCAGACTGGTCTTGAACTCCTGGGTTCAAGCAATTCTCCCAACTTGGCCTCCAAAGTGCTGCGATTATAGGTGTGAGCCACCACACCCCGCCTAAGGAAACTATTTAAAGAGGCCAGATCATCTAGTTATATCCAGGCAAAATTTTAACATTAAAACAATAAAGAGAAACCAAATGGTAAAACCATCGTGGAAAACACTTTGAATTTTCATATAAAACTAAACACACTCTACCAGCTATTTACTGTTTCTAACTATTTACCAGCACTCACACTCCTTGGAATTTACCCAAATGAGCTGAAAACTTTTGTTCACACAGAAATCTGCATGTGGATGTTTATAGCAACTTTATTCATAATTGACAAAACTTGGAAGCAACTGAGATGGTGAATGGAAGCAGCAGGTGAATGGATAAATAAACTGTGGTACACCAGACAATGGAACATCATTCAGCACTAAAAATAAATGAACTCTCAAGTCATGAAAAAACATGGAGGAAACTTAAATGCATATTGCTAAGTGAGAGAAACCAATCTGAAAAGGCTACATATGTGTGATTCCGTCTATTTAACATTCTGGAAAAGGCAAAACTATGGAGACAGTAGAAAGATCAGTGGTTGCCAGGGGCTGGAAGGAGGCAGGAGGTAGAGCACAGGGAATTTTTTAAGGCAGTGAAACTATTCTATAAAACACTATGATGGTGGATACATGTCATTTTGAAATTTGTCAAAATCTGTAGAATGTACAACACCAAGAGTGAACCCTAACGTGAATGATGGCCTTTGGGTGATGATGTGTCAACATAGAGTAGATTACAGCAAATGTACCTCTGTGTTGTGGAACGCTGATAATAGCGGAGGGGGGATTCATATGGGATATCTCTGTAGCCTCTACTCAAATTTCCTGTGAACCTAAAACTGCTCTAAAAAACAAAGTCTACTCTTTTAAAAAACAAAAGGAGTAAAGAAAATAATCCTACAAACCACAACACGAGCTGTTTGAACTGTTTCAAAAAATAGAGACCCTTTTTTATTTTTTAAATTCATAAAACTTACTTCATAAAACTAGCATAACCTGATACCAAATATAAGAATCATATCACAAAAACACTACAAATCTTTTTTTTTTTTTTTTTTTTTTTGAGACAGAATCTCACTCTGTCATCCAGACTGGAGTGCAGTGTCATGATCTCGGCTCACTGCAACCTCCGCCTCCTGGGTTCAAGCAATTCTCCTGCCTCAGTCTCCTGAGTAGCTGGGACTACAGGCACATGCCCCCACATCCGGCTAATTTCTTGTATTTTTAGTAGAGATGGGGTTTCACTGTGTTAGCCAAGATGGTCTCGATCTCTTGACCTCGTGATCTGCCTGCCTCGGCCTCCCAAAGTGCTGGGATTACAGGCGTGAGCCACCGTGCCTGTCCCAAATCTCAGAATTCTAACAAATTTATATTATATCCCTAGCAGAACATTGGGAGATGAATACTCCATAAAATAAATTTATTCTAGGAATGTGAAGGTGGGTTCATATTTTTAAAATATGTTGCAATTAATTATATTAATAGGTTAAAAAAGTAAAACCATGTGATCATCTCAACAGATGTCAAAAAGTATAAAATAAAATTCACTATGCATTCCTGATAAATACAGGGATACCTCGTTTTTATTGTGCTTCACAGATATTGCTTTCTTTCTTTCTTTTTTTTTTTTTTTCTCCTTTTAACGTATTGAAGGTTTGGGCTGGGCTCAGTGACTCATGCTTGTAATCCCAGCATTTTGGGAGGCCCAGGTGATGGATCACTTGAGGTCAGGAGTTTGAGGCCAGCCTGTCCAACATGGTGAGGCCAACCCCATCTCTACTAAAAATACAAAAATTAGCCAGGCATGGTGGCTTGCACCTGTAATCCCAACTACTCAGGAAGCTGAGGCACAAGAATTGCTTGAACCCGGGAGGCAGAGGTTGCAGTGAGCTGAGATTGCACCACTGCACTCCAGCCTGGGTGACAGAGTGAGACTCTGTCTCAAAAATAAACAAAAACAAATCGAAGGTTTGTGGCAACCCACTTCGAGCAAGTCTTTCGACACTATTTTCCAACAGCATGTGCTCACTTCATGTCCCTTTGTCACACATGTTAGTAATTCTCACCATATTTTAAATGTTTTCATCATTGTTATATCTGTTATGGTAGCCTGTGGTCAGTGATCTTTGATATTACTATTGTAATTGTTTTGGGGCACCATGAACTGCACTCATATAATATTATTCAATAAATGTTGTGTGTATTCTGGCTGCTTCACTGACTAGCCCTTCCTCCATCTCTCTTCCTCTCCTAGGGTTTTCCTATTCCCTAAGACACAACAATATCAAAATAAAGCCAATTAATAATCCTATAATGGCCTCTAAATGCTCAATGAAAGGAAAAGTCACGTCTCTCACTTTAAATCAAAAACTAGAAATTCTTAACCTTAGTGAGGAAGGCATGTTGAATGCCAACACAGGCTGAAAGCAAAGCCTCTTGCGCCAAGCAGTTAGCCAACTTGTGATTGCAAAGAAAAAGTTCCTGAAGGAAATTAAAAGTCCTACTCCAGTGAATACATGAGTGATAAGAAAGCGAAATAACCTTATTGCCGATATGGAGAAAGTTTGAGTGGTCTGGATAAAAGGACAACCAGCCACAACATTCCCTGAAACCAAAGCCTAATCCAGAGCAATACCCTAATGCTCTTTATTTCTATGGAGGCTGAGAGAGGTGAGGAAGCCGCAGAAGAAAAGTTGGATGCTAGCAGAGGCTTAAGGAAAGAAGCCATCTTGATAACATAAAAATACAAGGTGAGGCAGCACTTGTACTTTTGGGATGTTGAAGCTACAGCAAGTTATCTAGAAGATCTACCTAAAATGCTCGATGAAGGTGGCTACACTAAATAACTGATTTTTAATGTAGATGAAGCAGTCTTCTATTGGAAGAAGATGGTATCTAGGACTTTCGTAGCTAGAGAAGTCAACGTCCGGCTTCAGAGCTTCCAAGGACAGGCTGACTCTTGTTAGGGGTTATTGCAGCTGATGACTTTATGTTGAAGCCGATGCTCACTTACCATTCCCAAAATCCTAGGGCCCTTAAGAATTATGCTAAATCCACTCTATTGATTTATAGATGCCTGTGCTTTATAAAAGAAAAAACAAAGCCCAGATGACAGCACATCTGTTTACAGCATGGTTTACTGCATATTTTAAGCCCACTGTTGACACCTACTACTCAGAAAAGAAGATTCTTTTCCAAATATTACTGCTCATTGACAATGCACCTGGTCATTCAAGAGCTCTCATGGAGATGTGTAAGGAGATAAATGTTGTTTCCATGCCTGCTAACACAACTTCCATAATGCAGCTTATGAATCAAGGAGTAATTTCAATTTTTAAGTCATCTTATTTAAGAAATGCATTTTGTAAGGCTATAGCTGCCATACAGAGTGATTCCTTTGATGAATCTGGGCAAAGTAATCTTTTGTGAAAGGAAGGCTCAATCGACATGGCAAAATTTATTAACAACTTATTTTAAGAAATTGCCACAGCCACCTCAACCTTCAGCAATCACCACCTTGGTCAGTCAGCAGCCATCCACGTGAAGGCAAAGTCCTCTACCAGCGAAAATATTACACATCACTGAAGACTCGTGATCATTAGCATTTTTTAGCAATAAGGTTTTTTGTTTTGTTTTGTTTTTTTGTTTTTTTTGTTGTTTTTTTTTTTGAGATGGAGTCTCACTCTGTTGCCCAGGCCAGAGTGCAATGGTGTGGTCTCGGCTCACTGCAACCTCTGCCTCCGGGGTTCAGATGATTCTCCTGCCTTAGCCTCTGGAGTCGCTGGGACTACAGGTGCATGCCACCACACCCGGCTAATTGTTGTTGTTGTATTTTTAGTAGAGACGGGGTTTCACTATTTTGGCCAGGCTGGTCTCAAACTCCTGACCTCATGATCCACCCGCCTCAGCCTCCCAAAGTGCTGAGATTACAGGCGTGAGCCACTGCACCCAGCCAATAACGTATTTTTAAATTAAGATATGTACTTTTTAGACATAATGCTATTGCACACATAATAGACTATAGGAAAGTGTAAGCATAATTTTTTATGCACTGGGAAATCAAAAAATTGATGTGACTCACTTTATTGCAGTGATTTGGAACTGAACCTGCAATATCTGCAAGGTACTCCTGTGTTGCAAATGAGTAAAACAAAAAAAAAAAAGTGTACTATTAGGAGGATACTCTCTTAACATTATTAAAGGAAAAATATCTCAAACCAGTAGTGAACATCATGATTAATGGTGAAAAAAAAATAGGCCTGTAATCCCAGCACTTTGAGATTCCCAATGAAACCAGGAACAAGCTAGAATGCTGACTTCTACCATTTTTAGTTAGCTTAATACAATAACAACATATAATAAAAGGTAGAAATATTGGAGATGATCTGATTATGTATCTAGAAAACTTGAAAGAATATGCTGGAGAACTATTAACACTAATAAGAGTTAATTTAAAAATTCAAATTTTTAAATAAAGCTTAATTTAAAATTTTTACCAGGAGCAGTGGCTTATGCCCACAATCCCAGCACTTTGGGAGGCTGAGGTGGGCAGATCACTTGACGCCAGGAGTTCAAGACCACCCTGGCCAACATGGTGAAACCCCATCTCTAAATAATAATAATAATAAATTTAGATTCTAAAATTTAAAAAATACAAAATCAGTGATTTTCCTACATAACAGTAATAACTAATTCAAAAACAGAATGAAGGCATTATTGATATTAAAACAAAAAATGTAAAACTTCTAAAAACAAACAAGAATAAACTTAACAAGAGACGTGGAAGATCAACATGAACAAAAGAAAAAGCAGCTCTTCACTGACAGCTGTGAAAGAAGACCTAACTGAAGCGCCACACCGTGTGTCTGAAAGGGAGGAGCCCGCATTATAGTCCAGGCTACACTTCAGTGGATATGGCTCCTGTGAGACTTGCAAACAACCTGCCACAAGCATCTGTTAAATAAATTCTTATATGCTGTAGAGGTAATATTTTTGAAAAGTATTAATATACTTTTTTCGAGATAGGATCTTGCTCTGTTGCCCAGGCTAGAGTGCAGTGGCATGATCACAGCTCACTGCAGCCTTGACCTCCTGAGTGCAAACAATCCTCCCGCCTCAGCCTCCCAAGTAGCTGGGACTCCAGTTGTGTGCCACCACGTCTGGCTAATTTTTTTATTCTTTGTAGAGAGGTGGTCTCGCTATGTTGCCTAGACTGATAACCTACTTTTTAAAGTTACTTTTCCAAATATGTAAGTTTCTTCCTAGTTGTTGCAGAGCGTTCGCCTGGAGAGAGAGTTGAATTATTACAAAAGGAATGCAAGGAGGAGTTTAATATGCATGCAATCTTTGACCTTCAAAATTGGCCTTTGCCCTGCAAGTCAAGCCAGTTTCCTAAGAGGATTTTCCAAATTCTTTTTTCTCTCCTTTTCGACATACTGAATCAAGAACCAAATGAGGATCCAGCCCATGCAGATCTCCCATAATGTAGAAAGCTCCCCTATTCCATATGCGACAGCCATGTAGCTGAAGTTTGAAGCTCTAAGGTAGATGGAGGCCATGATATCCAGGCCTGGGAGAAGCCTGGTTCCTTCTGGCCCCAAGGGATGATGGGAAGGAGAGAGAAGAGAGGCATAAAGTACAAAATGTGTGTGGTAGTTACTAGGGAGCTTCAAAAATAAATGGAGAAGGCTACAGGAAGACAGGGCTACAGGTGAATACACTGAGGCACTGATGTTATTTGGATGGGGAGTATGGTCTACAAAATCTAGGTATTCATGAAAATGTGACCACATTTGTACATGCAGGGTGGTTAGTGCTGGCAATGTTTGTGTTACACATATAAACATACACAGACAGAAGTCTGAAGAGCTACATGATGCAATCTTAACAGGGCTTCCTCTGAGCAGTGAGTTTGCAGGTGACTGCTTTTTATTTGGCATTTCTACATTTCTAAAACTTGCAACAATAAACATTTTACTTATATAATAATGAAAGCAACAAAAGTGATAGCACCTTTAGAAAAATATTCAGAAAGTACGCCCACCAAGTAGAACAGGTCTGCATCCCAGCCAAGTGATCCACCCCTTCACCAGCGAAGAGAGCAGCTAGACCCCAGAATAATAAGCTTCATTGGTGTCATTTTAAAGATGCCGACCGGGTGCGGTGGCTCATGCCTGTAATCCCAGGACTTTGGGAGGCAGACGGGGGTGGATTGCCTGAGCTCAAGAGTTTGCAACCAGCCTGGGCAACACGGTGAAACCCCGTCTCTACTAAAATACAGAAAAATTAGCCAGGTGTGGCGTCGTGTGTCTGTAATCTCAGCTACTCGGGAGCCTGAGGCAGGAGAATTGCTTGAACCCGGGAGGCGGAGGTTGCCATGAGCCGAGATCGAGCCACTGCACTCCAGCCTGGGTGACAGGGAGAGACTCTGTCTCGAAAAAAAAGAAAAAGAAAAAGAAAAAAAAAGATGCCAACAAGTGGAAGAGGTGTCCTAGATTCGCTGTCCTTGGGGATGTGTGGGAGCTGATTAATCCAAGGAGACTGCTTCTCCCACCCTCCCTGGACAGCGTGTCCATGAGCTTTGAGACACGTACATGCAGTAAATGCAGTGAACTTTCTTGAGCCTAAGTTTGCCCTCATGCACAAAGAAGGAAGAACTGGAGACAGATTGAATCTGTGTAGTCTAAGGTTTATTGCTCTCTGGATTTTCAAGTCTCTGTAATTTTCTGAAATCATCTAAAGATAATCGTGACACTTAGAATTATATTCATTGATGTGACTAACATCTGTTGAACTAGACGCTGTGCCTGGTGCTGAGGCTGGGTAGAAAAAAGAAAATCCATGCCTTCCAAGAGCTTTTTACCTAGGACAGGAGACAGAAATGTAAATTATTACAACACACTGCGTAAATTCTGGGACCTAAGTGTTCACAAGGAAAGCACAAAAGGAGTCATTCATAAGCAATAATCTCTTTTTCTTTTCCTCCCCAACTATTTTAATAATTGCTAGAATAATTACACTTTCAAATGTATCTCATTTAAATCTCACAACAAACATATTGTCCTGATATTACATAGGAGGCTTAGAGAGTTAAAGCTCTCACTGCTGCCAGGCACGGGGGCTCACACCTGTAATCCCAGCACTTTGGGAGGCCAAGGTGGGTGGATCACCTAAGGTCAGGAATTCGAGACCAGTCTGACCAACATGGCGAAACTCCATTATCTACGAAAAATACAAAAAAATAGCCGGGTGTGGAGTCGAGCACCTGTAATCCCAACTACTTGGGAGGCTGAGGCAGGAGAATCACTTGAACCCGGGAGGCAGAGGTTGCAGTGAGCCAAGATCGCGACGCTGCACTCCAGCTTGGGGGATACAGTGAGATTCTGTCTCCAAAAATAAACACATAAATAAATAAAGCACCCACTCTGGGTCACGCAGTAGTAAACGACAGAGCCAGAATCAAGTGCAGACCTGCCTGACCCCAAAGCCTACCTCTAACCCAGAACAACATTGTGCTAGAGTGAGAGATGTCACTGAACATGATGCTTCACTCAGAAAGCTTGCTCTCTGATGGGAAAGAGAAGTCATGTCTCTGAGAATCCACAGGAGAGAAAATCAGGACACAGGCATAAGAGGATAATAAAGAGGAAAAGGAGAGAAGCTTTCAAGTTCTTTTGCCCTGAAATTTGAAAAATCTCCCGATTAAGCTTTTGTAGAACAATGTTCAAAGAGATAATAATTTCCTGAGTGGGTTTTCAACCTATCCTACACACACATAAAAAGAAACACTTCTAAAAAGTAGACAATAATCAAAAAATGTTATGGGGAGATGATTGGATAGACAAATTGATATGTGATAAATGTAGCAAGCAGTTAGCAATTGTAGAGACTAGTGTTAAGTATATGGCTATTCAACTGTACAATTCTTTCAACCTTTCTGTGTGTTTGAAATATGTTTGAACTTTTCCCTATGTTTCAACCTTTCTATATGTTTGAAATATGAAGAAAACACACAAAAAATATTGGGAGAAAAAAGTAGACAATAGTTGTGGGAGAAAGTAAGTAAACAGAGCTTTCTAGTGCTGTCCAATATGGTACCCACTAGCCACATGGCTATTGGTCACTTGAAATGTGGCTAGTCTGAGTTAAGATTTCTGTAAGTTCCAAGTCTTTGCTATTGTGAATAGTGCTGCAATAAACATACGTGTGCATGTGTCTTTACAGCAGCATGATTTATAATCCTTTGGGTATGTACCCAGCAATGGGATGGCTGGGTCAAATGGCATTTCTAGTTCTAGATCCCTGAAATGTCCAACAATGATAGACTGGATTAAGAAAATGTGGCACATATGCACCATGGAATACTATGCAGCCATAAAAAATGATGAGTTCATGTCCTTTGTAGGGACATGGATGAAGCTGGAAACCATCATTCTCAGCAAACTATTGCAAGGACAAAAAAACCATACACCACATGTTCTCACTCTTAGGTGGGAATTGAACAATGAGAACATTTGGACACAGGAAGGGGAACATCACACACCAGGGCCTGTTGTGGGGTGGGGGGGAGGGGGGAGGGATAGCATTAGGAGATATACCTAATGTAAATGACAAGTTAATGCGTGCAGCACACCAACATGGCACATGTATACATATGTAACAAACCTGCACGTTGTGCACATGTGTCCTAGAACTTAAAGTATAATAATAATAAAAAAAAGATTTCTGTAAGTATAATATACACTCCAGGTTTCAAAGACTTAGTACACAAAAGAATGTAAAACACGTCATTAGTAACTTTTAAGTCTTGTCTACATGTTAAAATAATCGTATTTTTGATATATTTAGTGAAATAAAATGTTATTGAAATTCATTTCACCTGTTTCATTTCAATTTGCTAGTGTGGCTACTAGAAAATTTTAAATTCTGTTGCTTGCATTGTATTTCTACTGAACAGTGGCACATCTCACACCTAGATGAATCAAATGTAGTCACTGATCTCAGAGAGCAGAAGGTCTAGGTCCTGTAGACAAAGCAAGCCTAAAAATCATCAGATGATTTCAGCACACTGTAATCTCAGTGACTTTCTTGCTTGTGGATGTCCACTAGGTGTGTTTGGATTAGGCTTGGGGCATAACTACCTTCCTAGAGAATATTTGGAAATATGTGGGGGCATCTGGCGTTATTGGGATGACTGGGTAAGTATTTAGTGTGCAGGATCCAAGCATGACAAATATCCTACAATGAGTGTGATGGCCCCGTTGGAGGAAGACTTGTCCTGCCCAAAACATCAGTAGTGCATCTGCTGAGAAACCCAAAAGTAGAGGAAAAGTAACACTCCCCTTTCTTTCCTCTGGTTGAGGACTCCGAGGTCTGTTCTCCATCCCACATTGGGGCAATATTTTTATTTCTTTTTATTTATTTATTTATTTTTTATTATTATTATTATTATTATTTTTTTTTTTTTTTTTTTTGGAGATGGAATCTCGCTCTGTCCTCCAGGCTGGAGTGCAGTGGCGCGATCTCGGCTCACTGCAACCTCTGCCTCCTGGGTTCAAGCGATTCTCCTGCCTCAGCCTCCCGAGTAGCTGGGATTACAGGCACCTGCCACCACACCTGGCTGACTTTTTTTGTATTTTTAGTAGAGATGGGGTTTCACTATGGTTGGCCAGGCTGGTCTTGATCTCCTGACCTCAGGGGATCCACCCACCTTGGCCTCCCAAAGTGCTAGTATTGCAGGCGTGAGCCACCGCACCTGGCCAGCAATATCATTATTTCTATGGAGTCAAGAACAAGGAACTTCTTGGGATACTGAGTCACATAATCCAATTCCACGCCTCCTTAAGGGTAAGAAAAACACCTGGGACAGTCAGGGACACCCAAGGGATTGACTTGCAGCAGGAAACCTGTCTGATTATGGAGATTGCCAATAGCAAGTTTCAATTAACCTAGACTAATTGGGCTTCTGGGAGGCTGTCCCCAGAGCTCAGCATGCCAGCCTCCAGCATCAGACCCTAAAGTGCCACGGTGGCAGAGCATTTCTGGGGATGGTACCCAATGAAAATGAGTCACTTCTCTGGTCTAATCTCAGGAGCTGGAGCTATGGGAGTTGGAGAGTGTGTGGGTGTCCCGTGTAACTCAGGTTGAAGGACTTGGAGTTCCCAAACCTCAGGAAATCCCAGAAAGCTTTGGTTGGGGAACAGGCAAGGGTGTGAGGATTCAGAGAGGAGAAGAGGATCAGTGTCAGCTTGTGAAAGGATCAGAAATCCATTCCCAGGAGGAGGTTCAGAGGTCCAGGCAAGAGATGGTGGATACCCATGTCACAGCAGTGGCAGAGAGAGCAGCAGGTGGAACAGATTTCAAATCCATATCTATTTTGGAGATGGAATTAAAAAGACTTTCTGAGTCATTTGATGAGGAGAACGGAAGCAAGAGCCAAGCATAATTCCTACGTATCTGGATTGGGCAACTGTGTGGTAAAACAGGCAGGAGTAACTTTTTGAGAAACTTGCCAGTGCAGGCGAAGACAGAGATGAGGCAGCAGCTGAAAGAGAGAATTATGCCAAAGATTTTTACTTTAAAGATGCAAGAAGATTGAGCTTTATATTCGCAGTAGAGTCACCAGAGGAGAGGGTCAGGACTCGCAGAATGAGGTCCCCACAGAAGGGAGAGGGATTAGAGTCAGGGAGAGGTGGAGTAGGATGTTTTGAGGTTGATGTTTTGTCTCAGTACCCAATGTCATGAGTCTCCTGTTCTCTAGAACCTTGACACGACCCTCCTTGGGCCTCACTTCTCTCTCTCTTTATACCTATATTGATTTTTTTTTTTTTTCTTGAGACAGGGTCTTGCTGTGTCACCCAGGCTAAGTGCAGGGGCACGATCATGGCTCACTGCAGCCTTGACCTCCCGGGCTCAAGCAGTCTTCCCACCTCAGTCCCCCGAATAGCTGGGACTGCAGGTGTGTGCCACCATGCCTGGATGTGTGTGTGTGTGTGTGTGTGTGTGTGTGTGTGTGTGTGTGTATGTGTAGATAGGGTTTCACCATGTTGTCCAGGCTGGTCTCGAACTCCTGGGCTCAAGCGATCTGCCGCCTCAACCTCCCAAGGTGCTGGGATTACAGGCGTGAGCCACTGCACCTGGCCAAAAAAAAAAATTTCTAAGCCTATGTGCTATGTACTAGAAAAGTCTAAAACACAAGACTAGTTACAGAAAAGTGGAAAGCAAACGGATACAAAAGATATATAATGTAGGCTGAGTGCGGTGGCTCATGCCTGTAATTCCAGGACGTTGAGAATCTGAGACAGGAAGATCACTTGAGGCCAGGAGTTTGAGACCAGCCTGAGCAACATGCCAAGACCCTGTCTCTGCAAAAAAAAAAAATTTTTTAATTAGCCAGTCATAATGGCATATGCCTGTAGTCCTAGATACTCAGGAGATGGAGGTGGGAAGGTTGCTTGAACCCAGAAGGTCAAGGCTGCAGTGAGACATTTTCATGCCACTGTACTCCAGTCTGGGCAACAGAGCAAGGCTCTGTCTCAAAAGAAAAAAAAAAAAAAAAGGAAAGAAAAGAAAGAAAAAGAAAAAATAAATATAGAGCAAATACTAATGAAAACTGGTATGATTATATTAATAATAAACAAAGTAAATTTTAAGGCCAAATGAGATAAAGGGAGTCTGTATGTAAATATAAAAGACAGTTTTCACCAGGAAGATATACCAATTCTAGTCTTATATGCACCTAAAACATAGTCTCAAAATATGTAAAGCAAACACTTATAGAACTATCAGGAGAATTTGACAAATTCACAACGAATAAAAAAATTCTAACACATATCTTTAAGTAATTCAGAGCCAAAAAGTCAGTAGATATTTAGATTTAAACAAATTAATTATAAAGTTTGATCAAATGAACATATACAGGAACATTACCCTCAACAAACAAGACACATTATTTTCAAGCACACAGAATATATTTACGGAAAATGACCAGAAATCAAGTCATTAAGCACGAATAAAAATGTTTTTTCCTATTGCTGCTGTAACCAATAACAAAAAGAAAAACCTTTTTAAAGATGGGTATCATACAAACCACATTCTCTGACCACAAAGAAATTACATTAGAAATTCAGCTAAAATCAATTTTAAAAATTAAAAAGTTTACACAAAAATATTATTTGTTGGGAAATTAAGAAATAAATACTTCTGAAATAATTAAAAGAAGTAATAATAGAAATTAGAAATTACTTGGAACCTGACAGAAACAAAATACTATATATCAAAGCTCATAAAATTAAATGAAATCATCATTTATATTGGGAAAAAAGAAAGTCTGGGATTTAATGAGTTTAAAAATTGAAAAAAGACCAACAGAATAAATACAGGAAAATAAAAGAAAGGAAATAATTAAAATAAGAGCAGTTAACAAAACCAAAAATTGATTCTTTGAAAAGACTAATAGAATTAAGAAAGTTCGGGAAATATTTATTAAGAAACAAAAAGAAACCAGGCACAGTGACTCACACCGATAATACCAGCATCTTGGGAGATAGAGGTGGGAGAATCACTTGAGCCCAAGAGTTCAAGACCAGCCTAGGCAACACAGTGAGACTCCATCATCACAAAAAAAATTAAAAAAAAAAATTTTTTTTTAATTAGCTAGGCATGGTGGCACCTGCCTGCTGTCCCAACTACTAGGGAGGCTGGGGCAAGAGGATCATTTGAGCCCAGGAGTTTGAGGTTGCAGTGAACTGTAATCATGCCACTGCACTACAGCCTGGGTGAGAGAGCAAGACCTTGTCTCAAAAGGAAGAAAATAAAATAAAGAAGGAAAGAAAATAAACAAAAAGAGTGAAAGCACAAATAAAATTTTTTAAAAAGGATATCACAGATACTTCATATATTTTAAAACAAATGAAAAGATATAGCAAGAGGAAGGAAGGAAATAAACACTGGAGTAGAAACTAATGAAATAGAGAATAGAAAAACAATAGAGAAAATTAACAAAATCACAAGTTGGATTTTTTTTTTCTTTTTCTTTTCTTTTCTTTTTTTTTTTTTTTTTTTTTTTTTTTCTTTTGAGACAGGGTCTCACTCTGTCACCCAAGCTGGAGTGTAGTGGCACAATCTCAGTTACTTAACCTCCACCTCCCAGGCTCAAGTAATCCTCCCACCTCAGCCTCCTGAGGAGCTAGGACTATAGGCCTACACCACCATGCCCAGCTAATTTTTGTATTTTTAGTAGAGACAGGGTTTTGCCATGTTGGCCAGGCTGGTCTCGAACTCCTGACCTCAGGTGATCCACCCACTTCAACCTCCCAAAGTGCTGGGGTTACAGGTATGAGTCACCGTGTCTGGCCAAGTTGGATATTTTTAAAAATTAACTAAATTTCAAATCTTTAGCTAGATTAACAGAGAAAAAAAGAGAAAAGACTCAAATTACTAGAACCAGAAATGAAAGACATCACTACCAATCTTACAGATACAAAAAAAATTATAAAAACACTATAACGATTGTGTACCAAAAAAAATAGATAGAGGAAATGGACAATTTTCTAGGAAGGCAGAAATTACCAAACCCAACTCAAGAATAAATTAAAAATCTGAATAGACCTATAAAGAGATTAGATTAGTAATTTTAAAAACTACCATACAAAGAAAAGCGCAGGCCTACATAGCTTCACTGGTGAATTTTACCAAACATTTAAAGCATTAATATGAATGTTTCACAAACTCTTCAAAAAATTAGAAGCAGATACCAAGAACATTTAATGGAAAAAGAACAGTGTTTTCAAGAAATGGTGCTTGTACACCTGGATATCCAAATGCAAAGAATAAAGTTGGACACTTACCATACACCAAATACAAAAATAGAATGAAGATCTAAATGTAATAGCTAAAACTATAAAATTCTGGGAATAAAACATAAGCTCAAATCTTTATGATCTTGACTTTGGCAATGGAATCTTAAATATGACACCAAATACACAAGAAATAAAAGTAAAACTAGATAAACTGGACTTCATTAAAAATAAAGTTTTGTGCTCCAAATACACTATTAAGAAGTGAGAAGAGGCCGGGCATGGTGGCTCACGTCTGTAATCCCAGGGAGGGATATTTCAGGAGGCCGAGGCAGATGGATCAACTGAGGTCAGGAGTTCAAGACCAGCCTGGGCAACATGGTGAAACCCCATCTCTACTAAAAATACAAAAATTAGCCAGCAAGGTGGCATGCGCCTGTAATCCCAGCTACTCGGGAGGCTGAGGCACAAGAATCGCTTGAACCCGGGAGGTGGAGATTGCAGTCAGCCAAGATCGTGCCACTGCACTTCAGCCTGGGCAACAGAGCGAGACTCTGCCAACAAAAAAAAGAAAAAAAAAAGTGAGAAGAGAATCCAAAGAATGGAAGAAAATATTTGCAAATAATATATCTGATGGCCGGGCATGGTGGCTCATGCCTGTAATCCCAGCACTTTGGGAGGCCGAGGTGGGTGGATCGAGACCATCCTGGCTAACACGGTGAAACCCATCTCTACTAAAAATACAATAAATTAGCCAGGCATGTGGCAGGTGCCTGTAGTCCCAGCTACTCGGGAGGCTGAGGCAGGAGAATGGCGTAAACCCGGGAGGTGGAGCTTGCAGTGAGCCCAGATCGCGCCACTGCACTCCAGCCTGGGCAACAGAGCGAGACTCCGTCCCAAAAAAAAAAAAAAAAAAAATATATATATATATATATATATATATATATATATATATATCTGATAAGGGACTTATATGTAGAATATATAACTCTTACAACTCACTAATAAGAAGACGAACAACCCAACTTAAAAACAGGCAAAGGATTTGAATAGACATTTCTTCAAAGAAGATATAAAAATGACCAATAAGCACATAAAAAGATGTTCGATGTCATTAAACATCAGGATGCAAATCAAAACCACAATGAGATACCACTTCACACCCATTAGGATGACTAAAATCAAAAAGTCAGGTGATAGTAAGTAATGACAAGGATGTGGACAAGTCAGAAACCTCATACTCTCCTGGTGAGAATATAAAATTGTGCAGCTGCTGTAGAAAACAGCCTGGCAGTTCCTCAAAAGGTTAAACATAGAGTTACCACATGACCCAACAATTCCACTCCTAGATATACACCCAAGAGAAATGAAAATCTATGTTCACACAAAAACTTGTACACAAATATTTATAGCAGTACTATTTGTAATCGCTGAAAGTGGAGACAGCCCAAATATCTATCAACTAATGAATAGATAAATAAAATGTAGTATAGCTATACAATGAAATATTATTCAGCCATAAAAGGAATGAAGTATTGATACATGCTAGAATATAGATGAACCTTAAAAACAACATGCTAAGTGGAAAATCAGTTACAAAAAACCACATAATATATGATTACATTTATATGAAACTTGAAGAATCAGCAAATTTATAGGGGTAGAAAGTAGGTTAGTGGTTGCTTAGTGGCTGCTTAGGGATGGGGGCACAGCAGGATAGCTACAGGGTACCAAATTTCTTTTTGAGGTGATGAAAATGTTCTAAAGTTGCTTGTGGTGATGGCAGTTCAACCCTGTGAATATACTAAAAATCTTTGAATTATACTCTTTATTTTATTTTATTTTATTTATTTGTTTGTTTATTTTTGAGATGGGGTCTCACTCACTCTGTTGCCCAGGTTGGAGTATAATGGCACAATCTTGGCTCACTGCAACCTCCGCCTCCCGGGTTCAAGCGATTTTCCCACCTCAGCTTCCTGAATTGCTGGGATTACAGACCACCATACCTGGCTAATTTTTGTGTTTTTCATAGAGACAGGGTTTCACCATGTTGGCCAGGCTGGTCTCGAACTCCTGATCTCAGGTGATCTGCCCACCTCAGCCTCCCAAAGCGCTGGGATTACAGGTGTGAGCCACTGTGACCAGCCCTGAATTGTACACTTAAAATGGCTGAATTGTATGGTATATCTCAATAAAGTTGTTCCCCCCTAAAAAAAACAGAAAAGAAAATATAACAAATTAACTTAAAACCCTAGATGAAGTAGAAAAAGTCCTAAAAATACATAATTTGCCTAAACTGATTTGTGATGTGACAGAAAACTTATAACCATTTAAAAAATTGTCAGTAGTTAAAATCCTCCCACAAGGTGAACACTAGTTGCAAATAGGTCCAACTTGCACAAACTATCCCAGTATAGAAAAATATTATAAGCTAGTATAACCTTGAAACCAAAACCTGACCAGACCCTATAGAAAAGGAAAATTATGAGACAACAGCCTTTACGCATATATATGAAATCCTGAAAACATATTAACAAATTAAATCCAGGAGTGTATGGAAAACCTTATAAATCATGACAAAGACAGATTTCTTCCGGTAATACAAGGGTGATTTACCATTAGAAAATCAATTAACAGGCCGGGCGCGGTGGCTCAAGCCTGTAATCCCAGCACTTTGGGAGGCCGAGACGGGCGGATCACGAGGTCAGGAGATCGAGACCATCCTGGCTAACACAGTGAAACCCCGTCTCTACTAAAAAATACAAAAAACTAGCCGGGCGAAGTGGCGGGCGCCTGTAGTCCCAGCTACTCTGGAGGCTGAGGCAGGAGAATGGCGTAAACCCGGGAGGCGGAGCTTGCAGTGAGCTGAGATCTGGCCACTGCAATCCAGCCTGGGCGACAGAGCGAGACTCCGTCTCAAAAAAAAAAAAAAGAAAATCAATTAACATAATTCATCATATTAAAAAAAATAAAGAAGAAAGATTACATTACCATCCCAATAGATGTGAAAACTATTGGACAAAATTTAACATTCATTTATGATTTTAAAACTCTTAGAGAAAAAAATAAAATGAAGAACAGTAATATATTATGTCTTCATTTGGGTGAAAAATAAAGGGGGAATGTGTGTGTGTGTGTGTGTGTGTGTGTGTGTGTGCGTTTGTGTGTGATGACTGTTGTTAAAGTGTCCAGAGCGGAGAACTAGGTTATGAGGTGACCTGAGTGGAAGGGAGAGTTTGTCTACATATCCTTTTCTGCCTTTTGAATATTGTGCCGCAAAAATGAACAGGCTATTAAAAATAAATTTTAACTTCACAATTAAATTACATTTGTAAAAAATGCTTAGCAAATTAGGAATTGAAAGAAACTTTCTTAACCTGATAAAGAATATCTAAAATCAAACGTCACTGATATTTGCAGCTGGGCATGCTGGCTCATGCCTGTAATCCCAGAACTTTGGGAGGCTGAGATGGAAGGATCCCTTGAGCCCAGGAGTTCAAAACCAGCCTGAACAACATGATGAGATCCTGTCTCTACCAAAAACATTTTTTTTTTTTAAATTAGCGGGACTTGATAGTGTGTGTCTGTAGTCCCTGCTGCTACTCAGGAAGCTGAGACAGGAGGATCACTTGAGCCCAGGAAATCAAAGCTACAAAGAACCATGATCATGCCACTGCACTCCAGCCTGGGTGACAGAGCAAGGTCCTGTGTCAAATAAATAAATAGACAGATAAATAGATAAATAAAAGATACTTGAAAGCATTAAAGATCAAGAGCAAGACAAAACTGTAATCCCAGCAGTTTGGGAGGCCGAGACAGGCAGATCACCTGAGGTCAAGAGTTTGAGACCACCCTGGACAACATGGCGAAACCCAGCTCTACTAAAAATACAAAAATTAGCCGTGTATGATGGCACATGCCTGTACTCCCAGCTACTCAGGAGGCTGAGGCAGGAGAATTGCTTGAACATGGGAGGCAGAGGTTGCATTGAGCCGAGATCACATCATTGCACTCCAGCCTGGGCGACAGAGACTCTGTCACAAAAAAAAAAAAAAAAAAAAAAAGCAAGACAAAGATGGCTGCTCTCACTACTTCTTTTCAACATCATTCTCAAAGATCTTAGCCAGCACAGAGGCATAATAAAATATGTAGAAAGGAATACGGATTGAAAAAGAAGAAACAAACCTGTCATTATTTGCAGATGATGTTTGTCTACAAGAATATCCAAAATAGATAAATTACCACAATTAATGTGATAGTGGAGCAATAATGCAGGCCTTAAAATCAATAAACAAAAATAACAAAAATTAATTGCATTCCAGTATAACAACAATAAACCCTGAAAATGTTATTTCTAAAATTGATCCTATTTACAAAAACATTAAAATATAAAAAACAGCTGTTCCAAAAATAACAAATGTACAGAACCTTTAATGAGAACTTTTTTAATTTAATGAAATACATTTAAAGAAAATGAAAGTAAATGGAGCAATATATCATGTTTATGGACTGGAAGACTCAATATAAAAAATATATAAGTTATCTCAAAATTACTTTATAGATTCAAAGCAATTCCAATCAAATTTCTGAAAAGTTTTTTTAGAATTTGTCAAGCTAATTTTAAAATTTGTATGCAATCATCAAAGCATTCTTGTAAAGAGAATACCAAAGCAGGGTATTGTTGTTACCAGATAACAACAATTACTGTAAAGCTCTTGTAATCAAGATGGTACAATATTGCTGCGATGATAGACAAATCACCCACTTTAAACAAAGAACTCAAGGACCAGGCCCTATTCTTTCCATTCTATCCACTTGGAATTTCTATTATCTGGATTTGAAATGATGACTATATCTTTCACATTATCTAATATTTCTTTCCAGATATTTGCCTTTTTATATCACATTTGGGAGTATTCGTCAACTTGACCTTCTGGCTTGATAATCTGCTCCTCAAATGAACACATTTGAGGAGTGTATTATCATTAGAGGAACTAATTCACTGAAGGTATTTGTTTGTTTTTACCTTTATTTCAACAATCAACAGAATCTCTAATTGGTTTTTGTTTTCATATGAACTTGTTATTGTTTCATGGATGAAAAATCCTTTCTTGTCCTTCCAATGGTATAAATCATACTTCTTTCAAAGTCTTGTTTACTTTATTCATGGTTTTCTTCAACGTTAGTTTCTCTTTGTTGGATTCGGTTTCTCACTTTTATGATGTTAGTTTTCCTTCGGCGTGTGCTTATTCTTATTGTCAGGTTTATCTTTTTATTTAAGGTTCCATATTGGCCTGTCTGTGGATGTGGGTTTCATTGACTATCTCCAGAAATTATAAATGGGAGGATATTGTTTGTGCCCCTCATTCCTTCAGAGATTTATCTGAGTTTCAAGTTCAAGCATTGGCAATGACTGACTCTGCTTAAGGGCAAATGTCTGTGATGCTCACTGCTTCAACCTGCCCACTTGCTGCAAATTAGAGTCCCTAACCAGCCATCATGATGGTTGCCCCAGGTCCCTCCTTCTTTTCCTTGTAACTGTTGCCTCTGAACTAAGAACACCTCCAGAACCACTCCCCTTATTGCAGTAATCCCTTCCTTACTTCATTTGGCTGTGGTTTCTTCCAACAATTCAATCTCATCTGCTTACCATTTTTCAGGAATTCCTGAACTTTTCTTGTTGGCTGGTAGCACTTTCTCTTGCTTTTCAGCACTGTTAAGAATTTATTTTCTAAAACACCTAGGAATAAATTTAGCCAAGAAGATAAAAGATCTCTGCAAGGAAAACTATTAACCATTGATGAAAGAAATTGAAGAGGACACAGGAAAAATAGAAAAAAAACTCATGTTCATGGATGGAAAGAATTAATATTGCAAAAATGACCATACTACCAAAGCGACCTACATATTAAATACAATCCCTATCAAAATACCAGAGACGCAAGATCTTACTTTCTAGACCAAATTTGGGACATAAGTTTCTGATTTATAAGTTTACTGATATGAAAAGTCATCCAAATTCACAAAAGTGAAACTATATTTGACGGTCTCCCCTCATGAAAATGACATAAAGATAATTATAAAGCTTAGAGAAAGGGACAAGTCAGTGAATGGACTGTTGGATTCTGAGAGAGTAGATTCTTTTAACACAGATGTGGTCTCTTTCCTCAGGGTCTTGTAGCAAACAGAAACTAACAGAACCCACGGAGGCAAAACAGATGGTTACATAACTCGGGCACACAGATTTTATGTCTACCAGATTCCTAGATCTGTGATCCTGCTGCCATAGGGAACTCCCTGGCCTGAGCCCTGGAGCCCAGGATTTCACAGCTATTCCAAACCCCATCCCCAAAGATCACAGAGAAGAGCCTGATGGCCACCAGGGGGAACCCAGAAGCTGAAGCAGATCAGTTCACCTGAAATCAATCCAGCATCCATGCATGACACGAATAAAACATAAGGAAGAAGAAAGGTTTATCCTAGAAATACAAAGATAATTCAACATTAGGGAAAAAAAACACATTAATATAAATCACTTTATTAACATATTGAAAGGAGAGGAGCCATATAGTCAGGACAAACTAAAAGACCTGAATTGATGGAAAGACAAAAAACAATGTTCTTGGATGAGAAAACTTGATTTTGTAGTGATGTCAATTCTGTCCCAAATTAGCCAATAAATTAAAAGCAAAATCCCAGGAGAATTTTTATGAAATGTGACAAGCTGATTGCAAAATTTATCTGAAAAAGAAAACGTGCAAGAACAGCCAAGAAATGATTAAAAAAGGCTGGTAAGAGAGGATTTGGCCTAGCAGATATCAATATAAAGCTATAAATCACTATAAAGCTATAGTAATTAAAACAGTGTGACATGAGGACAGAAAGAGACAATAAAATTTCTTTAGAACATAACACTGGGTCCAGAAAGAGACTAATAAATTTGTAAGAAATTCGTATATGAGAAAGGTGGCATTTTTTAAATCAATGAGAAAAGAATGACCTTCATAATAAATTTTATTGTGGCAAGTAAATAAGCTTACTTATCCTACCTCACTGACTCAATAAGTAAATTCCAGATAAAATAAAAGTTAAATTGAAAAGTAAAACTTTTAAATCATTAGAAGAAAATACGAAAAGGAGAATGTACTTAAAACCTTGGGGATATTACACAAGAGACAAAAACGAAAAAGAAATTTGCTACCCCAAATAATTAAACTTCTATATAACAAAAGTATCATACACAAATAAAAAAGGTAACTGACATAAAATGATTGCCACATATGTAATACACAAAGAAATACTATAGAGAATATATAAAGAACTTCTAGAAATCAATATTTTCAAAATTAGAAAAATGAGCATAAAATATGAAGAGATAATCAACAGAAGAAAAATGTTAATAGCAAAAAATGACAAATAGAATTATTCTTAACATTTTTAGCGATCAGGGAAATGTAAAATAAAACAGCAAGTTATCCTTTTTCACCCATTGTAATACAAAATTTAAAAGACTGAGGCCGGGTAAGGTGGCTCAAACCTGTAATCCCAGCACTTTGGGAGGCTGAGGGGAGGAGAACCACTTGAGACCAGGTGTTCAAGACCAGCCTAGGCAAATAACAAGACTCCATCTCTACAAAAAAATTAAAATAATCATCAGGGTGCACTGGTGTATATATATATATACACAAGACATGGTATATTGTTAAAAGTAAGCCTCATATATTAAAGAAAGACACAGAGGATTTTAAAAGACCCAAATAAAACTTTTAAAAATAAAAAATATGATTTTTGAAATTAAAAAAATCAAATGGATGAATGAACATGATATCCTGGATTGGATTCAGGAACAGAAAAAGGATGTTTGTGGGAAAACTGGGAAAATTTTAATAAAGCTTATAGTTTAATTAATAGTGCCAATTATGTTTAGTTGTGCCACTGCTAATTTCTGAGTTTTGATAAACATTTCATGGCTATATAAGATGTTCTCATTAGGAGAAACTGGTTGAAAGTTATACAGGAAATCTGTATCCTATCTTTAGAACTCTTCTGCCAATCTAAAATTATTTCAAAATTTAAAACAAATTTCAAATGTATTAGATGAAATTAATAGCAGACTAGAACCTGCAGCAGAAAATATTAGTAAACTTGATACCATAGCAATATACATTAACCAAAATAAAATAGAAAAAAATATAAATAAATAAAGTATCAGTGAGCTTTGGGACTTCAAGTAGCCTAATATATGTACAACTAGAATCTCAGGAAAAGAAGCAATGGACAGAAAAAAAAATGGAAAAAAAATGATCAAAATTTTTCCAAACTTAAAAAAAACCTACGAAATCATAGATCCAAGAATCTCAACAAAGCCCAAGCAGAAGAGCATGAAGATAGCTACACCAAGGCAAATTATAATACGATTGCTTTAATCAGTGGTAAAGAGAACATCTTAAAAGCAATCATAGAAAAAGACACGTTATATACAGAAGAACAAACATAAGAATGACAGCAGTCATTGTCAGAAACAATGCAAGCCAGAAAACAGTGGTGCAATATCTTCAAAATGCTAAAAGGAAAATTTAGCTGTCAGAATTCTATACTAAGCAAAATACCTCTCAAAACCGAAGTTAAATAAAAATATTTTCAGATATACAAAATTTGAAAGACTTTGTTACCAACAGACCAGATCTATAAGAATGTTAAAAAGAAGTCCTTCAGGTGGAAGAAAAATGTTATCAGAAGGAAATACCTATCTATACCAGGCAATAAAGAGCTTCAGAAATGGTAAATATGTGAATAAATATAAAATATTTTTACTCTAATTTTTAAACCTTTTAAGACATAGCTTGGATGTGGCCAATAGGAAGCTAATAAATTTTTTAAAGGAAGGAACATATAACATAGTTGACTACTGGAAGCAAAAGTAATAAGGTATTATAGAATTTTAACAGATGTGGAATTACGATATATAACAACAACAGCTCAAAACCCAGAAGACGCAAAGTGAAAGTGCACTGTTGCAACATTTATATACTATAGGTCAGGTGGTATTATATTAATTAAAGGTAGATTAAAAGGGGAACAAATAACAGATGGAGCAATAGAAAACAAACAGCAAGATGAAATATTTAAATACAACTATATCCCTGGTCATTTTTAATATAATTTGTGTAAGCATCTAAATTAAAGGACAGAGATTGTCTGATTAATTTTTTAAAGATCCAGCCAGTCACGGTGGCTCACGCCTGTAATCCCAGCACTTTGGGAAGCCGAGGAGGGCGGATCATGAGGTCAGGAAGTCGAGATCATCCTGGCCAACATGGTGAAACCCCATCTTTACTAAAAATACAATAATTAGCTGGGCATGGTGGTGCGTGCCTGTCATCCCAGCTACTCGGGAGGCTGAGATGGGAGAATTGCTTGAACCCAGGAGGTGGAGGTTGCAGTGAGCTGTGATCACGCCACTGCACTCCAGCCTGGTGACATAGCAAGACTCCATCTCAAAAAAAAAAAAAAAAAAAAAAAAAATTAAAGATCCAACTCTATATTAATAGCAAAGTAGATATTAGAGCAAAAATATTAACAGGGATAAAGAGGGTCAGTTGAAAATGACAAAGATGTCAATTCATCAGAATAACATAACAGTCCTAAAAGCTTATGTATCTAATGACAGAGCCTCAAAATACATAAAGCAAGACCTGACAGAACTGAAAGGAGGAACAGACAAATCTGTAATTGCAGCCAAAGATTTCAACATCCCTGTCTCAGTAGTTGAAAAACAAGTAAACAGAAAATTAGTAAGAATATAGGAGACTTGAACAATACTTTCATCCAACTTAATTGATATTTATAAAACCCTTCACCCAACAACAGCAGAATACCACGGAAAAAGAGAGCTAAGGAGAATTCTCCTGGGGTCAAAACAAAACTCAAAGACTGGCCTCAAAAATACTCCTGCCCAAATGTAATTGGATCAGACTGTGGTGTAATGTATTCCCCAGCACATGATCAAAAACAATAAAGCAATCAGATAACAATTTGTGGAGCCTAACACTGGGTGTGATACCAGCAGAAGTAGATACTTTTACAAATAGATCAGGAAAAGCGGCAGTCAAATGGCTCTGCTAAAACCACTGTTATCCCAGGGTGAATGTGTACATATCCAAGGCTACAGTCTCTGAGGAAAGACAGAGGCTTCATACTGTGGGATAATAGACTAAATTAAATAGTCTAGCCAAGTCAGTAATAAAGAAGTAAAAAATAACAAAAGCAAGCTACAAAGAGGGGTGGAAGATCGGTATCTAGCGTGGCTACCATATATTACCAAAAATATAAAGTTTCAACAAAAAAATTATGAGTCATGCAAAGGAACAAGAAAGTATGCACACATGAAGGGGGAACACAGGCAAGAGAAACTGCCAGCAAAAGGCATCAAGTCATATTTAGCCAATGAAGATTTCAAGCATCCACTATAACTATGTTCAAAGAATTAAAGGAATTCATGCTTAAAGAACTAAAGGATCTACATATTTAGTGCAACCCCTATCAAAATCCCAATGATGTTTTTGCAGAAATAGAAATATCCATCCTAAGATTCATATGGAATCTCAAGGGACCTTGAGTAGTCAAAACAACTTTGAAAAATAACAAAGCTGAAGGACTCACACTTCCTGATTTCAAAACTTACTACAAAGCTACAGTAATCAAAACAGCGTGGTACTGGCATAAAGACAGACACATAGACCAATGGAATAGAATGAAAAGCCCAGAAGTAAACCCTCATATCAAGTGATTTTTGTCAAGAGAAGTTAGACTATTTATTTAGGAAGGGACAGTTTTTTTCAATAAATCATGCTGGGAAAATTAGATATCCACATGCAAAAGAGATTCTTTTGTAGTGCCAAATACAAAAAAAAAAATTTTTAAATGGACCAAAGACCTACCAAAAACTATCAAACTTTTAGAAGAAATCACAGGGCAAAAACCTCATGAAATTGAATTTGGCAGTAATTTATTGGATATGACTCCAAAGGCAGAGGCAAAAAAAGAGAAAACAATCAACAAATTAGACTTCATGAAAATATTAAAATGTTGTGCATCACAAGACTATGTCAACAGAGTAAGAAGGCAACTCACAGAATGGGAGAAAATATTTATAAATTATATATCTGATGAGGGACTCACATCCATAATATAGAGAGAACTCCCAAAACCCAAAATAAACAAACAAACAAAAAAAACCAGTGCTATTAATAAAAGGGCAAATAACTTAAATAGACATTTCTCCAAAAATCTATACAAATGGATAATAGGCACATGAACAAATGTTTATTACTAAATCATTAAGGCAATGCAATCAAAACTACAATGAGATAAGATAGTCCATCTCACCTGTTAGAATGGCTGCTATTTAAAAAAAAAAAAAAAAAAAAAAAAAAAAACACAAAATAACAAGTGTTGGTGAGACTATGGAGAAATTGGAACCCTTGTGCACTGTTGGTGGAAATATAAAATGGAAAACAGTATGGTAGTTTCTCAAAAAAGTTAAAAATAAAATTACTATATGATCCAGCAATTCTACCTCTGGTGAGGGGTGGCAGAGTAAAGGAAGCTATGGTGACAATTTCTCATCAAATAGAGAATAGTAATAAAGAGATAGAAACTATTTTGAATGGAAATTCCAAAATTAAATGTACAATAACCAAAATGAAAAATTCACTTAGAGGTGTTCAACAGGAGATTTGAATTGGCCAAAGAATCATCAAACTTGAAGATAGATTGATAGAGATTATATAATCTGAAGAACAGAAAGAAAAAGGGATAAAGAAAAATGAACATAGCCTTAGGGAAATGTGAAACACCCTTAAGTGTACTAACATATGAGTGAGATAGGATTACCAGGAGAGAAGAGAAAGAAATGAACAGAAAAAGTATTAGAAGATATAATGACTGAAAACTTCCCAAATTTGTTGAAAAATATTACACATTCAAGAAACTCTATAAACTCAAAGGAACCCACCCCAGACATATAATAGTAAAAGTGCTTGAAAGACAAAGAGAAAACATTGACAGCAGTAAGAGACAAATAACTCATCACATACAAGGGAATGATAATAAGATTAGCAGCTGATTTCCTATCAGAAAGAGTGGAAGCCAAAAGACAGCAGGCTGACATATTCAAAGTACTGAAAGAAAAGCCTGCCAACCAAAAATATTAAAAACAGAAAAACTATCTTTCAAAAACCATGGCAAAATAAAGACATACCTACATAAACAAAAACAAAGAGAATTCATCGCTAGCAGACCCACTTCACAAGAAATACTAAAAGAAATCCTCTAGGCTGAAAGCAAGCAAATACAGATGGAAATTCAAATCCATGTGATAGAACAAACAGCACTGATAAAGGTAGTTACATAATTATAAAAGGCAGTTTTAAGTGCATATTTCTTATTTCTTCTCCTATTTTTTAAAGAAATTATATAAAACATTATATATATAATTATATTCTCGGAGAAAATGTATACTCTAAAAATTACAAAATATTGTTGAAAGAAATTAAAGAAGATCCAATTGGCTTGTCGGCATGGTCATGGCAGGTGTGCTGAAGAAGACCACTGACCTTGTGGGATTGGCTGTATGCAAGAGTCCACACAAGACAAGCAACTAAAATCAGTCTGCTAAAATGTAAGAGGCTAAGAATATTGTACACAAAGATCCTTGATGTTCTTAAGCGAACCCCTAAAAAAGCAGCATATAGAAAGTATACAGAACAGATTGCAAATGAGAAGCTGGCTATGGTTAAAGCAGAACCAGCTGTTAAACAATCAGAAGACCAACTTCAAGGTGTTCAAATAAAAGAGGTGATTCTTCAGGCTGAAAATGAACTAAGTCTGGCAAGATAAATGATGCAGTGGAAACCATGGGAGATGTTCGTGGAGGAGCCTCCTGCCAATCAATGAAAATGGCCAATGTAATTAATAAATGGCTGGTGGGTTGATGGGAAACTGAGATAATTAAATATTTTGTTATATTAAGAGCATATCCATATTATTGACATTTTATGATCAAGAAAAGAAATATAGAAAATATTTAAGAGGGCCGGGCGCGGTGGCTCAAGCCTGTAATCCCAGCACTTTGGGAGGCCAAGACGGGCGGATCACGAGGTCAGGAGATCGAAACCATCCTGGCTAACATGGTGAAATCCCGTCTCTACTAAAAAAAATACAAAAAATTAGCCGGGCGAGGTGGCGGGCGCCTGCAGTCCCAGCTACTCAGGAGGCTGAGGCGAGAGAATGGCGTAAACCCGGGAGGCGGAGCTTGCAGTGAGCTGAGATCCGGCCACTGCACTCCAGCCTGGGCGACAGAGCGAGACTCCGTCTCAAAAAAGAAAAAAAGAAAAAAAAAAAAAAGAAAGAAAATATTTAAAAGACTTAAAATTAGTGAT